>NW_021604744.1:2274369-2352925 GCF_004785775.1 Grammomys surdaster | reverse complement strand
ATATATATATAGTAAATATAGGAAAGCCAGAACCACAAAATGAGACTGTGTGTTTCATCACCCACCCTCAAAACCAACCAAACAAAAATAAACAAGTGGTGAGATCTTCATAAAATTTTTTTATTAAAAAACATTTCACAGTAGGAAAAGATTAGCTTTTAAGGAATATAAAAATGAAATTTTGCCGGGCGTTGGTGGCGCACGCCTTTAATCCCAGCACTTGGGAGGCAGAGGCAGGTGGATTTCTGAGTTTGAGGCTAGCCTGGTCTACAGAGTGAGTTCCAGGACAGCCAGGGCTATACAGAGAAACCCTGTCTCGAAAAACCAAAAAAAAAAAAAAAAAAGAAATTTTATCCCAGAGAGATTAAAGAATTATTTAAAACTTGATCATTTCCTTGGGAGGAAGGGGCATGGAAAGGAAACATGAACAGACTGATGGATGGACAGCAATGGTAGGGGGAAAAGATGATGTAAAAAGAAAACTAAGCATTGAACCTAGTTTTTTACAAAATGCTGACTGACATATTCATAGCAAATTTCAAGCTATGAACAATAAAGTTTGCTTCTAACACAGAGAAAATGAACACAGTATGGATACACACGTACAGAGGGGACTCTTACTGACTGTCACGTCCTCCACAGCCTCAAACACAACACATGGAAATAACGGGTAGAAACCACAATGCTGACAGCAACTGTCACAACTGAAGTGCCATGAGTAGTGAATTATAAGTCCAGAGTTGATTCTAGGGATCTTGGCTCTGTAGTGAGCACTTAAACACCACACAAGAAAGAATTCTCAGTGGAAAACAAACCCCCACCCTGGTGTGCAGCTCAGAGTCTCCAGGCAGCTGTAACACTCACACTTATTCACGCTTCTCTTTACATGGTAAAACTAGCTCTGGAAATACAGTGTATCTAACCCCCCCACCACACACACACTATGGTTTTAACCTAGCGATAAAGGGAATACGATGTTATATAAAAGGTGTTCTTACCCCTGCTTTCAGCAAGTTCCACGTATAGTCTATGGCACAAATAGCACCTGTTCGTCCACAGCCTGCACTAAGGGGACGAAATTTGAGAAAAAACAATTTGATTTTTTGTTAAAATAAAAGGCATGCTAAACATTCAGAAGCCCCCCCCCCACGCCCAATTAAAAAATTTGGATCAGCTCAGAGCAGCAGCAGTGACCCTGGCAGCCCAATCTCATAAACAAAGGAAGCTGACTACCACTAGCTCCTGAAGAACAAGCAGAAGCTACGTTTTGTTTGTTTGTTTTTTAAAAAACAGCGATGTTAATAAAATGGAATCATTCTTATGAAATATGCTCTAGAGCTGGGTGTGGGAGACCTGCCTGAGGTGATGGAGCACTTCAGAGCCAGTTCCCAGCCAGTTTGGGACAGCTTTAAAGACCCCCATCTATAAACAAACACACTTTATATTGAATGGACACACTTTCTTTCCTTTTGCAGTTGTGCTTTTTAAGTTACTTCAGTTAACACATTGTTTTCTAACAGCATTAAATAATCAACATTTTTTCCATACATAGTTTCTCTGTGTGGCAAGCCCTAGCTGTCCTGGAATTCTCTGTAGACTAGGCTGGCCTCAAACTCAGAGATCCATCTGCCTCTGCCTCCCAAGTATTGGGATTAAGTGGGTTGTACACCACCACCACCACCCTGTAAATAATTTTTTAAACTAGAAAAACCCTACTGAAATAGACTTATGAATTAACAGTTTCTGATTAAATAACAGGATGGAACAAGAAATAATTTCAAACAAGCTGTTAAAACAAAATCAAGTTAAAGCCATTTCATTTTTCAATTCCAGATCAAAAGTTTTTTTTTTTTGACCACCACTGAATTAACTATGGAAAGACTGCTTTAGTCCACTGATTTGTTATGTGGTTTCCGTATTTCTACCAGCAACTGATTCTCTTGGAGGTAGTTCTCTTACCAGGTGGGTAAGGAAACTTCTAAATTGAAATAAATCAACCTTTTAAAAAAGTAATCAACCAATAATCTCTTATGTCTGAAAATTTTCATTTACTTAAAAAATTACTTTATGTACATGAGTGGTTTGTCTGTATGTATGTCTGTGTACCACATGCATGCACATTTGGTGCCCAGAGAAACCAGGAGAGGATGTCTAATCCCCTGGAACTGGAGGTCTAAGCTGCCACGTGGGTGCTCAGAATCGAACCTGGGTACTCTGGAAAAGCAGTCAGTGCTCTTACCCACTGTGGTATTTCTTGTCTTCTTTCTTTTTGAGACAGGGCCTATGTAGCCCAAGTTGGTTTCCTACTCACAATCTCCTTGCTTCAGTTTCTAGAATGCTGGGGTTACAGGCATGCACTTACCATGCTGGGTTTTCTTTTTTTACTTCTTATAATAAAATTCAATTACAGATTTTTATACTATTTGTAAACATACAGATTTATCTAATGAAATTCTAAAATTAGGTTTTGAAATACTATACAGTACTGAACAGTATAATCATGACTATACTGTAAAGCTACTGCAAACCTTGTTTTCATGACTGATTCAATATTCATTCTTTAAAAAGTTGTATTCTCCCTAACATTTTTATAGATAATACACGTAGTCCTTAAACATGACACTAGGGTGTGGTGGTTTGGATGAGTAATGTCTTCCACAGAGTCACACATTTGAACACTTGGCCCCCAGTTGGTGGCACTTTAGCAAGCTGGTGTAATATGAGCCTTTAGGAGATGGAGCCTTGTTGGGGAGTATATTTCAGAGGTGGGCTGGCAGGGTTCACAGTCTTGCCTTACTGACACTGATGCTATGCCTTCCCCAACATTATCCACATTCGCTCTCTGAAACTGTAAGTTAAAGTAAACCCTTTCTTCTTTAAACTGTTTTGGGTCATGGTATTTTATGTCAGCAATAGAAAAAAAGAAACAATCCAAGCGGCAGCTATTTTCCCATGTCTAATACACTGCTTAGTAGTTTCCTTGGCTGTACCCTTGGCTTTTGTTGGCTTGTTCCTTTAGGACTTTATTGTTGACTCTCTTCTTCCCTCGAGACAGTCCCACCATGCAGCCCAGGCTGCTCTTATCACACACTGGTCTCCCAACAGTCTCTATGTAGTGATATTACAGGCATGAGCTACCTTATTGAATCTTTGAATACTTTTAAATTAAAACTCGGTTAGGTCGGTAGGTAAGTGTTTCTTCCTAGTCTGCTGTCCTGGCAATAGGGAGTTAAAAGTGCAAGGCTCGTCTTGGCTATTAAGACACTGCCTTAAAAAAAAAAAAGTAGTGGTCATCCAAAGAAGCCACATTAACAGACCTTTCTAAAAGGGGTTTCTAAAAGGGGTTTCAGAGCCAGGCAGTGGTGGCGCACACCTTTAATCCCAGCACTTGGGAGGCAGAGGCAGGGGATTTCTGAGTTTGAGGCTAGCCTGGTCTACAGAGTGAGTTCCAGGACAGCCAGGGCTACACAGAGAAACTGTCTCCAAAAAAAAAAAAAAAAAAAAAAAAAAAAAGAAAGAAAAAGAAAATCTTTGAAAGACAGATTTCTGTATTATTTTAAGAGAAGTTAGGTTCAAGTGTCAAAAAAAAAAGGAGGGGTTTCCGAGCTCTTTCGTTCTATCATAAATAACATGGAGTTCACTGGAGTAGGAAGACTATCAGATGAGACAAGTCAGGGGACAAAGCAGTCATGACATTTAAGGATATAAGAATCCTATAAATGCTTAGGCACTCACTCTTAATTTCCAAGTCATGGAAAAAATTAAGGTTATCTTCCTTCCAACTGGAATGTTTCCTTGCTTTTCATTTAAAATATTTCATGGCTTATTAGTAGAAAAAGTAATCATACAATAAAAACAGGTCAATGTGTTCAGTTAAGAACAGCTGGTCTTATTTAGCACAATTAACCTCTAATCCACACTAAGAACACAAAATTAGTTATCCCTTCAAGAATAAACAAATGTCATATCCACTGTCCCCAGAAGTTGAAGGCTGGATTTACATGACTTCTTACCTGTAAAAATGACTAATTTTGCAAAGACTAATTGGAATTTAAATATTACCTGAAGAGATTGAAACCATTTCTACAGAGCAATTTAACATAGACATAGGTAAACTGAAACCTGCTAAGGGGGCAAGTCATGATTTTGGGCAATGCTACACAGCACAATTTAATAGAGATGTCGTAAACATGTACCAACAGTTTGTATTTAACTACACAGCTGCTAGGCCAGGTATCACGGCACACATTCATAATCCCAGCAGGTCAGTGGGGGCAAGGGGAATAGCCCTGGCTACGTAAGTCTGATGCCAGCTTGGCCTACATAACATGCAGTTATAAGTCTTCAATTCTCAAAAAAATGTTGGGGGATTTGAATATTTAACAATAAAAAATGCCACCCACTCTAACTCCTTAAAAGGTGATGCTAGTTTCATGTCTGCTTACTATTTCAGCAGTTTTTAAACTATAATTTCAGGGTATGACAGCAGTGGGATAGACATAGCAGCCTGCTCCTCTGGAACAAAAATCAGCACAGAATGTTTGTCACTTGGAAAACACCTTATAGCCTACATTGTAAGAGCTCTGAAATTCGAGTATATCTTACAAATGACATCTATGCTGTGTAACTGGCAATGAATTTTCCTTTCAAGCTCTCATGTTTACTATGTGTAAGGTAGTGATGCGTCCTCTTTCTCTCTTTCCTTTCTTTCTGCTAAGGGATAGCATTACTAGGAGGTAGCCCTGACCTTTAGCCAGTCACATTTCATACTAGCCTCCTTGGTTTTGGGATTATAAGCATGCACACTTACAGCCAGCACTTCTCTGGAGACCAATGGTATCTCAGATCAGTAAGACTGTTTATATCTATATACATTATTTTAAAGTCTGAGACTTTATCATTCACAAAAATTTGCCTGACATTGATCATATCAGGAAATATGATGATGTTTTATAGTAACATTTAGACAATCTATTAAACAGATTAGATTATATGAGTTCACAGGGTCTTATTTTCAAACATACTATAACAGGACTAGGAAAAGCTCAAGATATATTAAAACATATTAATGTAAAAATAAAACTTTATTTCACAAAACTTAAATACTGCATTTCTCTACATTTAGAAAATTATTTTGTACCTGCAATGAATACAAATAGGCACATCTTCATGTTCTTGGTATTTCCTCATTAAGCTTATCATGTCCAGAATAGAATCAAATGATGAAGGAACATCGTGGTCTGGCCAGTTCACATAATGAAACTGATAGAGCCGACGGGATTCCTTCATGAAAAACAGAAATTCAGTACTTAGAAGAAAGTATTTACAAACTTGTAAGCTATGTATTCCATGTCTTTAAAATTTTTCCCCAATTCTAACCTTACAGTAAATACTGAAAGAGACAGCCTGCATAAACCAGAGATCCAAAGAAGCCTCAGTGACTCTAAAAGCTATTTTCATTTATGAGTATGAGTCCACGGACATATGTGCACTGTGTGTGCCTCATGCCCCAGTGGTCAAAGAGAGTTTTAGTCTGAGTGGAATTAGAGTGGCTAGCCATCAGTGCTGTGCTAGAAACTAACCTGGGTAGTACTCTGCAAGGGCACTTAACCTTAGTCCCCTTAGTCCCCTCAATAACTTTCAGATTGATTATTCCAGATGTCAGTAGAAAGAAGAGAGCTTAGGCTTCAGTTCTAATATTCAAGTTCTATATCTGTCATTGACTAAATAGGCACGTTAACTTCTCAAATCCCCTTTATGTCGATGTGCAATACACACTTTTATGGTTAGGATACCTGATATATCTGATACACTTGTAGAAGTTTAAAGTACTAACTAGAGATAAAATGTGCAACCTGAGTACAAGAAATGACTTGACTAATCAACCAAGGGATATAATTAGTCCAGTCAGTGAGAAGAAAGACTGTGTGTAGCTTGTCAGAAAGTAGATGGGGTAGCCTTACAAAGTTGATGTATCATAACTGTACTGGATGATTTTGTGTGTCAACTTGACACAAGCTAGCTACCATCATCAGAGAGGAAGGAGCCTCAAATGAGGAAATACCTCCATGAGACTCAGCTGTAAGGCCTTAGTTAGTGTTCAACAGCAAGAGCCCAGCTCACGGTGGGCGGGGCCGTCTGTGGGCTAGTGGTCCTGGTTCTATAAGAAAGCGGGCTGAGCAAGCAGCAATCCTTCATGACCTCTGCATCAGCTCTTTCCTCCAGTTTCCTGCCCAGTTTGAGTTCCTATCCTAATTTCCTTTAGTACTGAACAGCAATGTGGAAATGTAAGCTGAGCAAACCCTTCCCCTATAACCCCTTGAGTTCCTTTTTGGTCATGTTTAGTCAGAGCAATAGAAACCCTGACTAACACAGTGGCCAAGATGGACTAATAAGAAGAGAGGAGAAAAGAGCTGACAAGCATCTTCCAATGTCTTTTTATACATGGTTTTTCCAGACAGGGTTTCTCTGTGTAGCCCTGGCTGTCCTGGAACTCACTCTGTAGACCAGGCTAGCCTCAAACTCTTGAACTCAGAAATCCACCTGTCTCTGCCTCCCAAGTGCTGGGATTAAAGGCGTGCGCCATCACTGCCCGGCATGTCTTTGGTTTCTTCCCTGAAAAATTATCATTTTGTTTGGGTCTGACTCATTTAAGTCAATAGCCTGAAGTAATCTTAATTTAAAATTTACTTTTTAATTTCTTATAGTGCTGGGAATTGAACCCTTATACCTGCTAGACAAAGGCCCTCACCACTGAGCTATATCCCAGCTTCTAAGTGAAAATTCAGTTTTGTCTTTAAAAAAATTCTGAATACAAGTGACAAATAAATAAATAAATAAATAATGCTATAATCTGCCAATTATTAACAGAAGAAAATTATACAACAAAGAAAGCATAATTATGCCACGCACAGAAAATTCCATTGTTCTAAGTAAAGTAAAACTCCTCCTGTTTTACTATGCAGTTTGATAAGCATAAGGCTCAAGACACTAACTACATAAACTGCAGAATAGCAAGACTCAGACTCACAGCGAGAATGGGGGGGGGGGGGGCGGGAGAGGAGGGAAGAGTGGATATGAATGGAAGCAGGTACTCTTTTTAATCTATAATAGGAATTACTTACATTTTGAAATTCAAGTAAAAGTGTTCGAATGAAGTAGTCTGTTCTTGCTTGTTCATTTTCCTATAAAGATAAAAGCTTGTAAATTGAGCCTGGTAACACATATCTTTAACCCCAGCACTTGGGAGGCAGAGGCAGGCATTGGATCTCTGTGAGTTCAAATCCAACCTGGTCTGCAAAGAATTCTTGTCCTGAAAAACAAACATAAAGTGCATGCACATGCACACACACACTTAAAAGTCCACAATCTAAAATTAACATTTAAAATTTTAGATGTATTTAATAGTTATTTTAAAAATCTAAAAGTCATCCTTTTTTTTTTTTAATGGTGCTAAGGACTAAGCCCCAAGGCCTTGAGCTTTTACTGAGTACACTGTGATATGGATTAGATATGGTTCATCCTAAATAACACAAAATGCAGTAGGATTAAAACATGACATCATTGTCCATTGTAGTAGTACATACTTTTTAAAAAAGATTTTGTCTATTTAATGTATGTGAGTGCTCTATCTGCATATACACCTGCATGCCGGAAAGAAGACATCAGATCCCATTACAGATGGTTGTGAAGACCCATATGGTTGCTGAGAATTGAAGGCAGGCCTGCTCTTAACTGTGGAGCCATCTCTCTAGCCTCAGTGCACACTTTTAATCCAAACCTTCAAAAGAAAGTGGCAGGCTAATCTCTGTGAGTTCAAGGCCAGCCATGACTGCACACTGAGACCTTGTCTGAGAAAGGAAACAACAACAAAAACCTTTAATGCTGTCCCAATTACAACTTTAGAGTGTTTGCTGCAGACTGAATGAGTTCAGTGGATTTTGGATTTACCAGGGTCTGTAATCTCACAAACCTTTCTTCATTACAGAGCTCTCTGCATGTCCCACTCACACTCCAGTGCCCTTTGGTTCTGTTTCTCTGAAGCATCCTATAGTTGGGTATTATTACAGCATTTATTGTGTAACATATTAAATAAAGCTGTTGTATTCTATTTAGCTCTTCTATATTTTATATCATTTTCTCTCTCTTCCCCTTGTCCTATTCTCTTCCCTCACAGTTTTTAACTTCATTTTCTCAAATTTCTACTTTGGTAGTATCTGAGCTTGGGTTTAACTCCAGAGGTCATTAAATGGTCTTCCACTTCAACCCTGCACAGGACCTTCCAGGCAGCTCTTTAGTTCTTCATGCTGTGGTGAACCCCAACCATACAATTATTTTCATTGCTACTTCATAGTAGTGGTGGTGTAGTTTTGTTACTGTTACAAACTGTAATGTAAATATTTTTGTAGACAGAGGTTTACAAAAGGGGTTGTGCAAGACCTACAGATTGAGAATCACTGCTCTGTAACTTGTTGTGTAGATCAGGCCAAACTTGAACAATCCTCCTCAGTGATGCTGGAATTAAAGCATCAATCAGGGCCGGCCTACACTTTAGGGTCCATGTCAAATTACCTGCTATAAGGAATAATCTTTACTTTCCAGATGGCAATTCAAGTTTAACTTTATTTCTAATTTTAAAATGTGAGGAAGAGTAACAGTGAAGATTAATAGGATACACCTCAGTTAACAGTGTTCTTTTCCATTTACTTGATCAGCATTGTCAAGAGATGTAAAAAGACTAACAGAATCATCACAAAAGTAAAGAAAGTAACAGTTGTAAAAGTTGTTCCTAAAACTCCTGAATTTGAAAGCAGTATAAAACATCAGAACTGATTATTGTAAGTGAAAGTCTACATGGTCTCCTTCAAATACTGGAGGTCAGGCCTCTATCCCTGCCTTCACAAGTTTAGAATTGCCACAGCCCTTTTATACCTAGAGAAGGGAGGAGATGTCAGGGGCAGCCCTGCTTACACACTGAAGGCCTAAAATCAGCCATAGGCCTAAAATCAGCAATAGACCTGTCATACATGTATACTAACACCAAGTCTTGGGTCTCAGAGGAAAAACATCGAAACAGATGGCTATAAGCTATTGTAAACAGGCAGCTTTTGTGGAAATTTACAAGCCTGAGTAGTCATAGACCTTGTAAACAGGTAGCCTTGGCAGACAATACCAACTTAGATAAGGTCAAGCGAGTCATAGGCAGAGTCATAGTGACTTGTCCCCTGAACCTTCACCCAGCCGATACCCGGTTCTGAAGATATCTGTATTCCCCCTGAACACCCACACTCCAGTGTCATCCCCTTCCCCTCATCCTGACTTTCTGTGTTTATAATCCCTGTGTGAATGAATTACGATTTGAGAAAAAATAAATTATTAAAAAAAAAAAAAAAAAGAAAGTCTACAAGGGATTAGTCCTAGGCTTGCAACATCCTGAGTTTGTACCATATTACAATTTAATTGTTCATCACTCTGTAATGCAGCCTTTCTGATTAAATAGTGTATATAAAAATATGTACTGTGATATGTAGATGGTGGTGTAAGTCTTACCTGGCTGTAAACTGTGTGAGCTACAATAAATCCCTGACCTGGCAGTACATGCCTACTGGTGTAAGTGTGGCATGGAGTCCTAGGATTCCCTTTTCACTGAACCTGAGGTCTGCTCCACAGGACGGAAATCAAGCCTGACACTGGAAACTGGACCTATGGCTGGACAGGTCATATGCTCTTGGGGACAAACTGCCTTCCAAAAACTGATCTTTACATAAATCCATCAGCGAAACTCTCAAGCTCCAACAAAGAAGCTTCTTTCTGCTGTAGACAGAGGTAAATACAAACTCTTAGCTGGTTAAGGAGCAGAGAGTAAATGATGTAGGGTGCTCATCTACAAATGGGACATCTGTATCAGCCCCTCTCCACAAAGCTCAGGAACCACTATGGGCAAGCAGGAAGCTTCAGGGCCAAAGGTTGGAGAGGCCTGCTGTGAAACTGTTTTCTGGGTGCAACACACTGAAAACACTGGAGTGGTAGCTCTGTGAACAAGACACAGCCAATCAAACTTCCGACATGGATGAAGAGGGTCTTCCTTATACAGCCCTACTCCAAGGGGAGGGGGCTATTGCCAGCTGTTGGCTGCTGGGTAAGGGACAGTTAATTTTCTTTATAACATGGCTTCTGGTAGTTTGCCTATGCTCCAGTTTACTGCCCTATACCACGTGCACCTACTGGACTCAGTGGATTAAAGAAAGGTCATGAAGTTGGGAGAATGACAGAGTTGGTGAGTCTAAGAACCTGGAAGGTGAGGCAGGGATAGATCTGATCAAAAGATATTGTACTTGTGTACAAAATTCTCAAAGAACAAATTTTAAAAAATATTTTAGAACAAGTAAAAATAGGTACTTACACAAGAAATTTTAAATGGTGCAAATGTTATAGGATCTTCTCCATACAAAGGCCAGTAGCGCTCACACTTTTTCTGTTGTCCAAAAAGATAAACAAAACAAAGTTCAGTAACATCAGCTTTTAGAAATATTTTAGTCCTAGGGTTAAAAAGAAACAGCACTGGTTGGTATAAGAAGTATTTTGGGGGCTGGAGAGATGGCTCAGAGGTTAAGAGCATTGGCCTCTCTTTCAGAGGATCCTGGTTCAATTCCCAGCATCCACATGGCAGCTCACAACTGTCTGTAGCTCTAATTCTGCGAAATCTGACACCCTCACACAGACATGCATGCAAGCAAAACACCAATGCACATAAAAAATAAAAAGGAACCATACTGAAGAAGACGAAGAGGAGGAAGAGGAGGAAGAAGAAGAGGAGGAGGAGGAGGAAGAGGAAGAGGAGGAAGCAGCAGCAAAGTTTCTATTGGTTTGTGTTAATTAAGACTGATTTTCACCACTTAATACAATGAGCTCCTTAACAAAATAAAAAGAAAAATCCTATACTTCAATGGTACCTAAATGAGCCAGGTGGTGGCAGACACACCTTTAATCCCAGCACTCAAGAGGCAGAGGCAGGCAGATCTCTGAGTTTGAGGCCAACCTGGTTTACAAAGGGAGTTCCAGGACAGCTAGGAGTATCCAGAGAAACCCTGTCTTAAAACAGAAAGAAAGAAAGAAAGAAAGAAAGAAAGAGAGAGAGAGAGAGAGAGAGAGAGAGAGAGAGAGAGAGAGGAAGAGAGGAAGAGAGGGAGAAGAGAGGAAGAGAGGGAGAATAGATATGAATTTCCAACTATAAGTAAATGACAAAGAATATTACCATTTACATAGAAAATCTTATTAGCTTTCAATTTTTATATGTGATTATCTTTGTTTACTTTCTGTCCGACATCACTTAATACTGGCAAACAAAGTTATTCTCAAGGAATAAAAGAAATTAATTAAAATATATCTTTTGTATTATTTATAATATATATAGAATAAAGATTTGTCTTGCTTGTGTAACACAACTCTTATTGAAAATTTTTATAGCCATGTTTTAGAACTTAAAATTTACCTTTACTAATGAATCACACTAACATAAAGAATTTTGAATAAAGGTACTACACAATTTATTCTTTAAGTTTGATTTGGGTGTCACATCTAGAGGTCAAGGAGTTTTAGTTAAGTACTACTGTCTGTAAACGTATCACTGTCTTCTACAGTGACAATCTGAGTCCTGCTGCTGCAAGACATCGCGATGGTCTGAACACATCACTTACACAGAGCATCAGCTAAACACGAAGCGAGGCTGGAGGCTCAGTGCAAGAGTGTTTGCTAGTGAGTGTACGGTTCTAGGCCCAATCTGAGCACTACCGAAACATAAACCAAGCAAGGGCTTTCTTTTCTGAGCTTTGAAAATAGTATAAACAGAAGCTGGGCGCACTGGCACAAGTATTTAGTCCCAGCACTGGGAAGGCAGAAGTAGGTCTCTGAGTTCTAGGACAACCAGGGGCTACCCAGAGAAACACTGTCTTGAAATCCCCCCCTCCAAAAGTATAAACAAACATAAAATAAGACAGTGGTGGTGGGACTGGGGAGACGATGGTTCAATGGATGCAGTACCTGCTCTGCAACCAGAAGCACAATTTGGACCCCAGTACCCATGTAGAGTCAGGTACAGTGTATCCATCTATAATGGCAGCACTGTAGGGAGGATAGAATGCTGGACACTCTATGATCAGCCCGTGTAGCTGAAATGGTAAGCTCCAAGTTTAGAGAGAGACAGACCCTACCTCAAGCAAGGAGAAAAGAGAGGGAGCAAGAGACAGACAGACAGAAAAATACTAACTGGATGCTGACCTCTGGTTTTTCATACTCACAGGTACCACATGTGACTTTACCTGCACACACATACATGTGCCTATATATGCACACATGTACACATACACAGATACAGAGGGAGATTAGTTTCTGTAAAGAGACTAATCAGAATACTCATGCTACTTTTAAGATTATCTTTTTAAAAAAAAAATTCTGAGACAAGATCTCATACAGATTTAACTGGCCTAGAACTCATTATGTAAACTGACTTGGCCTCAACTTTGTGGCATGCTCCCTGCCTCTACCTCCCAAGTGCTGGCATGACAAGGGTATAACACCATATACAGCTTAAACTGCTGACCACCAGAACTACTTCAATATGCTCATTTGTTCAATTTTATTACCATTTTAAAATTACTTTTTAGACAATAAATTACATTTGACTTAAAATACCACAAAACATTTGAAAACTATACTTAACAATACACTTAATTTTAGTATATTATAAAAGGAACTTTTGAAACAGAGAGAAGTTTGTGCTCCATGTTTCATATAAAACAGCAAAGCACAAAAAAGTGTGTACCCTTTAACTACATGGGATCAGATAACTGAAGTAATAAATGACCAAGAACTTCTATTCCCAAAATGCAGGCATACATACCCTTCCCATCTCAAATTCTCGACAGGCCATTACGATAATCTAAGAAGGAGTTGGGGTGAGAGAGGAAAAAAAAACAGTTAAAAATAGTTTTACTTTTAAAATGAAATACTAATGTCAATAATTATCTTTTATTCTGAGCAAAAGTTTACTTGATACTAGCTGTTCATCTAGAGGACCTAGTTTTGGTTCCCAGCACCCACATGGCAGCTAGTAACTATCTGTACCTCCAGTTCCAGATGCTCCAATCCCCTTTTCTGACCTCTGCAGGCACTGGATACACATAACACATAAACAAATGTGCAGGCAAAACACACATAAAAATAAAATCTTAAGAATAAGCATAGGATAAATGAACTATCAAAATCATACCTTCTAAACAAAACTAACTAAATAAAAGGGACTTCATTTAAAAAGATTTATTTAGTTTGGATTAAACTCTAATCTGATTTATTTATTTCTTACTTTTGACTTACACTAAAGTACTGTTAGGATATTTACCTAATTTAGTTTTTCTCAGCCAGGCAGTGATGGCACACACCTTTAATCCCAGCACTTGGGAGGCAGAGACAGGTGGATTTCTGAGTCCGAGGCCAGCCTGGTCTACAGAGTGAGTTCCAGGACAGCCAGGGCTACACAGAGAAACCCTGTCTCGAAACCCCCACCCCCCCAAAAAAATTACATTTAGTATTACTCAATCAAAATTAAAGCACATTTAAATATAACTTTCTGAAGGTTGAATTTACTAAAATTAACAACCTCTAAATGAAAGTTATGCTATCTGCTTCCTCATTTTTAGAAGCATCTTATATTTAAAAAAGCTGAAAATGTTAATAGTAAAAACTGTATGTATATAATCACTATTGTAATTATTATCGTACTTATTTATCCTTGTATTTATAAAGGTATTTCAATGCCTTAGTATGCAGTAGATATTAGAATATGAGATAACTCATTCATATCATCTAGAGCTCAATAATATTTAATATAATACTTTCTCTTGAAAATACATAACAATGAAATGCAAATCTTAAGTGACAATTCTCTAAATTTTGGCAAATGCGTACTTCTGTAAAATCCAACCTTCTATGCAGACATAATATGTTCCCACTATCCAGAAAATGTGTTCTTGCTTTAAATCTCATTTTGAAATGACATTTTCAGCTAACACTAGTACTGTTATTGCATTCCTTTTATTAATCTCTCAAGGGGAGAATGGAGGATGCCAATGCATTAGAATCCCTGAAAGGCCAAAGAGAAAGCCACTGTAACTAACATCTGTGAGAAAGGAATGAGGGCGCCTTGCCATGGGGCTCCCCCATCCACACACGTGCTGACTCCAGTGACAATGCCCAGTGCCACAGACGGCTTCCTAGGGTCCAATAAGCCAGTCTCTTGCTTCAAACCTAGGGACACACTACTTCCCTTTATCGGGAAAAGCCAAAAAGAATTAAAATGCCAATAGTTCCGATATGCATCCCACTGAATGACCAGGGGTGGGGAAGATACTTTCTTTATATTCTTTTATACTTATTTCACTTCTTAATAATTTATAGTTAATATATTTACATCTATTTTCCTAAGAAGAGGGACTCAAAATATTCTTTCAGACAAAAGTTAAAAGATATGGTTGTCAAACCTAGCATAACTGTCCTCTGAGAGGCTCCACCTAGCAGCCAATGGAAACAGAGGCAGAGACCCACAGCCAAACATTGGATGGAGCTCCAGGAGTCTTATGGAAGAATTAGGGGAAGGATTCAGGGATCTGAAGAGGTAAGGGAGTCCACAGGAAGACCAACAGAGTCAAAATCTTGGCCCTTAGGGGTTCCCAGAGACTGAATTACCAACCAAAGAGCGAGCATGGCTGGACCTAGGCCTCAGTGCACACACGCAGCAGATGAGCAGCTTGGTCCCCAACAACAGGAGTGAACCTGTAACTTGCCTGCTTGTGGATCTGGTTCCCTTACATAGATTGCTTTGTGGGGCCTCAGTGGGAGAGGATGTGCCTAAACACTGAGTGACCTGTATGTGTTGGAGTGCTGGGGGAGGGGAGGGATGAGGGGAGGTTCTGCACGAGGGAGTATTGGAAGGAGAATGTGAACTGATATTGGGATGTAAAGTGAATAAACTAAAAAAAAAAAAAAAGAAAAAAATTTAAAAAAAAAGAAAAAGAAAAGAAAGAAATGCCTGTCATGGATAGAGGACAGGCACACCAAGTCCCCACTCCTGGCTGAGATGATGCGGACAACTGATGGCTGCTTGGGAAGGAAAACAGTTTTTTTCTTTTTTTATTTAAAAAATTTTCAATATACAATGTCATGTATAGGAATAGGTCTTCTGCCTGCATGTATGTCTGTGAGTTACATACATGCCTGGTACCCACAGGTGTCACAGAAGGCCTAGAACTGGAGTTAAAGATCCTTGTAAGCTACCATGTGCTGCTGGGGACCAAAACTAGGTCTGGAAGAGCAGCCAGTGTTCTCCACTGCTGAGTCAGTTTTCCTTAGATACAGTCTTTGGCAGGCTCAGCAGGTGTCGGTGGATGGCTCCACATCGATGTGTACATGAGAAGCACTAATGGGAAGAAACTGGAATCTAAGGAGGGGCATCCAAGAGGGGCCAGACGGGGGAGAAGGTAAACAGTGATGAAATGCACTGAATGTGTGCATACATTTCTCAAACAATAAATTAAAAATACTATATCTATTACTTTTTTAAAAAGAGCATGCCTATATTATCAATCATTTTGTTGGTCAATGCAAGTATTAATCTTTTTGAAAAATGATTTCGTTCCAGGACAGCCAGGGCTACACAGAGAAACCCTGTCTCGAAAAACCAAAAAAAAAGATTTCAACGTTATTTAGTAGCTATATCATTGGTTGACTTAGGACAAGATTTAAATTATAGTCACATTTTTCTTAAAATATTTGAACTACTTTGTGAGAATTTAATGAGACAGCTTCAAAAGTAGTTTTTGTCTTTTCCAGAAACATCATTACACTTAAACCACTATACCTAAAAAGTTGTTTTGCAAGGGCTCGAGAGATGGCTCAGAGATTAAGAGCACTGACTGCTCTTTTAGAGGACATGGGTTCAATTCCCAGGAACCATATGGCAGCTCCCACACCTCACATAGACATATATACAAACAAAATACCAATTCACATAAAATAAAAACGGAAGCTCACAACTGTCTGTAACTGTGTTCCTGGGCTTTGGACTCTGACTCTCTCTCTCTCTCTCTCTCTCTCTCTCTCTCTCTCTCTCTCTCTCTCACACACACACACACACACACACACACACACACACACACATTCAGGCAAAATACCAATGCACGTAAAATAAAAATAAATTATCAAAAAAAGTTGCTTTACTTCTTTCTCAGTAAGACACACAATGTCATTACAAATAGATCTCAAAAATCTATGAGCAGTCAGTCAGTCAGTCAGTCAGTCAGTCACTCACCACAACACTGTACTCCCATATCATCCTCCAGAAGTCTATGACTGTGTTCGCCAAAGGTCCTTGGGTTGCCACATATGCTTTTGGCCCATATACGCCCTGAAAGAGGGGAAGATAAATTTTACATTTACTGTGATTAACAAGAAAAAATATTTCATTAAGGTTTCAAATTTTACTAGCAATGTTTTCATCTAAAGCCATTTTCTTTCACAGAGTATAAAACACGGCAAAATATACCCAGTTCATTTCAGCTTTTGCTAATCAACAGTACTTTTGTATTTACTGGATATATTGTACAGAACTGACAATTAAAACTTACTTTGAACTAAGAAATAAAAACAAAATCTTGGGTATGATGATGGTGAATGCCTTTAATCCCAGCACTGAGCAGGCAGAGGCCTACTCTGTAGTAGATGTCTGTGATCTTTTGAGTTTGAGGCCAGCCTAGTCTACATAGTTAGCTCCAGGACAGTTAGGACTATATAACAGAGAGACACTGTCTCAGAAAACAACAACAAAAACATAATACCTAGCCAAAAAAAATTTAACTATAACTATAGCAAAAACACAAAACCACAGTTTGAATCTAAGAATACTAAACTAGTTAGGAGCTTTACCCATGGTCAAATGCTTAAGAATCTATGGAAAGTGACAGCATACTCAGAACCTACTGTATGGGTTTGAAATTAATAAGCTAAGAATAGATAAAACAAGGTATCTGATTACAACAAACGAACTGGGGTATAACTGAATCAGTACGCTAAGAATAGTTAAAAACTAGAACTCTTGTAAGGCATAGTGGCTCACGCCTTTAGTCCCAGCACAGGGGAAGAGGCAGGTGGTTCTCTGAGTTCAAGACTAACTTGGTCTACAGAGTGAGTTCCAGGACAGCCAAAGCTTACACAGAGAAACTGTCTTGAAAAATGAACAAAACAAATCTAGAACTCAATACACATAAAAAATGTATATATTGTTAGTATTTGAAATATAATATCCAGTTTTTTTTAATCCATAAATTTCTGTCTTATAAGTCATTGAAAAGCTGGAATAGTTGTATAACTAGACTCAAAACCACAAAATAGCCTATAGAACAAATGAGAGCCTTTATTTAAACTCAAGCTCACAGGAGGCTGCGTCTCTTTCCTGATAACAAAGAAACCTGACAAGCTGGGCATAGCAGAGCAGGGCATAGTAGTGAAGTTCACAACCTCACTACCAGGGAATGCAAGGAAATAAAATTTCAAGTTCTAAGCCAGCCTGGGCTACATAAAGAAATTATGTTTCAAATCGACCACCCACCCACCTAGCTACCATTTACGATTCAAGTCTAACTAAAGTTATCTAACAAGATGTCTATCACTTTATTTTTATTTACATACCTATTAACAAATATAGTTTTAATTTACATATTCATTTATGTATTTATTTATTCTGAGACAGTCACATTCCTTAGCTCATGCTGGCCTTGAATTGACAGCAATCCTCCAACCTCAGCCTCCTGAATGTTAGGATCACAGGTTCACACCTGAGCTGTCATCACACATAGTAACAACCACCAAAGGTTTTAATTTTTCAGTTATATTTTACAGATTTTAATCAGTATCACCTAGTAATTTCAGCACTATTAGTTTATCCTAGGAAACTGTTCAAAAGAACAGTGTTCACTGTAATTTCATTACCAAGGAACACTGGAAACTATCATATGGTTCAACAGTAGGTACATCTAAACTGAAAAGACAATTTACTGAATGACCTAACAGGTACTTATAAAGCCCTGATGTAAAAGTAGCACACAGAAAACTGTCTCTACTAGTCTATATATGGTTTGATCTATGTGGCACAGGTAAGTACAAGAAAAGCAAATAAAATGTGCAAGACAAGGGTTTTCTTTTGATTTATTTCCTATTAGAACCATGCTGGGTAGTTAACACCTTTGATAAAATCATTATATAAGAAGGCATTAAGCATAGCAATGAAACCTCCCTCCATATTCATACGTACCTTAATAAAGTTTGCATTGATATAGTCTGAATCTTGGGATGGAGTTTTCAAAGTCAACTTAACTCGGCTGTGATCAACTACAAAAGAGAAAAGATTTTCATAACTTATGTCCAGGTGGCATCCAAGCATTTCTTCTCTGGCTTTTTGTGCAGGGCCTCACAATGCAGCTCACAAAGCCACTGGACTATTGTCAGCCACCAAGTGCTGGGATTACAAATATATTACCACATTTACTTTAAAAAATAGAAAGTGAAGTTTTAGGTACCAGGAAGATAATTATTAACAAAAAAATAAAACTTTAAGAAAAGCAACAAAAAATGTAAATAAGTATATTACAGATGCAATCAGAATTATCTCTGGAACTTTAGAAATATAAAACATTAGGCACTGACCCAAATTAACTAGGGTGATGTCTAGGGATTAAACCTCAGCATGTTTTTTGTTTTTTTTTTAATTTGTTTTGTTTTGAATTCTAACATTTATCAAGTAAAGACAGGTGAATATCTGTGAGTTCCAGGCCGCCTGGTTTATAAGTTCCATGACATACAGGGCTACATAGAGAAACTCTATCTTAAAACAACCAACCAAACAAACAAACCAAAACAAAATTTTATGTGTATGGGTGTTTTGCCAACATGTGTGTCTGTGTGTGCAGGTGTGTGCAATGCCCACAGAAGTTAGAAGACAGCTCAGATCCTCTGAGCTGGAGTTATAGAAGGCTGTGAGCTACGCTGTGGTACTGGGAAACTGGTGGAAAAGCCACAGCTATCTGCTGAGTCATCTATCTCCCCAGCTCAAACCTCACAACTTTTTAATTATTGTTTCTTTGTCAAAGTTCTTATTAAGAAACCTATCTTTCCTATTTCACAGAAATTATAAAACTAAGTAATTATGACTATTGAATTAAGAAACCAACATGTGATAGGACTGGAAAAAAATTAGACATAAGAAAAAAAACCACAATCAGGATTTTCCAATATCAGAATTTGTTTTATCTTGATGTGCTGTGTAAATGAGCTGTGCATTCATGAGCTGTGTAAATCCTTACTCACTTTCTATATTTATTTACTTATTTTATATGAGGGGGCACAGGACACTAATGAACTGTGTGTCACATGGACTGTATCAGAGGATGAACTATAATAGCAGCTGGTTCTCTCCTTCCACCATGTGGATTCTGGACACAACTCAGGTCCTCAGATTTGGCAGCAAGTAACTTAGCTCATGGAGCCATCTTGTCAGCCTTTATGTTGATCTACAAAACATTTAGATTGGGTATAAGGGCACATGCCTTTAATCCCAGTACTCAGCAGGCAGAGGCAGGAGGATCTCTGTGAGTTTGAGGCCAGCTTGGTCTACATACTGAGTTCTAGGTTAGCCAAAGTTACACAGAAACCCTATTTCAAGACAACAACAAAAGACCAAAACCTTATAAACCCAAAACACTACAATAAATATCTAGAAATGACTTTAAGATTTAGACAAAAATCGCAAGAATAATGTAGAATTATAGCTACTTGCTACTGAGATTCCTAAGGATAGCTACAAATCTTTGATGGGTAGGAATACTTCAACCTTCAGGACCTTGCTATATATAGTCCAGACTAGCTTCAAACTCATGATTCTTTGTATTTAGCCTCCTAAGTGTTGGGATTATAGAAATATCCCCCATGACTTAATACTAATTTCTTACATAAATACAGCATAATTAGCAAACCCAGAAAACTTAGTTTTAAAACTATTAAGTAACAATGTTTAACCATTTTCATAGATTTAGTTATTCTTTCTCCTTTGTCTCTTCCAATTACAAGTTTTCCTAATTTATGACTTTTGACCAGGAGGGAATTATATATTTTGGGGGACTAATACCATAAGATTGAGGACTGGCGAGATGGCTGGGTAGTTATAGGCCATTGCTGCTTTACAGAGGATTGCAGTGATTCCCAATGTCCCTACCAGATGGCTCACAACCACATGTAACTCCAGCTTTAAGGGATCTGATGAACTCTGGCCTCCCCAGAGGACCTGCACACATGTGATGCACATAAACTTACACAGGCACAAACATGTATGTACATGCTCACATACATAAAGAAAAAAGGAATACTACAGAATTATGTTTGTTCTTAATGTATAACATCATGGTTGAAGACAGTGTGGGTGGTTCATGAGGTGCATACACATCTTATTACTTATAATTTAAAGGAACTTCAGACACCTGGTTGATAAGGTATTAGAACTGCCTAATACTTATTACCTTTGGATTAGAAAGGATCAGAACACATACACTGTAACTATGACCATCACATTGTGGCCTTTTAATTCGCAGACATTGAATCAGAAAGCCAATTAACATAGAAAAAGAAAAACTAGAAATGGCAACAGCTATGCATAAACTAAACTATTACAAGGACAACTGTAATAAATAACTTCTTTTTCATTGGTTCAAATATTATATAAAGTACTTAAGTTCTTTTTACTTATTTTTGGGGGGATAAAATCTTTATTTTTAAAATTTGTAGGAAGAGATATAAGACAGATATACTAGTAATCTCTATGCAAACTATTTATCTCTAAACAATTTTTCTGGCACTAGAATGGGTACATGTCTGCTAGTGCTTTCATTCACATTCCTTGGCCTCCCTTTTTATAAAGTACCATTTTGGAAAGAAAACAGATGTTCCAAACATGCTGCTTCTGATACATGAGGCTAGACTATTCGGTCAGGATAATGCTGATTGATTATATAAAGCTTCCTCTTACTACGTTCTCTAGTAATAAAGGGTCCCAGTTAATAACTGTTATCCATACGGCGTACCACTCTCTAGTCAAAGTACCTTAAAGGTAGAGTACAACAATTGGTTCCAAAATGATAGTTAAGACCGTTCGTTAGCCTACATGTTAGGCTGTCTACGTGCAGGGTGGGAATTACTTCTTCACTCTTAAAAAGTTTTCTAAGATGAAAAAGTTTAACCATACACAAGGTGAAATAATATAATCTTCCTATTTAACAATAAAATAGGTGGAATATTCATTCACCAACTCCAAAGGCTTTCTCAATTTTAGCCCTTACAAACAAGAAAACATAGGTAAATAACCTTTTATCTAATAGTACACAGTGAAATTTTAATTCAGGGAATAGTTTCTAGATCCAGGATGCATTAAGGACTCTTGCTGGACACTGGCCCACACTTGTATTCCCAGAACTTGGGAGGCTAAGGCAAGAGGACCAAGAGCTTGGGCCAACCAGAACCACAAAGTATGCGACCTCTACCTCAGACCAAGCAGAAACAACAACAAAAAGAATTCCTATAACACAGTAAGATTAAAATAAAATTTTCTTTAAATAATTTGAAGACTTTTCACCAAAGAATTAGCTAGCAGCACATGAAAAGCTACAAATTAGAAACATCTCAAGAAGCACTAGAAAAACTATAATCAAAAGTCTGGGCCTGGGAAAACATTTCAGTGCTTAAGGCAGCTGAGTGTTTGCTGAGTACATCTCCTCAGAACCCACATAAACGCCAGGGCCATGATTTTACATGGCTCACTTGTAATTCCAGCCTCAGAGGGCAGAGACAAGACCCTGAGCAAGCTAGACAGTGACAATAGTCTTAATAGTGAGCTCTGGACTTCATTAAGACTTTGCTTCAATCTGAAGAGCAATGGGGGAAAACTATCAGCATCGACCTCAGGCCTCTACAAGTACGTGTGAACAATTATGCACACTCAAGTAACACCCAAAAACATGGAAAGAAAAGGAAAGTCCTGAAGCTAAGTGCAATGGTTCACACCCCTAACTCCAGCTGCTAAGGAGGCTAAGGCAGAAGAATGCCTGAAGCTTGTAGCTTAATACCAAGTGGACATAGTCTCAAGCAAAAATCCATCTGATACAAGTGTCGGTAGGAATGTGGGCAACTGGTGCTTACATACTACTGTTGGGAATAGAAAACAGGATAGTGACTTTGGAATCCATTTATCTCAACTTCTGAAGAAGCTAAACAGAAGCTACGTGTTGTGGTACATGCCTATAGAGCCAGTATTACATGGCTGAGGCAGGAGGATGAAGAGTTCAGAAGCTAGCCTAGGCTACACAGCAACTTGCTGCCTCATAAAACCAAAAAGGTTAAATACAAACTTCTGTAGGTCTACAATTATATTTTTACATATGCACTTAAGAATAAAAGTGTATATATACGCTAGAGAAAGGGCTCAGAGGTTAAGAGCTCTCTCTGGATGCTCTTCCAGAGGTCCTGAATTCAATTCTCAGCAACCACATGGTGGCTTGCAACCATCTATAATGGGATCTCTTGCCTTTTTCTGGGGATTAAATCATATATGTTTATGGTGGTGGTGCACACCTTTAATCCCAGCACTCAGGAGGCAAAGACAAGCAGATCTCTGTAAGTTTATAGCCAGCCTGGTCTACCAGGACTACATAGAGAAAATCTGTCTCAAAAGAACCCCTAACTCCCCCAAATGGATAAACAAAATGTAATACAGACACAGAGTATTCCTCAATACTAAAAAGAAATTAACTACCAATACTACAATAACACAAACATAACTTTAAAAATGTGCTGAGTTAATGATATCGAGTTAATGATATCACAAATTACATGATAGCTATGTTAAATTTCTCGAACAAAATTTAGAATCAGAAAGCATACTAGCAGCTGCCTGGGACTAAATACGTAACTTTTGAAAGTAATGAAATGTCCTAAAACTGGATTGGACTAGTCACTGCATGACATAAGTTTACTTTGAAAATTAATTTATATACTTAAAATGGGTAACTTTCATGGTGTAGAAATTATATGTTAAAGCCATTTAATGGACATGTTAAACATTCAAAGGAAATTAGCAAATTATTTTCTAACAAATGTAAGTAGAATTGCTTTCAATATTACATGTCAAAGCAAAAAACAAGTAGAAATTTATTGAAATTCTACTTGTGAAACCAGGCCCTCCTGACTTTAACACAGAGATCCAGAGCTGCTATTCTAAAGAAGGTTTCTCAACTTCAGCTTAGACAAGTCTGTTCTCAGGACAGTAACTGTGCACTAGGACCCTGGAAGTCTACTAGAAGCTGGGAGAGGAAATGCCTTCAGACACTGCCAAATATCCTTAAGTGCCACAGCCATTCCATCTGAACATCAAGGCTTTGGATATCAACTACCTTCCATTATGTGAGCACTGTGATAGATTACTTAGCTTCTCCAGCCTCAGTTTCCCACCTGTAAATGGTACATTATCAACCACCATGGTTGTGAAGTGACTGGGGGTTGGGGGGGGAAGGACTATCACATAAAGCAGCAACCAATATAAACAAGGGCTTTCTTTGTTAGAAGGCTGGCTCACTAGCCTGCCACTAACATTCACCCCCCCTTCACAACCTGACACTTCCCCTTGGTTCCCAGCTTTCTCAGTGGCCCTCATCCTTTGTACATTTCCCTGTTAGCACGAATCAACCGCAGGGTAGAGCTTATGTGAATTTGTATTCACTGTCTACCACCTAGGCTAGAAAATGAAACACAAAAGGAGGGACTTTTGCACACTCTCTTCTGTACCATCAGCATATCTGCTCACAACTTTCTGTAACATGAATGTGAAATCAGAAACCTGGAGCCAGGTAAGATTTATTTCTCTAGACCACAGAAAAATCAGTGGATAGTACTAAAAATTATCCTTAATAAAGTATCCAGAAATCCATATTAACTCCTGTGGTGGTTTGAATATGCTTGGCCCATGTGAAGTGGCACTTATTGGAAGAAGTGTGTCACTGTATAGGTGGGCTTTGAGGTCTCCTAGTGTTCAGGTTTCACCCAGTACAGAAGAACCCCTCCTCCTGGCTGCCTGTGTAAGAGTCTCCTGCTGCCTTTGGACCAAGATGTAGAAGTCTCAGTTCCTCCAGCACCATGCCTGCCTGGATGCTGCCATGCTTCCCACCATCATAATGGACTGAACCTCTGAAACTGTAAGCCAGACCCAGTTAAATGCTTACCTTATAAGAGTTTGCTTGGTCATGGTGTCTCTTCACAGAAATAAAACTCTAACTAAGACATCTCTTATTTCAAGGAGGATTAGCGCTATGGTCTGACTGTATTCCCATGAGATTCATATGCTGAAACCTAATTCCCAATGCAAAAGCATCAAGGAGACGAGCCTTTAGGAGGTGAGGCGAGCATGTTCTGATGAATTCAATGACTGTCACTATAAAAGAGGCCCAAGGAAACCTGTTTGCTCCTCGTTCTCCATGAGGATTCCGTGAGAAGGCACCAACTATGAATAGTGGGTGAGTACTCATATCATACCATGCCTTGATTCTGGACTTCTCTCAGTGCACTTCTACTGTTAATAACATACCAAGTTTATGGTATTTTTGTTACAGCAACCTGAACAGACTAAAGCAACTGGCAAGGAAAGTGGAGTGTATTTAAAGCAAAAGCTTTGGGTGGTTACTGTGTTAGGTTAGTAAAAGATGTCTGACCTATCTAACACCTAAAGCAGGCCTTAGATGCATCATCACTACCAACTTCAATTTACCATTGAGAAAACCACACACAGTGAAGACCAGCCCTGAGTCTTACAGCTACAAACTAGTGATAATTCAGAATTGAACCTATAGAGTGGTACCTCATCGCTGCTACTCTGTGCGGTTGTTAATTTCATTACTCGTGTCTAATCACACAATCCTCAGATGAGAATAATGTAGAACAGTTAAGAGTAGAAGGATTAAATTTAGGTAAAGAAGCCAGTGAGGAGGACTGGAGAGATGGCTCAGACAGTAAGCTGCTTGCTATGTAAGCCTGAGGACCTGAGTTCATCCCCACCACCCACATAAAAAGCCAGGCATGAGTGGTACTTATACTCCCGGCACTAGGGAGATGGACAAAGACAGGTAGATCCCTGAAGCTCTCTGGCCAGGGAATCTAGTGAGATAGCAAATCTCAAAAAAAAAGAAAAAGAAAACCAGACGTGGCTTCTGAACCACTATACTGAGAAGGCTGACTTTTGACCATCCTCTAATACACACATAGATATGCATGCACACAAGAAATCAGTGGAACAGAGGGAAGCAGGAGGAAATGACCTGAAAGAGATTATCATGGAAGAAGAGAAACTCAGAAAATGGACTGGCAATGGCATAACACTTAACAGGAAAGGAAACCCTGGAAAACTGGGCCTAATGAGGTCACTACTAGGTCTGTGACATGAGGATACTTTAGAGAGAAGCTCTAATCACGACGGTCAAGGAGATGGGACTAGAGAGCGTGGAGACATGAAAGGAAACACTACAGCAGCTTTCAGAAAACGCAGGTCCAGTGCAAGACACCTCCACAGACTGGGAACTCTCATTTAAGCATGTGTTTACAGTTACTTAGCTAGAAAACAATATCATCTTAGCATATAATTATAATGAGAATATAATGTTTTCACCTGAGACATGCTTAAGAGACAGACTGCTGAGGATAGCAGACACAGGTTTCTGAGGCATCTTATGGCCCATTTTAAATCCACAGTTAATTAAGGCTCTTTTGTGATCAGGTAGCAGATAAATCAGTGTTTTAAGAAACTATCCCAATTGTCTACATTACTTTTATTTCTTTTGTTTGTTTTTGGTAAAAAAAGCAAACCAAACCAAACCAAAACCACAAACTGCTACCCAAAAAGGAATGGATTCTAAGAAGCGGTCACAAATTATTCTGTAGGGTATCTTGGGAGGGATTGCTACTACCTCCTTAGCTATTCAATTCAGGAACAAAGCTCGTGAGGTTACAAAGGGCTAGATAGCATTTCTATTTATTCTATCAAGGGCATTTCAAACTTACATGGCAGTATGTCCTTATATCTGTTCTTTTTAACATTTTCTTCTTTTTCTCCAGTGGCTGTGGGATAAATCTTTTCTGTTCTATATTTGGTAGACAATCTTCTCAATCGCTTAAAATACAAGAAAATAAAATTCAAGTTTAGAGAAACATTGGTATTTTCAAAATGTTAATGATTTACAAAGAGCTCTTCAATGAATTCTGCTGACCCAATTCCTCACAATTAATTCTCCTATTGATCTAAGCTGTTAGTTTCCCTATCCCCTAAAAATTAACCCTAAGAATAATTTGTTTTTAGAGTAAGTGCAAACAAAGATTAGTGTTTATTACAAATGAGCAGCAAGGAGGAACAACTAGAAGTAATTCTATTTAAAGACATCAAAAAGCTGAGAATTTCTGTGTTTAATAAGGGGCTCATTAAGCAAGTTTTAAAATCATACTTGGGGAATTATGTACAGGCTTCTCTCAATAACGCAGGAGCACCCATGATGTGTTAGGCTCTCTCAAAGACATAAGCTAATGATTACTTGTAAAACACTGCAAAACAAAGTTCTTTCACACTGAATTGGAAATGTCCAACAAAGACTGATTCTGCTTATTCACTGAATTACAGAAGTGGTTTGTGGGTTAGTGACAAATTCTTACCACATATGGCAGTAGGGATGTTCTTTGGGCTGGAATATTTCTGCTTGTCAGTAATACACTTCCTGCTTTCAGCAGAACTGAAAGTTGGCATTGTGAATTGTTTAGGTTCTACTCAACTGTATTTCTAAAACTTAATTTCGAAGTAGTTTACTTTCTTGAAGGATTAAAGGCATATTGAAAGCATTTTGACTTAGGACTCATATTCTTCAATGCAAATGAATGAAAATTCAATGCAATGGTAGCAATTTAATTTTTTTCACCACTTTATTTTTATAGCTTGTGATGCAATTAAGAATTTCATGAATATATTTTTTAAAATCAGAGAATTTTAACACACAAGAATCTTGTTTTATTCTTGTTATATTGCTTTAAGTAATTTTGCACACAAGTACCTACATAGTGCATGGTTATTTTTGTTTTACTTTACAAAAAAAGACTACATTTTAGAGACTGAACACAGGAATATACTTTTTTTTTTCTTAACAAAAATCATGCTGTGCCAGTATAGCACAATGGCAAAGTAAAAATTTACATGGTTATGGTGACTTTTCCTATAGTGGTAAAAATCTCAAAATATATAGATATGTAAAGTACCCAGGTTTCCTTATGCCTGCAACTCTAGTACTCCTGGGACTGGGACACTGGGCCACACTGGAGTAAGCAGACTTCAACTCAATGTAGGTCCAAAAGGAACATTACCAAACAAGGAGAGTTACAAATCCACCTATCTTAAATTTCTACACATGTGCCCTCCAGGTAAAACTGGCACATATGAAGTAATGTATACACAAAGGTGCATATTACAATGTTTGTAGTAGCAGAAGTTTACAAACAATAAAAAATAGCCTATTAATAGGACTGGATAAATTTGTTTCATACAAACAAGTATGATATGGCTAGAAAACAAGTAAGGAAGCTGTCTTAAATATAGGTATATGTCACCATATAAAAAACCCCCATTGAATGTAAAAAGAAGAAAACACATCAGTGTTCTACTATTAGCATTAAAGGAGTTTAAAATATGTCTGTTTGTAAATATGCGTAAAACATGTCCCCAAGAAATCTAATACCAAAGGTTGAAGTTGTGGGGAAGGAAAATGGGAACAATGGGAAATGGACAGCAAAGAGATTAGTGTGTCTTGTATACTTTCAGACTGTACAAATATCCTGCCTACCCAAAAATTAAATGTAAGATAGAAAAGGCAAAAAGATTCATTGATTTCATTATTCCCTCTTAGCAATCAACAACTTGCACATCTACTTTTTATGCTCAAAGATCTGATAATCTGAAAAGATATATTTCAAGTTATTTAAATTAATATAACGTATTATGTGAAAATCATACTTAAAGAAGGACTTCAATTTAAACAGCTAAAGAAGCACTGGCAGAAAAGAAATGTACTTTACATCACTATCACTGAGAAGAGAACTAAGAACAAAGGAAGAAAGAGGACCAAGGTGAAGTGTAAAATGCCACAGGCTTCCACAGCACCGACTGCATCATTCAAGCACTTTGTGTGAATGACTGAGAAATGTATTTTACCAAATCATTATGTGAAAGCTGATAATTATTAGAGAATGTCTTTGTATCATAAGTAAATATTTAAGTTTGGATTTTTATTTATCCAATGTTCTTAAAGCCTGACATATCACGAATGCTTTATATATTCCACTTTAAAATGAAGAATGTTTTATGAAAATAAAATAAAAACCCTAGTATCTATCTGAATAGTATACTCAGCCTGATCTGGTCACTGCATATGTTATATGTATCTATGTGTATGGACACGCACAGATACATACATATATATGTATTAAAATGTCACACTGTACCAGATATATGTATAATTATTATATATAAATTAAATCACACATATAAAAGCTAAACATAGTATCTTAAAAATCATCATTCAAATTATAGATATTCAGCATAAAACAATAAAACTTTGTTTTGCACTTTGAAGTCAACATCAAGAAATCTACTAAGCTGTATTAAAAAGACATTTATGTAGACACTTTATTCCTATCAAAAATATAGTCAGCCTTACAACTAGTTGCAGTAAATAAAATTTTGGTTTTGAGAATGTGTGATAATGAACACATTTAATCCTGTGTTCTAACCTTTATAAAATACATAAGGCCTCCAGACTCAGCAAAGAATCTGGGGCATAAAATGCCTCAATAACCATTAATTACTATTAGCCAATTAAAAAAACTTTAAGTATTACTTGTTACTTCAGATTTCCTAGACTGAATATCAAAAAGAAATATATTCTGGGCCAATTTGTCTGTTTGGAACTGGTGTATAGTGTAAAGCAGTCTGTTTACCAGGACGGTCAGACTGCTGAGGTCCCCAGACATTCAAAAGGTCTGGGGTAGATTAACCAGAACACTTTCATTCTTAGTCAACTAACAGGTGCTGCTGCTGAATGCCTGACCAAGCCTTTGAAGGAGTACTAACTAGCTTGGTAGAGCAGAATCTGATTTTTAACTGTTAGGTTCCTTTGTATTTACTTTACATATAGGTTTGCAGTATCAAAAAATTCTGAGAAAAATGCTTAGAGACTTTTCATAGGAAACTGGGGAAGAAGCTGGGCAGTGGTGGCACACACCTTTAATCCTAGCACTTGGGAGGCAGAGGCAGCAGATTTCTGAGTTCGAGGCCAGCCTGGTCTACAGAGTTAGTTCCAGGACAGCCAGGGCTACACAGAGAAATCCTGTCTCGAAAAAAACAAAAACAAACAAACAAGAACTAACAAAAAAACAAAACAAACAACAACAACAAAACAAAAAAAAAAGGAAATTTGGGGAGAAATTAGTAAGGAAGGAAAAATGTAGTTTAAAAAGTCTGGAGAGGGTGCAAGAAAGAACACCACAGCTGAGTAACAAATGAAGGAAAACCTTAGGCCGGAACAAATAAAAGGGCATAAACAGGATTACAATGTCCTGAGAATGACATGGGAAAACTATTTCTTAAAACTCAGGGGTCACAGGTCTGAATGTAGTAGATAGGAAAAATCTAGCAGTAGTACATGGTTTCTAAAGGCACAACTACCAAAAATGAACCCCAAATCAAACACAACTCATCTGAGGCTCTGGCTTTGCTCACCTGTGATGCATCAGCTGAGTTTACTGTGCATGACCTCATGCTAAGCAATATAATTACTGCCTGAAACTCCTCAACCCAGATAGGAGGCTACTGCATGGAATGAATGGTAGTCTGGTTTTGTTTTTAACTGTACACACCAAGTTTGCAGCTATTATAAAAACATAATGGTTTAATGAAAAAAAAAACCAGACTTTAATTAGCATGCAACTATCAAATTAGCTTATCTCTGGACTGTACTTGCTTAGAATGTTTGATTAAAATCCAACTAGTCTGATTAACTTGGTAAAGTGTTGCTGCATTAGCATGGTGCCAAAGGTTCCTCCCTAGAACCCATGTAATAAGGCTGGGCTCAGCAGGCCCCACAGGTAATCCCAGCACTGGGGAGGCAGAGATAGGAAGATCCCTGGGCCTTTCTGGCTAGCCAGTTTAGATGAATAGGGAGTTCTGGGTTCAGTGAACTGGCTCAACCCAGAATGGAGAGGGATAGAGGGAAGACACCCAACAGCACCACCTGACCTCACCACGCACTTACTTCTGGGCCTGCACATGTCGCTCCCCTAAATGCTAGTGTGAATTTCTAAGTTACGTTTCATTAAAAGAAAAAAAATCACTTAATAAATTTTGACTTGGGATCAAGAGAGAATTTAGAACAATTTCTGAGATCGTCCTAAGTATTATACTGTTATCATTTGTACTATTTATATATGTGGAATGATATTTTTAGCATAAACAATGATAAAAACCAAATTTAGTCAATTCTGAAAAACAATGAAGATGCTCTATGACCTACACTAGCAAATATTTAGCCAGGATTTCTTTTTTTTTTTTTTTTTTGGTTTTTTGAGACAGGGTTTCTCTGAGTAGTCCTGGCTGTCCTGGAACTCACTCTGTAGACCAGGCTAGTCTCGAACTCTGGAACTCAGAAATCCGCCTGCCTCTGCCTCCCAAGTGCTGGGATTAAAGGCGTGCGCCACCACCGCCCGGCTAGCCAGGATTTCTTAATATAAAACTATATAAGCATGGGCAGGTGAGATAGCTCAGAGGCTAAGGGTATTTGTTGTCAAATGTGATGATGACCAGACTTCCATCTCCAGGCCCTAGATGGTAAAAGAGAACCAAGTGCCACACAAATTTTCCTACCTCCATATGCATGCTATGAACTAGCACAGGCATTCTGGTCAACATACATGCACACATTTGCTGCTTGTTGTTGCTATGATAAACAACATGATTCCTTAGAGGCGGTTTATTTTCATCGTACAGGTTACAGCCCATTATCTGGGTAAACCAGGGAAGGAACACAAGCAAAAACTGAAGCAGAAATCACAGAGATTAATCTGATTCATGCTCAGCTAGCCTTCTTATAGAGCCTAGACCCAACTACCTAGAGACGGCACCATGCATAGTGGGCTGGGCCCTCCACATCAATCATGGAAGTTTCAAACACATGGTCACAGACAGGCCAATCTCCTTAGGAAATTTATCAACTGAGGTTACCTCTTCTCAAACGACTCTAGGCTATGTCAAGAAGACAATAAAGACTAACCAGCCCATACATACTGTAATTTTTTAAAAAGTGTGTCTATCTTATTAGCATACACATCTCCCTAATCTTAGCCCCTTAATTAGTGTGGATTTCAATACCAGGCACTCTACTTCTAAGGTATAGTCTTAACCCTACTCTCATCTTTAACAAACAGTAAAATGATATGCATGCCAAAGAATTGTTTTTAAGAATTATGACTTGTTATTAGTAAAGGCTAGATCTATATACTAGTTTATGTATCTATCTATATACATGGTGTTCCAAGTGAAAAAAGTTTAAGACTCTGTTGTAAAATACTAGAATTATCCAAACCTGTATGAACATGGCAAAACTGTACATCAGCAGGTGAAACTGGCAAAAAGCACCATGTTCTGTTTTTTCAGTTTTTCATTTGAAGCTGTAACTCAGGACTGACTAATTAAGAATATAACTGAAGAAAATAAAGGAGAATCTCAAGGTCTCTTAGTTTTTAAAAAAAAAAAAAAATCCACTGTGTTTTACTCCAGCTGACTTCTCTGCTTCATTTGTTCCATCTGTCTTTGCTTTTCAGTACACCAGAATAGAACTCATCTTGAAACATTTTCCTACGACTAGTACTGTTGTAACACTTTGTCATCCACTTCCTCCCAACTGCTTCCTCATGTCTACCTCAGCTCCTTCTGTGGACCTCTAACAGAGGTCACAAACCAGTACCCAAGCACACCACCCTTGGCACAACTACAACTGCTTGAAGACACAGGCCAGAGCAACATATTTTATTAACAGCAGCTCCTATCACCAAAATTCATGACAGACATTCTTCTGCCTCTGAAGTCCTGGTACCTCGTGTATGTACTATCACTCTCAGCAAGAAACACAAATTTTAATATAAGTTTGTCCTTTCCTTACCATGAAGGTATTTTATAGAAATAAAAGAATATTTAAATCAAAAGGGTAATAAAATTTTGTCGTATTGGGCCAGTGAGATGGCTCAGCAGAAAAAGGTGCTTGCCACTAAGTCTGATGAACTGAGTTTGAACCCCAGGACCCATGTGATCACTGTGTTGTACACACTCACACTCCACAAATAGTAAACAAATGTAGTAAAAATTTGCCATATTTATTATTTTTATTAAACAGTTATCTAAAAAAAAAAAGATGTATTTTACAAGGTAAATTGGACAGGAGTGTGTTTGCTCCAATTCACAGAGCAGGCTCAGCTCTATTCCAGCGCCTTCCTTCTCTTTAACCTACCGTCTCTCCAGTGTCTGCAGACTCACTTAAGTAAATTCCCACTCCACTGTTTTCTTTTCCTCCCTGTCCACAAAGTGAATTTTTCAGAAGTTCCAAACTTGGGGCATTAAAACTATGGCTCCTGATCTGGATGTAGTGATGATCCCAGTGCCTAGGACATGGAGGATTAAACATTAAGGCAATGCTCAAAGTGGTGCCACATGCCTTTCATCACAGCACTGGAGACGAGGCAGAGACAAGCAGGTCTCTGTGAGCTCCAGGAAGGACTTCGCAGTGCGCCCTCGTCTCCTCTTCCTCTATCAGCATCCATTCAAGACAGGCCTTGGCTACATAATGAGTCTGAGAGCACCTTGTGTTACCTGAGACTCTGTCTCCAACAGTACATGCGAAAAGGGGCTCCAAGTCCTATCTTCTTTCAGAGAATGTATCTTACCTTCAAGAAACAGTCAGCACTTTCCATAGGATACTAAAGTAACCCACCATTAATAAAACTAAGAACATCAAGACTCACTGTGATAAATTAACTGACAACAACATTGATTCTTTTTATGTCCAACTAAAAAGACAAATCAAAGCCCTAAACTAATAGAACAGATATTTCTCATTGCCAAAACAAACATAGCAGAGGCCAATTATCACGTCTGCAGTTTAAACAGTTCAATATATATTCACCGCTATATGGAAAAAAAGTTATTTTTACAACACTGAAGTGCGACAAAGCTGTAGTCAGTAGACCAGAAGTTTTATAAAGAAAAACTACATTTCCTGGTAAACCACTAACCTTCTATTAAAACAAACAAACAAACAAACAAACAAACAAACCAACCAACCTTTTTTCCTGTTACAACTCTACCGAAATTTACTTTTAGGAGGTTGCCAATAATCTAAAGAGGCATCAAAGGTCAATACTGAACTCAAAAATTTATAATAGAAGGTTAAGATTCAGAGGCAATCATCATGATCATGACTATTGATATGACTGATTTCATGTAATTTTTTTTTTCCTGTTTTAGGGCTTATTTACTATCCCTGGCTTTTAATTTCATCACTATCACCAATGACTATAATTCAGTGTCTGTTGTAATCTTTTATATTTTCTTATTTATATTATACAATATTTATATTATCTTTTTATTTCCTCCACAATGCCAGTGTCTTCTATACATTTAGTAAAGCAGAGTATGTCTTTCAGACATCACAGGTGTTGATAATCGCATTTAGAACACCACAGCTAATGAACTGGCATCAATAAAATGCTATTTAAAATTTGATCTTTGTTGCTTAGTGATACTGATTTGAAACTGATAAGAGAAAAAATGGAGTAGCCTGCCTTAAGTAATAACTAACTTGCCCTTCCATCCAAGTACTAACAGGCCTGAACCTACGTAGCTTCTAAGAGCTGAGGAGATACAGTGCATCCACGATGGCATGGCCATAGTCATCTTGTCTTAAATAACATACGTGAAGTTTTTAAAGTCATTTCTTTATTACCAAGAATCTCACCAGGCAAAGCTTCCATTTTAACTTCGGCTTCTTAAAAAAAAATACTATTGTTGTCTTAGGGCAAGGTGGAGGAGTGGGACAGCATACACCTCCACAACCTGGCATAAAACTCATACTTTCCAACTGGGGAGATAGTTCACTGGTAGAGCGCTTTTCTAACATGCAGGAATGCAGGTGGCCCAAGGTTCAATTCCTCGCAGCGTGCAAATAAAACCTCATCCTGTTTCCTCTGGCTTGCTAATCAGCCTCCTTCCGGTTCATCTCCTAATCTTTCCACCAGCTCCTACTAGCCTTCTGTTTCCCAAATATGTTCATCTGTTCTCTTCTGAAGAACGGTTCTTCCTCAGTTTGTCAAGGACTCTGGCTCTCCATCAAACTCTGATCTTTTTAAGATGGTAGCACTGTAGTCATGTGTCAAACAAGGAATCAGCATACTTAAATATAAAAAATTTACCAAAGAATCCAGGGTGATCCAAATTGTAACCACACTCAGAGCCATGGCTAACGGATACAAAATAAAAGCAGCAAAAGAAAAGGGGTGTGAAGTAAAGCTCAGGGGTACAAGTTTCCCATAGTTTTCTCCCAGTGAAGTCAAAGGACTCGTGAATTCCTGAAGCAAGTTGTCTACCAGGGAGACTCACTAGAGAGATAGTGCCAGGGTTCACTGCCTGGCCACATAGGCACTCTTGAGTAGTGCACCCCAACAGTCTAAACGTAAACGCCTACATGGAAGGAAGGCGATCATAAGCCATACTGCTTGAACAGTCAAGACACAACTGAACTACAATTTGAGGACAGAACCATCCTAACAACGGAACTCTTTTCTAAAGGCCCAAGTTCCCAAACATCAGCCAAGGCTCAACATCTAAAGGAGGAGGTCTCCCTAAGATGAGCAATCCCAGGCCTGCTAAGCAGCTCTTCTCCACAAAAGTATAAAGTGTAGAAGCAAAATGTCTCTCTCCTCTTCAAGAACTTCTCATCTTCTATAGGTGTCTGCAGGGGAAATTGCTGTACTTTATGTTTCACAAAAATTGGTGTAATTGAGATACTAGGACATACTCTTTTATATACATATATTACAGACAGACTTCCAGAATCTGACATGTGTCAATCCTATGAGAAGTGGCCAGCTGCTTTCCCAAGTAGCTGTCATTATTTTACTTTTCCATGACTAGACTTAGAATCATCTTTTAAGAGTTATTTATTATATGTATGTGAGTACAGTGTAGCTGTCCTCAGACACACCAGAAGAGGGCATCAGATCCCATTATAGATGGTTGTGAGCCACCACGGGGTTGCTGGGAATTGAACTCAGGATCTGTGGAAGAGCAGTCAGTGCTCCTGACCACTGAGCCATCTCTCCAGCCCTAGAATAATTTTTCTATACTCTCTTGTATACTTCCATTGTTCTCAATTTTGTCAGGTATAAATTAGTTAGGCCCTCCCCCCCCCCAAAAAAAAAGAATGATCACTAATTTACATTTCTCTGATTACTAGAAAGAATGGTAGTTCTCCTGCCTCCCACAATTTCTTAATTATCATGCCATGTGCCTATGTTTCTACTTAGAGCAGCAGTTCTCAACCTTCCTAATGCTGTAATACAGTTCCTCATGTTATGGTGACTTCCAACCATAACATTATTTCATTGTTATTTTATTTCTGGTTTTTCAAGACAGGGTTTTTCTGTGTAGCTCTGGCTGCCCTGGAACTTGCTCTATAGACCAGACTGCCCTCAATCTCATAGATCTGCCTGTCTCTGCCTCCCAAGTGGTGGGACTAAAGGCGTGTGTCACCACTGTCTGGCTTCATAACTGTAATTTTGCTAGTTATGAATCATAGTGTAAATATCTGATATGCAGAACATTTGATATGCAACCCCTGTCAAAGGCCATGTGACCCTCAAAGGGGTAGCGACCCATAGGCTGAGAACCATTGTACTAGAGTGCTTTGGTTTTAGAGGTGTTTTGATCTTTAGAAGATACTTATGTTTTTGGACAGTAATCTTCCATCTGTTCAACATGTTAAATATTTTATCTTAAAACTACTGCTTATCTTTGCCTCACAGATGTGTTCTTAAACTTTCAAATTTGCCTTTATTTACTTTCCGCATATGTGCACCATGCTTCATAATAAGTTAGAGAACAGACATTTATGCCTTACCTATGGAAAGCCAAACAGAAGAATTACTTGTGATTTCAGAAGCCAGGTAAACAAGGAGAAAATAAAATAAAAGATGCTGAAAAAAAATTCCTTACTAAGTTGTAAAGGTTGGTCTTGAAGTCAATTCCATAGCCCAGATAGGTCTTGAAAATGGTATTTCCCTCCCTCAGACCCCTGAACAGCTGGGATTACAAGCTAAGCTAAAACTTTTATTTCACTTGCACTTAACAGGTGAAAGATTTCATTCACATACTAGCACAAAAATTATGTATGTTATGTGTATACTGTTGTAATGTATGGTTATGTACAAATAAAATGTTAACAAAGACAGAGATATAAGAGAGAAGGGTAAGTATTACTTAGTCATGAAAATGCCCCTTCCCCAGGCCCAAGTGTTTTAACACTTGACTCTCAGTTGGTAGGACTGTTTGGGAAGTGATAAGACTTTTAGGAGGTAGAGCCTTTCTGGGGAAGGTGTGTCACTGGAGACTGACTAGCCTCTGAGGGTTATAGTAGCACTCCAAGGTCCTACATATAGGAGTACCACCTTCTACTTCCCAGGTACTCAGGTAGGATGTACTCTCCTGATCCTGCTGCCAAGGCCTCCCCACCATTACAGACATCTAATCTCTCCATCCAGAGCTCAAAGAAAGTTTTTTCCTTAAATTGTTCTTGTTCGTGGTATTTTACCACAGGCATGCACGTGCATGCGTGTGTATGTGTGTTGTCACTAAACAATGAAAACCATAACAAACTAATACTAGTGTTAACTCACCTAAAAATATGAAAATTGAGTTGGATTAGCTAAAAATGTATATTACAAGTTCTAGGGCAATCACTTTAAAAGGTAAAAGAGTAAAAATGACAAAGAAGAGAAAAATATTAATAATATAAATGTACTCAGTGAAAAGCCAAAAGGCAAAAAAGGAGATAAAAAGGACAAGGAAAATCAAACCAAACCAAACAGACCAAAGACGTAACAAACGGAGCAGACATTGAATGTCAATAGTATAGATGCATCAATTCAAAGACACATTTTGAGAGAAGATAAGGAACAGCACAATTATATATTGGTTACAGAAACTCACTTTATTAAGAAGGCATATACAGACTAAAAGCAAATGGATGGTGGAACTGTGTATAGAGATACATGTTACAATCTCAGCACGCAGGAGACTGAGGAAGAAGAGTTACAGGCTACTCTGGCCTATAGTGAGAGACCCTGAATCCCCACTCCCACCAACAAAAACCTACCATTCTAAGATGAGTCAAGAAATGGCCATACTGATTCTGGACAGAGGAGACTGCACAAGTGAAATGGTGAAGACTGAAGGGGTTATCACAGAATACTACAGGAGTCAGTTCTCCAAGAAGACGTCACGATCTATATGTACATTTAACACTAACTCATCACAACACATAAGGAGGACTGACAGAAATGGAAGGAGGATTGCTGCAGTTGGAGATGTCACCTATTTATCAGAACCAGGTAGATAGATGTTAGGGGCAGAAAATCAGTAAGGACATAACTGAATGCAACACCACCATCAATCAACTAGATATAATGGACACCTATAAATTACTTCATGAGCAACTGCAGAATACATGCTCCCCCAAGTGCACAGAAACCCTGGCCAAGATCGATCGTATAATGAGGCATAAATACAGGTCATAAAACTTAACACATTCAGGAAAAAAGAAATTACATAGTGTTTGTTATTAAACAGAGACAGGAGCAAATAGAAATCAGTAATAGAAATACTTGGAGATTAAAAACACATTTCTAAATAATACATGTGGAGAAGAGTTGTAGCCCAGGCTCAGTACCAGGCCTTGCCTAGGAGACACAAGGTTCTGGGTTCAATCTCTATCACTACACTAAGCAAATAAATAAATAAATGGGTTAAAAAAAAACTCAGGAAAAAATTTAAAATGATTTTGATTTGCCTGGGTGTGGTAGCATATGCCTGTAATCCTAGCACGGGGAGGCCTAGGCTGCTGTTCACTGTTGCCACCCTTCCATAGAATAATATCTTTTTTATATCCTAGCTTGGTATCCGTCATTCATTTTTTTTTTTCCTGGTGCTAAACCAAATCCAGGGCTTCACATAAGAGCTAAAGCCATATCCCAGAGGTTTCTGTCATGGTTTGAATATGCTTGGCCCAGGGAGTAGCACTATTTGGAGACGTGGCCTTGTTGGAGTAGTTGTGCCACTGTGCATGTGGCCTTAAGACCCTCACCCTAGTCCTAGCTGCCTGGAAGCTAGTATTCTGCTAGCAGCCTTCAGATGAAGAGGTAGAACTCTCAGCTTCTGTACCATGCCTGCCTGGATGCTGCCATGTCCCCATCTTGATGATACTGGACTGAAACTCTGACCCTGTAAGCCAGCATCAATTAAATGTTATCTTTTATAAGACTTGATTGGTCATAGTGTCTGTTCACAGCAGTAAAACCCTAAGACAGTTTCCTTCAAAATTAACAAGTAAAAAGCCTATTGCTTCAAAGGGAAACAAATGACATAGAGCCTTCAAGCCAACATTCAGAATGTTTATCACCTGTCTTATTTTTTTTTATTTTAAAATGAGCAAAAGTCATTCAGCTTATTTTCTGTAGGTTGGTCCACATCACAAAAAAAAGGAAATGACTTTATCAATTTATGAAGTTGCAATCATAGGAAGTATTCTAGAACGTAATCATATGCTACATTATAGAATGTTTTCATGACTGAGAAAATGATTCTCAAGATTCCATTTAGTTCTGAGTCTCTTAATTCAAAATATAAAAGTTTCATAGTAACTACCAGTGTACAATTAGAGCCCAACAGGGGAAAAACTCAGAGAGACAATAAACTAAGAGTAAAGGTGATACCCCAAGTTATTCACCTGGAGTAGGCAGCATATAAAAGTCACAGATTGGGATGAACACACTCTGTTACTTTAAACAGAAAGAAACATCTGCTTTTTCTTTTCTTTTGAGATGGGGTTCCATTATATAGCCTTGACTGGCCTGGAACTTGCTATGTAGACCAGGCTAGTCTCAAACTCAGAGATCTACCAAGTGCTAGGATTAAAGGCATATGCCACAATGCCCACCTCTCTTTCTTTAACACATGAATAAATACTGTGCACTATATTAAACTCCTGGGAAATGCTGGGAATCTTAAGAGGTGGAGACTAGTAGGTGTTTATTGAGTTACTGGGGGAATGCCCTCAAATGGGCCTGTGGGATAACTCCATTCCTCCCATGTCCTGGCCATGAAGACATCTGTCCATTCTGAAACACTCTCCGACATCATGTACTGCTTTGTTGCATACCCAAAAGCAACTCAACCATCATGAACTGGAGCCTCTGACAGCGTAGGCCAGATACAACTTTTTGCCAAGCCTGATAGCACAGGCCTATAATCCAAGATCACGCCCAAGTTCAAGGGAAGCACAAGCAACACTCCACATCACAGACAAAAACCTATGCTGGAGAGAAAAGTTCAGCAGTTAGAACTTGCTGTTCTTACAGAGGACATGGGTTCATTTCCCAGTACCAACATGGCAGGTCACAATCCTCTATAACTCCTGTTCTAACCTCTGAGAGCTCTCTAAGCATACACATGCCATGGTACACATACAAAAATTTAAGCAAACACTCAGATACATAAAATAAAAAAGTTTCAAAGGGCTGAACAATAGTAACAGCTCAGTAACATGTACTGCAAAAACAAGTACCATTTTTCTCTTTTAAGAGGTGACTACCTCAAGTACCTGTTCCAGTAACGGAAAGGTGTCTAAAGAAGGGGTGAAACCTTCAAATAGCTTTTTCAAGTTTGGTTTTTAAAAAGATCATGTATTATACTATACACTTCTATGGGCTGGCTTCCTAGAAAAACATTCTTCCCTTTCTCTTCAGAAATTTCTTTCATATACACATGAATAAGTTCTCACCTTGACCAACCTCTCACACTTAAACACAACACCCACCTCACTGCCAAGTGTATTCTCAGTAATCTGAAAGTGAGATGTAAGACCGGTTCTAGGCGTGCTGAGCTCCTCCCTTAAGCTCAAAACAGATTAGTTACTGTAAGGTGTAAAGGATCCCTTATTCAACAGCAGAAATGGGCAACACAGAAGAGTCCAGACAAGTAAAGCCAAGGAAACAGCAGCCCCATCTGTCAGACAGATGTGGAAGAACCAGACAAGCGCTGACATGCAGAGTCATCTAAGTAAAGACTTTCACCCCTTATAACTTAGCTTAGTTTGGGGGTAGGTTATTAACATCAAATAAAGGTTTTTGGAAAAATTTCAAGATAATTATGCTCTACTTGGGGAGGCTTTATCAATGTTTGGGAACTAATACGAGCAACTACTAGCCTACGCAGCACAATGTCAAAGGAAAGCTTCTGTTTTCATTTTGTGTCTCTGGTTAAATGCAGCTTGTCACCCTTCAAGATCCATCACAAGTACCTTAACTTCTAGTTTCAGCATTCCTTTATCATTAGAGTCTATGACTCCAGAAGTAAAGCCATCCCGAATAAAGGCAGGGAGAAAGGACCTAGAAAGGCTCTTCAGTTTTGTAGCACAGCGTCTATGAACTCCTTTCCTGTTTCACTGTGTTTCTCAGCACAAATGCAACCCTAAACCTACCTAGACACTTTTAAATGTAGGGGTTTTTTTTTGGCATGTGAACGTGTATGTGTGTATGTGGGTGAATATGGTTGCCTCCTACCTATTTTCTTGACAGGGGGATTCTCACAGAACCTGAAGCTCACTGATCTGGTTAGAATGACTGAGCACCTGAGATGGTCTTGCTTCTACCTCTCCAATACTGAGATTACACAGTACACCACCATGCCTGTATTTTTCATAGGTGCCAGAGAGCTAAACTCAGGCCCTCATACTTACATGCCAATACTGAGTCATGTCTCCAACCTTCAAATACAATTTCTAAGCACATACTTCTTGTGTACGTGTCTGTTTGAGTGTATGCCACATGTGGTGTGCATGTCTACAGAGGTCGGAAGAGAGCACTGAATCCTCTGGAGCTGGAGTTAGAACAACTGTGAGCCACCCTATGTGGGCACTGACTGGGAACTGAACTCAGGCTCTCTGCAAGAGCAGTGTTTTTAACCACCGAGTCATCACTCTGGTCCCTCAAATGTAATTTTTAAATGCAGTATTTTTTAACATATTTGACAGAACCAACGAAAAGCACCAAGCTAGTAGTAGGGTATTTATGTTTGCTAGTTTTTATGTCAACCTGACACAAGATAGAATTATTCTGGACTAACCTAACCTAAATTAAGAAAATGTCCCAACGGATTGGCCTGTGGTGAAGCCTGTAGTTATTTCCTTAATTAGTGATTGATGTGAGAAGGCCAGCCCACTATGGGTATTGCTGCCCCTGGGCTAGTTGTCCTGGGTGATAGAAAGACTTAGCAAGTCACAGGAACACCAAGTAAGCAGCACTCCCTCTGGCCTCTGCATCATTTCCTGCCTTTAGGCTCAGGCCCTGCCTGAGTTCCTGACCTGACTTCCCTGGATGACAGCCGACACACTGTAAAATGACCCTTTCCTCCCCAAGTTACTTTTGTTTGTCACGGAGCTTCATTACAGTACCAGAAACTCTTAACTAAAATAGGGGTATAACCCAACAGTAGATCACAGGGTTATCATTCAAGGTCCTGGGAGGAATCCTCAGTACCAAAAGGAAAAGAAAAAGCAAAACCCAAGTGTTTTGATTGCTTTGCTTTCTTACAGTGTTGGAAGGGAACCAACCTAGGGCCTTATACATGCTACTCAAGCACTCTCCTACTTGGTTTAATTTCCAAACCTGCAAATAAGAAAACATCAGCCTAACTAAGAAGTGGGCAGAGAGAGAAAGCAGGACTTCACATATCAGTAAAATCACCAGCTTCAAGAATACTATTGAACTGGAGTGGTGTGCATGTCTGTAATCTCATACTTGGAACACCAAGGCAAGCTATCTCAAGTTCCAGGCCAACCTGTGCTACATAGCTGTTACATGAAATGTGAGTAATATACAGCCCAAAGCCCTAGAAAACAGGATCTCCACCTCACATGCCCCAGGAAAAGCTTCTGAAAGCAACTACTGCTTGGTTCTTGCATCTACTACAAGTTAGCGACATAGTACACACTGTACTATTAAACACCCGGAAACAAGCTTCTGTGTGATTCCAGAAGAGAGAATTGTCAGTAATTATATAAATTTTAAAAATTTACCCACTAAAAGAATATGAAAAATGTTGGAGTTCAGCATCTTTGTGGAAGAGTGGTGGTCAAACAAATACGTATCACTTTGCTTACCTTAGCACATTTTCAACTCCAATCTAATCAAAGGCCCTTTTCCTATATAGTACTAAAATCCAATTCTACAGAGGACAAGTGCCTCTAGATCAACTACACTAATATACTTATCCCAGAAACTGAGAGGTAAGTACACGTCCCCTTCAACACTTTAGGTAAAGATTCTAAGTTTTTAATTGTCAGGGTATGGGGGTAAAAGTTTGTAGTTCCAGCACTGAAGAGGCTGACACAGGACTACTGCAGGTTTGAGGCCAGTTTTGGTTACAAGCAAACAAAAAAATTTATTTATTTTTGAGACAAGGTCTCTCTATGTAGTCCTGGCTGTCCTAGAGCCTGTGTAGACCAGATAAGGGTGAAGAGAAAAAATAAAAATGAATCATGTACCAGGTGGTAGTAGCGCACACCTTTGATCACAGTATTTGGGAGGCAGAGGCAGGTGGATCTCTGGGAGTTCGAGGTCAGCCTGGTCTACAGAGTGAGTCCCAATATAGTCAAAATAACAGTAACAACAACTACCAAACAAACATAAAAACAACAAAAAAAAATGCTTCCAATGCATTCTCTAAGGGTGTATTAAAACAAAAAGGAAGAGATTAAACACATGTTTCCTGATCTTACTAGTATGGTTCCCTTTAGCCTAAAGATACAGCACTTTCAAGTATATTAGGAAAGTGAGGACGACTCATGGAAGAGAGTGAGACAAGAAACTGGAGGCCAGGAGACAGCAAGGACTGCTTTGGAATTACTTGCCAAACATCCACCAGTTCACAAGAAACCACAGTGACACAATTACCTAGATTTTATTTATTAAAGCCAAAACCAGAAGTTGAATTGGGTACTTTATTAATGCGATACCCTTAGCAGCCCATGATTTACGGAGTCTGTCCCACCTAGATGAACCCTGAGTCTCTAAACATACTGAGCAACACTCACTGCACCAGATGCATGCAGAAGAAACTGCAAAACCCAAAGCATCCTTATTTACTTCAGTCTGGCTTTTTTTTTAATCTAGAAAAATTCTTACTCATCTATTTATGTGTATGTGAGTGTGTTCACATGTGAATACAGGGCCAGAGGAGAATCCTTTGGAACTGAAATTATCATAGGCAGATATGAGCCACCTGACATGGGTGCTGGGAACTAAACTTGGGTCATCGGTAAGAACTGTATGAACTAACTTTTCCATATACATATGTATGTATGTGCATGCCACAGTGCTTAAGTGGAGATCAGAGGACATAGCAGTCAGTTCTCTCCTTCCTTCACATGGGTTCCAGGGACTGAACTCAGGTCCTAAAGTTAGCAGCAAGGTGCCTTAACCTCGAGAGCCATTTTATTGACCAAACTGATTATTTTTCTTTCTCATATTTTCTTTCTCAGTGATTAATAAAAATACTGCCACATCTGTGTAACACACTTGTGTGTAGGAAAGGGGAGAAACAGCTCTCATAGTAGTCTAAGACTTCTATGGACTTTTTCGGCCTTTTGAAAAATTTACCTGATGAATAAATCTGTCTTTCTAGGAGTAAACTTGACTATAATTTCTACATGCAGTAGACCACAGCATTTACATTACAGTCAAGGCTGTGGGCCAGATCGAAAATGACGTGCCTGCCTCTAGTCTTAGAGCTTTTCAATGAGGGAAGTCAGAATGTAAATGTTTTTAAGATTAATGAAATGAGTGGTATAGAAACATGAACATGTTTAATGCATGAAAAGTTAAATTCATCCAAATGTTAATGTCTTTCTTTTTCATCCTTTTAAAACCTTAAAACCTTGTTTCTTTCCTCTTTTGAGACAAGGTTTCTCTGTGTAGCCCTGGCTGCCCTCAAACACAGAGATCCGACTGCTTCAGCCTCCTGAGTGGTGAGATTAGAAGGTGTGATTCACAACCACTGCCTGGCCTTCAAAACCTTTTCTAAACTAAATGTCCAACACTGGAAAAAGAAAAAAGAAAAAAAAACCCAGAAATTTTCTAAAAATAAATGCAGTAATCATTCTAGGAAATGAACACATTAAGTAAATTTTTAGTGCACTGTTTCAAAGATCTGGAAAATTAAAAGGTTGTCGTCTGCCACTTGTGAAATTTAAAACTTAAGTATGTCTGTCTGAACACAAAAGATGGGCAAGAAAACAAAAACTAAATGAGTTACATTAAGCATGAAGATTAGTTCAATTTTAAGGACTGAAAACTATTTCCTATTTCTAGTTTTCAAAAACTAGTTACATACACAAAAATTTGCAAGCTAATCCAAGATACTATTTCATACCTGCAACGATAACAATAACCAGAAAGACGGACATGAGGATATAGCAAACTGGGATTCACATATATTCCATTATGTGGGGTGTTAAATATAAAGTTTTGGAAGTAACTCAACCAGCTAAACAATTCCAGTAATTCTGTTTTTAGTCTAAGAGAACTGAAAACCTAGGCCCACACAAAGTCACACACAAACATTCACAGCAGCATTACTGTTCATAGTGGCCAAAAAGGGGAAACAATCAAATACCCTCAACAGACTAATGAATAAATCAAATTCACTCTCGACAAAACAGATTATATTTCAGACATAAACAGAATAAAGTACTATTAGCACACACTGTAACATGAATGAATCTTGAAAGCATGCCCGCACAGTTTGGTGACAGTGGGAGACTGAAGCAAGAGGACACTGTGCATCTGGCCAGCAGAGGCCACAGGACAATATCTAACTCAGACACCAGGGGCTACAGGACAAAACTCAGACACCAAAGCAAACAAACAAAAACAGGGTGGGAGTGGGAGTGGGGGCAGAACACAAAGAAAATAAAACAAAACATTGTGGAAGACAGTCACAAATATTCCAATTGCACTTAACAGACCATCCAGATCTGGCAAGTCTCCAAAGGTGGGTAACTGATCATTGCACCAGGAGGGGGAATGACCACAAACATACACGGGGTTTCTTTTGGCGTGCTTAAGATGTTCTGCAATTGATTGTGGAACTCTGTGGCTATACTAAAAACTAGTGAACTAGTGAATGAACTCAATGGTAGGCAATTTTTTTCTCTGTAAAGTTATTAACTTTAAACACCTCCATAGGCCACAATATTGAATAAGCAGTTCATATTTTATACCTCTGTGGTCTTTCAGTAGCTCTTTATGTTTTCTAAAATTTCAACTACAAGTACCAAATCTGAAGATTTCAGGGTTTTACTTACTTGTACTTAAAAGAAAATAAGATGCATAGATAATAAATAGTAGAAAAACACTCTCAGAACTTTGTCTTTTTTTCAGATTCTACCATCTAGTTTCAAAATGTTAGACTAGATGGAAGAAAACTATACCTACATATCACCTATTTTCTCTTCCAAGGACTATAATCTGGCTTCCTTCTATATCCTAACCCCAAACTGCTTTTTCTAGATAGCAAACCTGTCAAACAGAGTGGGTGCTTTCTCAACTGCGCCATGCCAGGCCTTTAAGCACTATGATTTAGCTCTAGAGACAATTCCTTTCTCAAATCCCTCCCAGGCTTCTCAGACATCCCTGGTTCCTTTCCTGTCTCTCTACTCTGACCACACCTTCCCAGGAACAATCACAACACATTTTCAAGGTCTACCCTATTCAAGATAATGCGCGTCTCAATCAGCTTAGTCACTCAGGATGCTCCACCATCTCCTCCAAACCCCGGACTGCTACCTATATGAGCTCCACACTTGTTCTGGACACTTCACGGGCATTTAACATATCTGGAACTAAATTCATCTTCTCTTCTGAAACTTTCTCATAGAATCTTATTTGATCAGCTCTACTTGTTTCTTTTCTTATTCTTTCACCCACTGTACGAAATGGTACCTTCTAGCTTGAGTGACTGCACCCCAAGCCACAGTATCACGTCCACACCTAGAGAAACATTAAGACATCTCTCCCTTTTCCCCAGTCTAGTTATTTAGCCCCAGGCTAACTTTCAACTCAGGATCCTCAGTCTTCTGAGCTCTGGGACCATGAGTGTGCACCACCACCCTGGGCTTGAGGCTTGCTAATCCTCTTCAAATATGTCATGTATACTCTAGTTTTCTTGACTTAATTCAGATAAAGTCCTTTTTGCCAAACAACTACCTTACTTAAGACATTCCACTGCCTGCCCTGCAAAGATTCAGAGTAGTATCTTTCAGTTTCTCTACTAGAACATATCTGAATAGGATAAGGCTTACGGTAATCTTAACACGCAGGCTGGGAAGGTAGGGTGTGAGGAAGGGAAGACCACAAGAATGGTAAACTAGCATATTTGTTATTTTCAATAACCTCACTTTTTCCTGGGACCCTAAAAGGTATTTCCAACCTGTAGCTTCCACATACACAACAGGGTAAGGAAGAATGTGGCCCAATACCAAACTATAAACTCATTTAAAACATAATGAGATTTTTCTGGAGCTTTTTTGGTTTTGTTTTGTTAACTCAACTGCATGGTTTTCCAATGTGAATTTATACATGACAACTTGGTATTGCAATGTCAAGAGGTTGGGCATGCCTGCTAGGGATCAGTGTACAGTGACCATTATGGTCCTACAGATTACTAAATAGTAAACACAGTAAGATCCTTCACGAAGTGGAGGATGAAAATAAAGTGGACTCACCACCAGCACCCTCTCCTCACAGTCCAAAACCTCCCTGCCTCAGGCATCACCTTTTGTCTGCATTATAGATTGGTTCTCTGGTCCTCAATACATGGTCCAAAGCTGCCTCTCCTCAGTCAACTTCAGGGAATGGGTATGGAAGAAAACCTAACTCTGAGGGCTAGACAGTTGTTTCAGACTCCATTAAGGGCACTGGCTATTCTAGAGGACCCGGGGTTCCATTCCCAGCACCCAATGACAACTCACAACTGTAATTCGAGTTCCAGGGAACTGACACCATTTTCTGGACACAAGACATGCATGTGATACACTGACATACATGTAGGTAAAATAGCCATACACATAAATAAAGATAAAAAGACAAACCCTAACTGTGAAATACTGATGCGTACCATCATCAAGAAAGTAGAGAGTAAAGATCAAGTTCCAGACCTGTCATAAATTAGTTTATCATATTAGCAAAATTAGCATGTCAATCATAATGTACCTGTCTACAAATTCTCCGTGCCTATGTTTCTCCTTTTGAGAGAAAGGGTTCAACAGACCAAGGACAAGAAGAATAAACTATAGTTAACTCCTTCTTTTCTCCTTCCCTCTGTCCATCTTTAAGACAGAACCCTCAGCTCTCACATAAGCTAGACTTATCTGAATCTCACAATCTCCCTGCTTCATTCCCTGACTGCTGGAATTACACGAAAAGCCTACCACATGCCTGTGCAGGCAGAAAATCTTTTATCATCAATAGTAACCAAGAAATATGTGCCAGGAATAGTGGCAAATATTTCTACCACATGAGTGGTAAAGGCAAGAGAATACAGAGTACAAGGTCAGCTTAATATACATGGCAAGTTCAAAGCTGGCCTAGGCTGTATAAAATCCATCCAGACTCAAAACAGCCAAAATGAGGAAAAAAAAAATCCAAAGCAAACAAGATACAATTTCTAAACCATTAAATATAATCAAGATAATTATATTTATACTGACAGGTGTATAAAGTAACTTTTTAAAGTTGTAAGCATATATAAATGTTTTGTATCCTCTGAGTACTTCCTATAAAAATACATTAGGAATAAACAATGTAGAGGCTTTATTCATGTTAATCAAAGTATATAACAAAAATACAATACAAGCAAACAGTTTCTATAATAGTCACATGTGGCATGCTTAAATTATTCCTAGAAAGTAGCTGTAATTAATAAAAGACACCAAAATCTAAGCTTAAAAAACTCCAAAAGACAGCCAGGCAGTGGTGGCGCATGCCTGTAATCCCAGCACTTGGGAGGCAGAGGCAGGCGGATTTCTGAGTTCGAGGCCAGCCTGGTCTACAGAGTGAGTTCCAGGGCAGCCAGGGCTACACAGAGAAACCCTGTCTCGAAAAAACAAAAACAAAAAACAAACAAACAAACAAACAAACCTCCAAAAGACAAGAACATAACACAGGTATGGCAGCTCATACCTTTCATCACAGTACTGGGGAGGCTGAGGCAGCACTGCCACCAGTTCAAGGACAGCCTGGGTCATAGAGTTCAGCTCCCTGACCCTCAGAAACAAAACAAATAAAACTTCCAACTACTTACAAAGGCATACATATGTACTTATTGTGACACAGACTCATTACAAACATAGATACAGGAAGAATGGAAGTAGCTCCACCCTTAAAATAGGGCCACTATGGAAGCCCAACCCATCTCCTCAAATATAAAGTATTACTGATTATACCATTACTGTTAATAATTATATTCTACAACTTGCAATTCTGAAACTACTACTTTATAATGAAACAGTTGTAGTAGTGATATTGCCTTTTAAGACTCAGTTCTACAATGTAGAGATCTTAAAATGGATATTTAAATCCACTTCAGAATTTAAGAATAACAAGTTAGAATTTATCTGCTCATCTTTGATTCTCTTTCCATGACAGAAGACAGTTCCTTTCCAGCCTTCTAGTCAAGGGAAAAAAGCAGAGGCAACTGCCAACAGTCATAATTATAGCTACTGCTTATCAAGTCAGGAAATTAAAAAAGCAAGCCCTATAAAAGAATGGCTTTAGTCATCAAATCTCTCATGCAGAACTACCCAGCTATACTTTGGTATTATGGAAGAATGGGAACACATTTGGTCTTTGTGAAATGACATCTCCAATAGGAATCCCTGACTCATCTCTAAAGCATGAACTCCAAGGCTACATCCTCTGACCAAAAGTGCAGGGACTGGGCACCTGTCCGGATGGCTGCATTACCAAACAATGATCCCTGACAGAATATGTCCAGGACAGCAAGATGACAAGCATGCAACAAACAGCCAGGGCCACACGGCCCCTTCTGTGACCAAGAAAGCCATTAGTTCTAAATACCCTAAATAAGCAATTTTCTTCTACGTTTACTACAGATCAGTAAAAAGAGGACTCTTTCCAATTTTTGCAAATCATATCATTCAAAAGATAATAGCCAATCAAAATTCGATGGTAAGAAGAGGGAAAAGTACCTTTTCCAGAACATCATCTAAGTATCAGATAATATTTAAAATAAGGAATAATTGGACTTTGATCTACATTTTCAGTCCTCACTATAGCTTGTTCCTAATTTCTATTTTTATAAATTTGCAAGGTGGAAGTCAAAAAGCCCCACAATACTACTAATACGGCCAACGGTCTACTTTTCAAGCCATTAACAATTTTTACACTAAAGTTTTACTAGACAGAAATCTCTTTAAAATGTGAAAACCCACTTCAGTACTAAAAATCTCTTCATTTGCACTTTGAAATAAAAACTAGCTAACATTTCGTAGCCAGTCACTTTTATAGACATCAACCGCATATGGTTTTTCATAACCAAATTTCAGATGAACTGATTATTCTTAGAAGTGCACCTTCTCCAGAGCAAATTTTTCCCTAGCTCATTTGCTATCCCAACCCCCTCTTTAGAACGAAGGACTTCCCAAAGTCCCATTTCCTTTTCCATTCCCCAGACCTCCAGGGTTTACAACGCCCCAGTCTTGCGCAACATCCGTAGGAGCAGCAGCCGCAACCACCGCCTCCAAAGCCGGGAAACAACCCTAGAGGGAACATTGTCCAACAGAAAAATAAAAGGAGCGGGGAGGGGGGTAATGTAGGAAGTGAGCTTCTGGTCCCACGCGTTCAGAATTGATACCCCCCTTCCAATTATGCACCTAGAGAAATTTCACGTACTAGACTTTTAACCCTCACCTCCACTCGCTCAAGCCTGCCTACACAAGCAGAGGGCGGAAAGAGGGGTGGCGGAAAAGAGGGGACGGGAAGGTTATCTCCCAGTTCAGGGCTTCAGCCCATACAGTCGCCTCCACCCGATCAGGACTATTGTTCCCAAGTTCCCCACCCCCACCCCGGATAGGAAGTGATAGTCACATCCCCTCCGGCTTCTGCAATATCCCCTCAAGTCCGGAGTGAGCTTCCTTCAGGATAACCCCCATCCACACTGACCCCCCACCCCCACCCCCTTCAACCTCAAGTCACACTGGCCTCACAAGTCACCTCAAACCTGGGTCTCATGAAGAAAAGAAACCTGACCAGATAAATGGAGAGCAGGTAAACCGTAAGATTGCTTATGGTCAACCCTTTGGCAAGCGGTGAGATAATAACCGTGAACTCAGGCACCGCGCAGTCCTGCTGCCGTCCACTCGGACCAAGGCCGGCATCAGGGGAGCCAGCGAGTTAAAGCTCCGTCAGCCTCAAGCCTTGAGCTCTGCCGGCCGCAGCCAGACAGCTCGCCTCGACCCTCCCCGCAGGGGCAGGCGCGGAAGGCAGGCGTGGGAAGGCGAGCCCGCACCCCAGTCGCCGCCGCCGCCGCCCGGCCCGGGAGACAATAGGTAGTCGCGGGCGGCGGGGCCGGAGCGGGCTGGGCCCGGCGGCCGCTCCCTTCGCTCCCGGGCCGGCAGGGCGGGCGCAGCACGGGCGGCGGAAAAAAGAGGCTGACCTCGCCTCCCGCAAGCTCGCGTACGGCGCTAGCGGCTGGGCGCGCGCCCCGCTCCTGTCCTCGCACTGCACACAAAGCGCTGGCAGCCCCGACAGACTGGGAGAGGCGAGGGAAGCTCGGCGGCTGGCCACACGAGGCGCCGGCAAAAACGGACACTCACCATGAAGTCCCGGGCGAAGTTGTCCTCCCCATTGTGGTCCGGACTCTTCATGGCCTGTACCCTCTGGATGAACCTCCTCAGGATCTCCACTTGCTCCATCCTCCCGCGTCCTCCCCGCCGCCCGCCCGCGCGCCGCAGCGCCCGCTCCGTCTTCCCCAGCTCGTTCCGGCCCGCCCTCCCTCCCCGCCGCGCGAGGCGGCTGCGGCTGCGGCAGCACCGGCCGGGCTCCCGGCGCAACTTAAAGAGCAGCGCCGCTTTCCCCACTACGAGGCGAGCCGCGGGCTAGCGCCGGCCCCAACCCCCAGCTTGCCCCATCCTCCTTCCCCGCCCTCCTCGCTCCGAGACGCCGCCGCCGCCTCAGGAACACGGCTCTCCGTTCGCCCTGCCCCCTTCCCGGTTCTGCCTCCCCCCCACCCCCCACCAGCAGCCGCGGCCGCCTCTCCCCACGGGCGCGCCCCCGCCGCCACCCAGACGCGCGGGCCCGCACAGCGGCCCCGCCCCAAGAGCGAAGACCAAGCCGCCCCCGCTCGCCTGCCCGGGCCCGCCCCCTCCTGCTCTGAGTGGCTGGAAGCCGCTTCCGGGGCGTGGCCCTGTTTGGGCGCTCGCCGCTCGCTGCGGTGAGATTGGGTTGTGGTGGACGTCCTGCGTCTGGAAGCCGGGCCAAGCCCAGTGGGTCAGACAGTAAACTTCAGATGGGGCTGGCGGCCTCTGGGTTTGGCGGAGAGGGAAAGCTGATTCCCAGAGTGCTTCAGCACTACCGCCGACCATGGGCTGGGACTACAAGACCCCGCCTGCCGGAGTGCCGGGAGCAGGGTGGGACAGAGGTATGCTGGGAACTGTAGTAGCGCCATCTCCACCTTCACGCCCGTAGGTGCTCTTCTTACTTATGCCTTGGTGAGGGTCACCCAAGGCTTTGGCACTTGGGCTGGGAGAAGCCAATAGTTTCTTGGGTGAAAGGGCTTACTCTTTGCAAACATTCTAACCCCACTGAGTGAAAGCTTTTCATTCGGAGTACGTTCTTCACACCCTTTTTGCCAAGAGGAAGATAATATAGCTTCCTATCTTTAAATCCTCACGGTTTCAGAGTTCAATGGGTGACAGTCTTTCGTAGAATAGAATTTGTGACTCTTAGCAGAGAACATGCTGATGCAATCTGTCCTTTCATAAATAGAAATGATTTGCCCAAAGTTCACCCCCACAGCATACTTATGTAGAGTCAGAACTAGAACGCAAGTTCTACTTTGACTCTAACAACACACACTGCTTCTCGAAAGGACGAGAGTTTGTGGTGGTACCGTTGCACAACTGAGGGATTTGATCCATGGACTGACTTTGGTCACCTACACCCACAAACAAAAAGCATGTTTTCACAGAACAGGTTGCCAGGAAATTTGCTTAAGATAGGAGATATCCATGCAGGAAACATTTCCTAAACTGATGTTTGGTTGCACCATGAAATTTAATTAGAAAATAGAAGACAACAAATACAAGTAGCAATATACAATTACTCTTTCAAATACAGAGAATAATCCACCTAATAAATTCCTACCCATTTCTCTCAAGGCATTTCAAGAAATACTTTAAATTCTAAAAGAAATTGTTGAAAGGAGTGTCTCTAGTAATTTAACCCACTACACATGCTAAATTTCACTGAATGTGATCAAAAGAATCAGGCTGAAGGTGACAAATAGGTAAATGGCAGAATGCTTTCACTTTTAATTATGTCTTTTTATATTTTGGATTCTCTGAGCCAGGGTCTCACTTGGTAACCCAGGCTGGCCCTGAATGCATGGTGGTCTTTTTGCCTCAGCCTCACAAGTGCTGGGAACACAGGCTTGGACCACTGTGACCACCTACACTTTTGATACGTCCAAAGACATACAAACCAGTCAGTGATTAGCAAACAGTATATGGGTGTGCTTTATAGGAACTATTGGCAGTCCAGTGTGTACCAGGCCCACTGGACCTGGTACCCACTATCAGTGGGTCTGATTTGCCCTAGTGATTTGTAGGCTATCTTTTTTTCCATATGAGAAAACTCTTGCAATGCTTGAGGGCTGCTTGAGTTTCCAGCAGCTATTTTTGGCATTGTGTGTAGGTGAGGTAAAAAAGTGTGTCTGAAAAGTTCATTGATTTTTGAAAGGCTTAGCTTTCCTTGATGATTAACTAGCTCCTTTTTCTAACTTTTTTCTTTTGTAAGATTTATTTTATTTTATTTTATTTTTTGTTTTTTCAGGTTTATTGAAAATATGGCATAACAGATTAAACAGCTCCACGTGGTGTTTTGAAATTCATCCCAACTGTAGGCTGAGTGACCTGAAGGTTAGAGAGACTGCCAAAGTCCAGAAGCTTCAGCATTTCCTTGGTGTCAGGATCTACCTCAATGATCTCCTGGTCTAGGACTGAGACCTCAGGAACATAATTATCTCTCCTCTCTCTCTCTTCTTCCTGCAACTTGATAGAGATACCTCTCACAGGACCTCTCTGAATCCGCTTCATCAGATGTGTGACATAGCTGGCTATCTTGTTCCGAAGTTTCTTGCTGGGGATAATGGCGATCTCTTCGAACATGCGCTTGTTGGTGTGGAAGTCATTTCCCAGGCACGTGTAGTACTTCTCAATGATGACCCTGGCCGCCTTCTTCACAGTCTTTGTGCGACTCAGTAAAAGAGGAAACAGGAAACACCGTAAGATTTATTTTATGTATGTGAGTACACTGTCACTGTCTTCAGACACACCAGAAGAGCGCATCAGATCCCATTACAGATGGTTGTGAGCCACTATGTAGTTGTTAGGAATTGAACTCAGGACCTGTGGAAGAGCAGCCAGTGCTCATAACCTCTGAGCCATCTCCAGTCCATCTCTGACTTTTCTTACAATTAGAAATTGTACAAGATAATGAATTTGGTTTCGTCACACATGCATGCCATATCCTTTGTTCATATTCGTCCTCCCATAACCCTTTCTTTGCCACCCTTATATGCTTTGTCCTCCCAGGCTTCCCTCTTCTAAATCTATCTGGGAGGCCATCAAATGGCTCAGTGCTTTCTACCAAGCCTGATGAGCTGTTTGTTTCCCGCAAGAAGAGAACTTTCATCAAATTGACCTCCATGCACCCACCCACCCCCCTCACAAATAAATAAATGTGGCGCACACCTTTAATCCCAGCACTTGGGAGGCAGAGGCAGACAGATTTCTGAGTTTGAGGCCAGCCTGGTCTACAGAGTGAGTTCCAAGACAGCCAGGGCTATACAGAGAAACTTTGTCTCGAAAAACAAAAAGCAAAAACAAAATATTTTTAAAAATCTAGAATATCCTAAATATATTTGTGTCTTCTTTCAATCTACATGTCCTTTGAGACACTCAAAATATGAAGGGTTATGTGCTATGTGTATGTGTGTGTGAAGGGTTACGTGGTGTGTGTGTTTGATGCAAAAATGTTTTAGAAGAATGCCTTTACCTAAGAAGTATTTAGCTTTAGAAGACAGAAAAAAATAATTTAGAGAATGCCAAGTAAAAAGTTAAGAACAAGCAGTCTAATCATCCTGAGAAGAGCATTCCAGAGCCAGCCAAGAGTGAAGCCATAGTCTCAGGACAAGTGAGTTTGGATGGGAAGGAAAGCACACAGGCAAGAGAAGGGGTAAGGCACAGGTGGAGAGCAGCAGAGCAGAAGTCTAAATAGATTTTGTATGCATGGCTCCACCGTAGACTGGCCTCCAGAAAGAGAGCACTCAGGGAAGGAGTCACACTCGGGACTGTGGGCGTGGCAGCCACCAAAGGGCTCTGGTGTTAGACGTCCACTGGAACCGAGGAAGATATTAATCTGGCTTTTTTTTTTTAAAGCAAGTCATAAGAATTAATGGAGGGAAGGTGAAAGGAGAGCTCCCAGGAGGCAGTGCGTGGGGGCAACAGAAGCTGGCCCAGGAGTGAAAGCTCACGTACAAAGACCCAGGCGGAAGGAGAGACTACAGAACTGAGTTAGGCAGTAGATGTGGGGATAAACAGGAAGGGTGACTAGAGAATGACGTAAGTTAGGGCTTGGGGCACAGCTCAGTGCTAGACAGAGATGGGAATCCATGAAAACCTGGGTTCACCTTAGCATCACACACAACTAAGGTAAGACAAAACCCACAACTTTCTATGAAGCTATTTTTTTAAAAATTGTTTTTTAAAAATAAAAACAATTTATGTATTTTGACATGGAATTGTCCCAAATATCTATTTGTTGCCAGGAAAATAAGGTACATCTAGGATATACTATTTATGCTTTTGTTTACATTTTAAATGTGTGTAAAATGTTTGTATAATGAAATCATTTCTTTCTGATGATTCTTTTCTTCAAAAACGATTGACTGTGGTTGCCTCTAGAAGGACCTTGAGAATTTAAGATGATTTCCCTTTATTTTTTAAAAAAAAGACTGTGTGTCTGTGTGTACACATGTGTGCACATGCACGGGTGTGCACGTCAGAAATGTATACAGATGCCCTTAGATGCCAAAGAGGGTGTCGGATTCCCTGGAGTTACAGGTGATCTCAGTTGCCTGTTGTGGGTGACGCAACCTGAACTCAGGTCCCCTGGAAGAGTAGCAAGTGTTCTTACCTGCTTAGTCGTCTCTCCAGCCCCATCTCTTTATAGTATTTGGTTTGAGAGGCAAGGTCTCACTGCAAGCCAAAGCTGGCATCAGACTTGCTCTGTAGTCAGAGTAGTCTCAAATGTATAGTCCCCTTACTTCAGCCTCCCAAATACTGGGATTATAAGTGTATAACACAATGATCAAGGCTGTGTATCCTTCTGTATTCTGAATATTTTGCTATTCACAAGTATTGATTTTTTTCCAACAAAATTAAATGTTATTCCAAGTGATAGGAAGAATGGCAGTATCTTTTATAAAACAGGTAAAGAATAAGTAAAAGAGGTAGGCCTTGTTTGGGGGAAGCTGGTGTTTTGGTTGGTTGGTTTGTTCAAGATAAGGTCTCAGGTAGCCCAAGCAGGCCTTAAACTTGATATGCAGACAAAGACAGTCATAAATTACAGATCGTCCTGCCTCTACCTTTCAAATACTGGGATGACAGTATGCATTCCCATTGTCTGATAGGATGACAGTATGCATTCCCATTGTCTGATGGGTTTGTTTTATGATAGATGGGAAGTAGCATAGTTTTCTGGCAAGTTTAGTGTCTACACAGTCCTCAGCTACACCTGAGTGTTTGGGCACTTACATTATCACTCAACATATTAATTCATATAAATTGGCCAGTGACCTATGACTTGGTATAGAAGGGTGACTTGAGCAATTGCTTCTCACAGGAATCTGAACATGGAAACCAAGACACAAGTTGTTTACAGTAATAAGGGTAGGAGTGAAATGTATGCTCGTATGAGGTATGATTAGGTTTTGGCAAGCTGAAGTGGAGAGGTGAGGTTGGGGTGAAATGCCAGAGAATCTGATGAGGAAAGAACCTGGAGCAGGCATGTAGCAGTGTGGGGAAACGTTAGAGTGCAGCCCGTGTGGCCACCAGGAGAGTCCTTGGAGTAGCCTGACTTCTGAAAAATTTGGGGATAGGTTTGATTAATTTATATATAAACAAATCCAGCTGTTCTCAAAACAGAACAGGCAAAGATAGAGAATGTGGGCTCTCAGGTCACAGAGACTGCTTTCGCACTTTATGTGGAGCTGGTCACTTACCATCTGTGAGTCTTTTCTCGTGGTAAAGGTGCCCCGTGCTCCGAGCTGCATCTCAGCATACAGCACTATGCATCATACTTGTACACAGAAAACAAAAAACCAGTTAAGCATGGTGGTTTCTGCACTGAAATTTCTTCCCTCCTGTCTTACCTCTTTTAGCTCTTTTTCTACTTATTAACCACCAACACTGTAGGGAAACACATGAGGAGTTAAAGGGAGCCAAATCGCATTTTAGAGAGCGATGGGACTTTGGTAGTTTCAGCAAGAAGTTTCGAAAAGTTAATAATCTGAAAGAGGTTCCAGGAGTGTCTATTTGTTCATTCTCATGCTTTCCATTCATAGTTCATTTGCAGAACATTTAACCTGTGTCTCTACATCTGTCCTTGTAAAAGCTATGGCTATCACAGCATGTAGAGTATTTATTGCTTTCTTTTTAAGAAACTATCTCAGGAAGTAATTTGGTATCACTAGCCTCACCAAGGGAAGAAAAGCTAAACAAAACACAGGGAGTGAACATGATTAACTCACGTGAAGCGACAAACATGAGACTCGTGAACATAACCCACAGGTCCTGACTTTACAGACTTACACAAACCTTTGAGTCCCAACACTTGTGCCTGGTATAATTTATGTGAAATGAAAGGTGAAGAAGAGTCACTCCATTCCTGAGATTCTAATGCTGCCCTCCCATCTCATCCTTGTCGGTAAGCTGTGTCCCAAATGCCCACTAGCTGGGAAGTTATGGGGGAGTGAATATCACAGGAGAGAGGTTCTTCTCCAGTTTATTCTTGCTGTTTACTCCTACATTCCTCTGTCCAGTCTCAGCAGAAACAGTTGTTCACCATTTTCTTTTCTTTTTTTTTTTTTTTTTTTGGTTTTTCGAGACTGGGTTTCTCTGTACAGCCCTGGCTGTCCTGGAACTCACTCTGTAGACCAGGCTGGCCTTGAACTCAGAAATCTGCCTGCCTCTGCCTCCCAAGTGCTGGGATTACAGGCGTGCGCCACCACTACCCAGCTGTTCACCATTTTCTTAATTTGTAAATTTTTTTGTTGAAATTGTTTAATCCAATAAAAGGGAAACTGGACTAAAGGAACACACTTTAATATCTTGAATATACAGTATTTTATGAAACAAGGGCTCATAAAAACAAAGAAAAGTAGGGATGAAGAGATGGCTCAGCAGTTGAGGGCACTGACTACTCTTCCAGAGGGCCTGGGTTCAAATCCCAGCAACCACATGGCAGCTCACAACTGTAAGTGAAAGATCTGACGCCTTCACACAGACATGCATACAGCAGAACATCAATGCACATAAAATAGAAATAAAAAGAGAGGAGCTTGGGAAGGATAAAATTTAAAAATCTATATTCTTGAGGTTTTATTTTATAGCTTTTAAGCAGATTAGTCTCTGTTTAGTTCAAGTCTTATGATCTTCATCTTTAAATGTATGTTAGAATACTGGTAAGAGAGAGGTGGAAGGAAAATGCCTACTGCCGAAGACACCATTCACTTGAGAAACAGGCCCAGAAGCCCCTGATCTGGAGATGATCTGGATGTCCCCTCCCTGAAGACTAGCTTTCATGGTACTAAAAGGCACCATGCAAGCTTCCAAAGGAGGGAGGCAACCTACCCAGCTATGAACTCATGAACCACATCAATGACCAGCATGGCATGATAACCCTGAGGGTGCAGAAGAGGCATGCATACCTTGGCAGTAACCAACAGCTCTCTAATTGGAGGGAAACCATGCCTAATGCTGGGAACCTTGCTAACTACTCAGTGCCTAGTAGAGTTGTGATGACAACTGTATAAACCAGCATGATCCCTACAAGCATTTGTACTCATTTACACAGGTAAGTATAGTCCATGACCTTCATTAAGGAAACTTCTATTTACAACAGATGAAGACCACTACAGAAAACCACACCAAACAAAATACATACTTGTGGAGCCTAGTCCCAGGGGGTACATGTACAAAACACTCCTGCATTTGAAGCTTGGGGAATATTGCAGAAAATTGGGCAGAGAGATGGTAAGATCAGAGGATCAGGGAACTTACTGTGATACGGTGTCTTCTACTAATGTCAGAAGCTACACCCATGAAGTCTCACCAATATGACTGCCTAAACATGAGCTGAGCAAGGACGACACCAATGGACATGACAAAGTGGGTGGAGCAAAGGCCCAAACCCTACACAAAGAACTATAGGCAACTGAGGAAAGGTGGGAGTAGGAAATTTGGGGTTCCCCAGGGAAGAGCACACCAACTGGTTGTAGAGTGCCCACTGGTCAGCTCTGAAAGCATACATACAGTAACATATGGACCAAGCACGTCATATTTAGAAATATATATGCATTTACACATTTGCATAAAAACGATGAAAGAAGAGGCCATGACTTTGGAGGAGAGTGGGAAGGGTTGAGAGGGAAGAAGGAAAGAGAGAAATGTAATATAATTGCTAAGAGAAAAAATGTAGGGGAGGCTAAAGACATGGCTCATTAGTTAGGAGCACTGGCTACTCTTCCAGAGGACCTGAGTTTGATTCCCAGCACACACATGGCAGCTAACGACCACCCATAATTCCAGTTCTAGGAGATCTGATATCCTCTGAGGGCACCAGGCAAAGAAGTGATCTACGTACATATATGCAGGCAAAACAGCCATATACATCAAAACACTAGCAGGGAAATTCAGTGACTGAAACCACACCTTACTGAAGGAAACTACAGCCTGTTAACAGAGGCTACATAAGTGTAGTAACAAGCATCACAGGAGAATGTAGTAGTAAGGTCCACCCTCTCTAGACTGCTCTACCTAATGTTTCCTGTGCCATTTAACATTCAAAGGAAAATGAACATTTTTACAAATAGCGTCAAGTAAATGTACTACCTGAATATCTGATTAGTGATTTTTTAAAAACAGGATGTTGATTAGTTTCTGTACACAGAAAAGATCACTAACAAGGGCTAGGAGGTACTGTACCATATAAGATACATCTGCCATATTGATTTGGCTTGGGCCAAACTGTCATCAGTAATTCTCCAAACAAGCAAAACTATGTTTCATGAAGTGACTAAATATTTCCTATTAAAAATAAATTGTGATTTCCCCTATATGAGGCATTTAAAGTAGGTGCAGTGAGATAAACAAGGAATGGTGGTTACTGGTGGCTAGGAAAAGAGAAACTAAAGTGTGACTCGATGGATGTAGAGTTGTAGATATCTATAGGACCATGAAAGCAGCCTGGTTTCTGGTCATAGATATCTGTAGGACTGTGAAAGCAGCCTGGTTTCTGGTCGAGCACAGGCTGGAAATCATCGGAGACCCCAGGTGATCCTAAGGGATGGTAGACGTTTGCCACACTTCCAGACTCCAGGCTCCTGAAACAAGGCTGCAGCCCTCCATGAATTTGTGTACTTTAGTCACATAGGGCAACGCCCCCTAGCCCCTCCACAGGTAGAAGGTGTGACTACAGGCCATAGAACCTCAAGATAGATCTTCATATTAATGAGATACCTAAAGGCCAAAGGGGCGAAGTCAATTAAACATTCCTTCCCAGACCCTCCTCCCTGCAAAAAGGTATTTAACCTCAGGTCTGCCCTGAGGAAACTGGGGTATAGGTTTTCATCTACTTTCTGCCATGACAATAAACACCTTGAGACCATGGACTGTTTCTCTTCTTGGGGATTCGAGGTGGGGAACAGTGGAGCAGGCCTTTGTCTACAGAGCCACTGTCTAATCTCCCGTAGAAGACCTCTCTGCGTTCCTAGCCACAGAGATCACCAACCCAAGCAAGCCAACATCCCTGTGGGACATAGCCAGAGCTTCTCTCCCCTTCTTCCATTCAGCTGTGGACCAATCCAGCCTGTATGTCCCCACTTCATTCTCGGCTTTTCCCTGGCAACTGCACAGCATCACCTGGAGGCCCAAGAGCCCAAGAACCAGACAAGCTAGCTCCAGCTCCCCAGGGACCTCAGACTGCACTCCCTCACCCACAGAGTGGGATCCTGCAGCTTCACATAGCTGGATGCCTGTCTGGTGCTGGTGTGGGTAGAGCACAGTCAAACATCCCAAGCCTCTGTCTTCCCAAGTGGCCCTAGCCCCATGGTGAGATAGAGGCAGGACACATATCAACTCATTAACTGGTCCAGGACACCCACACTACAACCCAACAGATATCCAAGGTGGAACACTGCTGAACTGGACATTTAAAAATGGCTCCAAGGATGAATTTCATTTTATATAGATAGCATATGTTGTTTGGAATTATGGGAAAGTATAGAGATGGACAATGATGGTTGTTACATAATAATGTGAATATCTTTAAGGTCACTGAACATTTAAAATGTTACAAAATAAGATGAATTTTATGTTAAGAATGCTTTACCACCATAAAAACACACACACACACACACACACACACACATTTGAAGTTCCAATGTAAGATTATATTCTTATCACATATACTGTTCTGATGATCTTCTCAAGCTATCTAACCTAACATAAATCAAACATAAATAATTGGTGTTATTAGAGAGCTACACAAGTACAGTAAAATCTAATTAGGTAGCCCTGGCTATCCTGCATCTCACTCTGTAGACCAGGATAACCTTGAACTCACAGATCCACCTGCCTCTGCCTCTGCCTCTGCTTCCAGAGTCCTCGAAAGGCATGCAACCCCACCACCAGACCTGCAAAGATCCTTTAGTGCTCATAGAATTGCACAAGCATCTTAGGTTCAGAGTTACAAGATGGCTCCTCACATTTATAGAATCAGTATCAACTGCCAGGGAGGGTGGACTACCTAGGCTGAAGAGCTGCCAGCAGGTCCTACAGGAGTTCCAGGAATGCAGCTTTTGTGAGTTCTGAGTCTACACCTATTTGGGGTATGGAAGCAGGGGAGGGCTTTTCTGTACCCTCCACCCAGCCTCGAAAAGGCCAAAAAGACCTTGTTTACCATAATAGACCTAATAATAGGACCAAGGTAGAGTTACCCACCTAGGTTGCACTACAACCTCCTACAGGAACGTAAGAGGAATAGACTGAGCTTGCCTTGAGACATCTCTGGCTGAAACAAAGGATGGGTTCTCCCACCCATCTCCAGCTGAAACAAGAGTGGGTGCGGTGGGGCGTTCCCTTTAAATAGAAGAGCTGAATATTAAAAATTTGAGCCTTGACCAGAAAACTTTGTCTTGGCTTCATACTTCTCTTGCCTCTCCATCTCCCTTTTTCATTTCCATCCCCCCCCCCACCTTACAGGTGAACCCAGCTCATCAGTGGCTACAGGTGGCTATGGACAGGGACCTGAAAATGGGGTGTGTGTGGCTGCTGAGAAATGCTGTCTTGGGTGGAGCTCCACAGAAAACAGAAGAAGCAGAGTATCTCAAATTTGGTAAGTAATGAACAAGCTTTGATACTAGCACTAGTGATCTTTTGGAGGCCATGTTCCAAGTGTGTTTTTAATGGATATGGTCTAGGCTGAATAGTTGTTGACCTGATGCCAACTTCACCTAGGGAGTGACATCAAAACATGGAACAGAAAAATTCAAAACAGGCATTTGTCCAAAGCCTAAAAGAGTTGCTTCAGGAGGAAGGAGCAGGGTTTTCAAATCATATGTTTGATTTTTGGTTCAAATAGATTCATGCTGCCTATGGTTCCCATAAGAAGGAACTTTGAATAAGAAAACTTGGGAAACAGTTGGAGAAGTTTTGAGAACCACCCTGGCAGATCCTAACACCCTCTGCCTCTGGAAGCTTATAAAAGATGCTATTGATACTAAAATAGATAAAGAGACCTTGCAGGCATTAGCTGCTGCCCAAGCACAGCTTGAAGAAATTCAAGAACTCCTGTCAGAGAGGGCTTTTACAGAAAAAGGCCCTGTCAACTCTAAATCAGAGAAGTACAGACCTTGTACACCTTTTAGAGCTCAGATAAAAGAAATTGGAGATTTTGATGACGAATTACACCCAGAGGAGAGAGCTGATTTAAAAGAAAGGGCTGCCAAATATTACAATGAGGATTTGCCTCCCTGTGCACCTACCACTCCACCTATAGTCTTTGATGCAGCAGATGCAGCCCAGATGGACATGAAGGTATATAAATTAGAGATGGAAATTAAGCTGCAGAAATTAACTAATGAGCTACAAGAGTTAAAGTGTCTATCAGATGATAAAAAGAGCAATAATTCTGAGAAGTGCCAATCACCATTAGAAAGAGCTGTGAATCAGGTGTGCAGGGATGGGCAAGATACATCTGACATGTTAGCTTTTCCTGTAGTTGATATAATTGACCAGAAGAACAAAAGAGTCAGACAATATCAGGCATTGGAGTTCAAGGTGATAAAAGAATTAAAAACAGCTGTGGCACAGTATGGGCCTACCACCCCCTTCACACAGGCTTTATTGGATACTGTGGTAGAAGCAAATTTAAACCCCCAAGATTGGAAAACTATATGTAAGGGTACTTTGTCAGGAGGAGATTACTTACTTTGGAGCTCAGAATGGCATGATATGAGTAAGAGAACCGCCATGATGCAGGCTCAGGCAGGTAACACAGCTTGGGATATTAACATGCTTCTAGGAGAAGGTCAATATGAAGGTAATGCTAATCAGGTTGAGCTACCTGCAGGAATGTGTATGCACAGATTGCAATGGCTGCCCACCGTGCTTGGAATCAATTACCTACTAAAGGGGATCTCAGTGGGAACTTATCTGGTATTAAACAAAGCCCTGATGAACCGTTTCAGGAATTTGTGGGCAGGCTGCTGAAAGCAGCTAGTAGAATTTTTGGAGATTCCCAAGTCCCAAGCAGGAGTTCCTTTTGTTATACAATTGGCTTAGGGAGAATGCTAATGTGGCCTGCCTCACAGCTATCAGGCCATACAAAGCAAAGACAGACTTACACAGATACATTCATCTTTGTGCTGAAACTGGGCTCTCATACAATCAGGGTCTGGCCATGGCTGCTGCCTTACAAGGAACCACCGTACAAGCAATGCTTTCACAGAAGTGTAAGGATAAAAGATGTTTTAAATGTGGAGATTTAGGTCATTTAAAAAATGACTGTCCCAAGAACAGAGGTACAAGCAAACAATCAGGTCATACCCCAGAAATTTGTCCTCAGTGCAAGAGGGGTAATCATTGGGCCAGGGAATGCAAATCTAAAACAGATAATCAGGGTCATTCCTTATCTTAAGCTAATAATTGAAGGAAAAAGTTTTGAAGGATTAATAGATACTGGGGCTGATGTATCAATTATTAGAGGACAAGACTGACCTTCAGCTTGGTCTTTATATGATACTCTCACTCGCCTGCAGGGGATTGGATACACCAATAAACCAAAACAGAGTTCTAAACTTCTAACTTGGAGAGACAAAGAGGGCAATTCAGGACAAATTCAACCCTATGTCATGCCACATTTGCCTATTACCCTCTGGGGAAGAGATCTCATGTCACAGATGGGTCTTATGATGTGCAGCCATAATGAAGTGAGACTAAATAAATGCTAGGACAAGGATTTTTGCCTGGTCAAGAACTTGGAAAAGTAGGACAAGGTATTACAACATTTGAAAGGCATAGTCCTCATTCTAACACTAGAGGTTTAGAGTATTTTCCATAATGACCACTGTCTTGCCTTCATTCCATGCTGATAAAATTCAATGGCTTAATAGTGTCCCAGTGTGGGTTGATCAGTGGTCTTTATCTAAAGAAAAAATAGAAGCTGCCTCATCGATTGTGCAGGAGCAATTAAAGGCAGGGCATATAGTAGAATCTCAGTTACCTTGGAACACTCCAATATTTGTTATCAAGAAAAAATCTGGAAAATGGTGGTTGTTACAAGAAAGGTTAATGAAACCATGGTACCCATGGGAGCTTTACAACCTGGGCTTCCATCTCCAGTAGCCATTCCTAAAGGATATTGTAAAATAATAGTAGATTTGAAAGATTATTTCATTACTATTCCCTTGCATCCTCAGGTTTGTAAAAGATTTGCTTTCAGTGTTCCTTCTATTAATTTTAGAGAGCCAATGAAAAGGTATCAATGGGTAGTTCTTCCTCAGGGCATGGCCAATAGTCCTACAGTATGTCAAAAATTTGTGGCACAGGCCATTCAGCAGTGGCCAGTAATGTACATCATACATTACATGGATAATAGTCTTCTAGCAGGATAAGATCCTCAGGACTTGCTTTTATGTTATAGAGATTTACACCAGACATTAGCTGATAAAGGACTACAAGTAGCTTCTGAAAAGGTACAAATTCAGGATCCTTATAATTATTTAGGCTTTAGGCTTACAGATCAAGCCGTTTGTCCCCAGAAGATAATTATCCATAGGGACAGTTTAAAACTTTAAATGATTTTCAAAAGCTGTTAGGTGATATCAATTGGCCTCACCTCTATTTAAAGCTTACTACAGGGGAATTGAAATCCCTATTTGATATTCTCCAAGGGAGTGCTAATCCTACCTCACCTCGATCTTTAAACCCAGAAGGATTGTTGGCCTTACAACAAGTAGAAAGTGCTATTGAGAAAAAATTTGTTACTTATATAGATTATTCTTTGCCTCTACATTTGTTGATTTTTAATACGACTCATACACATACAGGATTGTTGTGGCAAAAGGCTCCTCTCATGTGGATACATTCAAGGACATCCCCTAAACGTAAAATCCTGCCATATTAATGAGGCAGTAGCCCATATGATTATATTAGGAAGGAAACAGGCACTGATTTATTTTGGCAAAGAACCAGACATCATTATTCAGCCTTTTAATGCAGATCAGAATACTAGGTTAAAGCAGCATAGTACAGATTGATTGCTTGCTCAAATAGGATTTAATGGCATTATAGACAATCATTATCCTCCAGGTAGATTGATAAAATTTTTAAATGTACATAAGGTTATATTTCCTAACATGACTTTCTTGCAGCCTCTACATGATGCTCTTTTAATCTTTACTGATGGCTGCTCTAAAGGATAAGCAGGCTATCTCATAAATAATCAACAGGTAGTCATAGAGACTCCTGAACTCTCTGCTCAGCTAGCAGAACTGACAGCAGTACTGAATGTTTTTCAGGCTGTAAATGATGCTTTTAATCTTTCTACTCATAGTCTATATGTGGCTCAGTTTGTTCCCTTGTTGAAAACTTGTGGTGTATTTCTTTTTCTTTTGTTTTTAGGTTTTTCGAGACAAGGTTTCTCTGTATAGCCCTGGCTGTCCTGGAACTCACTCTGTAGACCAGGCTAGCCTCGAACTCAGAAATCTACCTGCCTCCGCCTCCCAAGTGCTGGGATTAAAGGCGTGTGCCACCACAGCCGGCGGTGTATTTCATTTCAATACACCAGCCAGATCTCTTGTTTTCACAACTACAAAACCTCATTCTTATCTGAAAAAAATCCCTTTTATATTGGCGATATACAAGTTCATTCGGATCTTCCTAGACCTTTAGCTGCAGGCAACGATTGCACTGACAGAACTTTAATAGGAGAAGCCTTAATTTTGGATTCTGTTGTATTGACTAGACGTGATCATAATAAATTTCATCTCTCTAGTCACACCTTAAGACTCTGACATAAGATCACTAAGGAACAGGCTAGAATGATTGTAAAACAATGCACTAACTGTCTTACTTTATCTTCAGTCCCTCATTTAGGCGTTAATCCAGAGGTCTTATGCCCAATCATATTTGGCAAATGGATGTAACTCATTATGCAGAATTTGGAAAATTGAAATATATACATGTCTGTATTGACACTTACGCAGGATACTTTTCTGCTTGTCTACATACGGGAGAAGCCTCTAGAAATGTAATTGATCATTTCTTACAAGTATTTAATGCTATAGGATTACGAGATAGGATATCGAGACAGATAATGGGCCAGCCTATACTGGAAATAACTTTACATCATTTTGTAAGGAATCTGGTATTGAACATAAAATCTGAATTCTTTATAACTCAATGGGACAAGGAATTGTTGAACATGCACATCACACTCTGAAAAATTGGCTTTTAAAAACTAAAGAGGGGGAATTACACCCTCCAAAGTCACCAAAAGCACACCTTGCTTTTGTCTTGTTTTAATTTTTTTGTAAACTGATGCTAAAGGCCAGTCTGCAGCAGATCACCACTGGCATCCAGTCACTTTTAGCTCATTTGCCAGTGTCAAATGGAGAGACCCCTTAACTAATACATGGAATGGTCCTGACCCTGTTTTAATTTGGAGTTGTGGTTTGGTCTGTGTTTTTTCACAAAAAGAAAATGGAGTCCTATGGCTGCCTGAAAGTTTGGTCCGGCAAGTGGACACAAATCTTGAGCCTAATAATTATGATACTAATGATGAAGATGGCTCAAAATCCCTATCAGCCAGCTTAGTTAACCTGGCATATAGTGTCTGCTCTTACTAGAGAGTGGTTTTTATCATTACTTAAAGCCACCTATTATATACCTGGTGGCCAGACCTTGTGTTGTATCCCTGCCAATTAGCAGCTGGGTTAGATACCTAGGCCAACCCTGCTTACAACTTTATTTTCTACACTGCTTGGATAATCCTGTTGCTTTTAACCTTTGAACCTTGTATCTCAAACAGATGTGTTGCCTTCACACAGGATCACTCTCAGCAAGCTCAGCTATTCATCATGGCAGCTATCCATCACTATGAAGAATTGCATTGAGTACATGCTTACAGGTCCTTTGGTCTGAATGTGGCTTTGGTCTGTATGGGAAAGAGTTTGCCATAGATGGCTGGTAGTCAAAGATGGGTAAGAGTGTTCTTGAGCTCCTACAGACCTAAGACAGAGGGATACGTCAATAATTCTATGTATGTTCTTCATGACTGGTATTAAGGAGCAATATAGACACCAACCTAAGGCAGACATGGTTGCCTGGCCACTTTTTACCCTAGACGGGATGATGGAAAAAAATAAATCTTGTGCTGCTGGCACTGCTCATCTTTAAAAAAACAACTAATAAAGGGAATTATGCCCTCTGCCCAGCCTCAAGCAGGCCAGAAAGACCTTGTTTACCACAATAGACCTAATAATAGGACCTAAGTGGAGTTACCCACTTTGGCTGCACTATAACCTCCTACAGGAACTTAGAAGAATAGACTGCCCGCTGAGTTTGCCTTGAGACATCTCTGGCTGAAACAGAGGATGGGTTCTTCTACCCATCTCCAGCTGAAACAAAGGATGAGTTCTCCCACCCATCTCCAGCTGAAACAAGAATGGGTTCGGTGGGGCTTTCCCATAAATAGAAGAGCTGAATATTAAAAATTTGAGCCTTGATCACAAAACTTTGTCTTGGCTTCATGCTTCTCTCACCTCTACGTCTCCCCTTTTCATTTCCAGACCCCCTTTCAGGTGAACTTGCTGGACTCTAAGATTCAAAACCTGGGGACACGCTCTCACAGAAACACACATGGTCAAGACTTGCTGGAATAACATGAGGTTTAATGATACTAGTGCACTAAGGCTCTCTCGAATACAGGCAAGAGAGCCCTGAACAAAAGCTGGGAGCAGTTCTTATACAGAGTTCACGAGGGGAAAACACAAAAGCCGGTCTCTAGGTGACTCAGATTATGACAATGAGTGTCTTCTGTTTGCCCAGGTTTATTATATTAAAGGCTCAGCTTCCTGATTCCTGGAATGTGTCTGTGTGCTCTGGGACTTCCTCACCTGCAGGTGGGTTTCCTCCCCTGTGGTCTCAGGAATGCTAATCAGCCTCTCCCCTTTTCCTCTGAATGTTAATCTAGCAAGTGTCCTCTGACTAAAGAATGTGCCCCTCCAGGGATGTGTTCTGGGACAGTGGGATTCTTTTAATCTTTACTTCAAACTGAGACTCAAAAGTCCTACAAACTCAGTTCATCAGTGGCTACACTTTTCCATGAGGTGTCACCTTTGAGTTGCTCATAGTCTTGTAGTGAGCCCTTCACTCACACAACTATAAGTAACCCCAATAAACTTATTGTCTCATATACTAGAGAATTGCTTCTTTGGTCTGTTAGTGACCTTTTCATGGAGAATGTGTAAATAGACATTTGTTCATAGCTCACAGGAAAAGTTACACAATACCTGCTTTCCTGAAAACTTCTCCCTCGAGCTAAAACAAAATGAAATTAAATTGATGTATAATTAATAGGTCTTTATGTGTACGTTTTGTGTTATGTATGGTGTAAGCATGTGAGTATACATGTGTATATCTAGATGGCCTTTTTCTATTGCTCTCTACTTTTTTCTTGAGACAATGTCTCTCACAGAACTAGCCTGTGAGATCTCAGAATTTGTTTGTCTCTCCCCCCACACAACTTTCAGTGCTGCAGCCATGTCCAGTTTTTTTTTTGTAAGGGCCAAGTATTCAAACTCAGATTCTCATGCCTACATAGCAAGAGATAAGAGATCACATCCACTGAGACATACCCCTAGCCCCGAGTTAACAATTTTTTAGCAAATAGTTCAGTGGTGTTTAGTATATTTCACAGTATTTGCATAATAATCCTCAAAGGAAATCACATCCCCACTAAGTATTTGCTCCCTAGTTACTCCTCAACCAAACTCTGACAGCCACTGGTCAGTGTTCCAATGAAGCAATCTATGAATTACTTAGACTCTGCATTTTGTATGGTGGAATCACACATTATATGAGCGCTCATGTGGCTTCTTTCACTTAATATGCTGTTTGCTTGTTAACCATTTTCTTGTATGGAGAATGTTGTTTTTTCTGTGCATCTATAACCTTGTGTTGAATGCAGCATTGCCATTATTATCATCATTTTATTATTAATGTAAAAGTGCATGCCTGTAATCATAGTACTGGGGATGCTGAGGCAAACAGATGTTATAAGTTCAAAGCCTGTCTGAACCACAAAGCAAGATTCTGTCTCAAAAAAAGTAAAGTCATGGAACATAAAGCTTACCATCTTGCTTCATTGTTCCAAGACAGATCTCAGGACATTTTTTCATCCTGCAAAAATGTAGTCTTGTATCAGCTTTTACATCAGCGTATATTGGTTGTTGTGAAGTTAGATGTGTACATATGTATGTGCACATGTGTAGTTATAATCTCATGATAGGAAGAATATAAAATACTTGTTATAGAATGGGACAGCAAGCTATTAGAGAAGGTCTGCCCTGTACAGTGTTGCCTAGCTTCTCCCTTCCCCTAGAATACTACTCTGCTTGGATCTAGTCAACTCCTTCTTCAATTTTCTTTCTCCTTTGTGCTTGCTTCCTTTGGCACTCCAGCCCTTGGCCTCCCTGCTGTCTCATGAAATTCTTCCCCTTGCCAGCATCTGACCTCAGTCTATACTGGCTGCTTATTTCTTCTCCAGGGTGCTTCTCCACCAAGTATCCACATGGCTCATTCCCTGGATTAGTAGTTTTAAAATTCTCAGTGTGTGTCTGTGTGTGTGTGTGTGTGTGTGAATTTAGATTTTGACATTTATATTACTGTGGCTTTCAAGAAAGCAATACAAAGTATATTGCATTTACTCTCCTTCCTGCAGTAAAATTGATTGACTCATAACTGGCTCTTTAAAGGTCCTTTTGTATTCCTTTCCTCATTAAGAGGATTGACAGCTATAAGCTAGTGTTATTTATAAGCCATACCCATCAGCCATACTGATGAGTGTCCTATTTATGGTATAATTAGCTGACTCATAAATTACTTATCAATCATTTGCCTCTAGGTGTTAGGTAACATATGGTGTAATTTCTAAGGATAAAAATGGGGAAACACTGTTAGTACACACTGACTTGAGACCATGCTAATTTCAAAATTTTAATGTTTATCCTTGCATATTCCCAGAACAAAGACAGATCAGTGGTATAAGTGGGATTTTAGGAAGTTGATCAGCCTAAAAAAGTAACCTACTTGTGAGTAATCAATTGAAGTAATCATTTATTAATCTAGCCAATATTTATTAAGCAAGTATATGCATCAAGCACAGGCAACAACTATAAGGACAAACAAGGTATAACTTGTACCTTTAAAGAATTTAAAGTAACTTAATGGAAGCACATCAGTAACCAACCAAGTACAATAACATGTGATCATATCCAAAAGGGCCGTCTAGGGTGCAGCAGAGGACAGAGATGAGAGTGTAAAAGGCACGCACACTGTGGCGATGAGAATGAAGCAAAAATCGAACAAAGAGCTTCACTTGAGACAGGTTGGACAAACAGCTCAGTCCAGGAAGTCAGCTTGATCTGCAGAATCCATGTTTAGGTTTTCTTTGTTTGTTGTTGTATAAACCTGGGCATGGTCATAGTGATGCCCACTTCTAATCCCTGCACTGGGAAGACAGAGGGGGGCAAATCCTGGACTCTGGCTAGTCAGCCTCACTGGCCATATTGTAGATGAACTCTAAGCCAATGAGAGATCCTGTTTCCAAACCCATTGTGAATTCAAAGTGTTAGTATTCTGTTTAAACTCCACCTCAACAGTTACCTGGCAACAGCCAGGTATGCTCCTCTTCACAGTTACCTGGCAATAGCCAGGCAGGCCTGCCCACTATAAAAGGGGCTGCTTGCCTCCTCCTCTCTCTCTTGTTCTCTTGCCTCTAGCTTCTCTCTGTCCCCTCGCCCCTCTCCCATTCACTTCCCCCTCTCTCCACGTGGTCATGGCTGGCCTCTACTTCTCTTCTTCCTCTCTCTTCTTCCTCTCTCCTCTCTTCTCCCATCTTCTTCCTCTACTTCTCTCCCCCCACCTTTGCCCTATCTCCTGAATACCACCCCCCTGGAACCGTTTAGTCTGGTGTTGTCTGTTCTAAGTTGTGTGCGGACATCTACCACAAGGCATAAAGATCCAGATGTTTCAAACAATCGATCTGGTTAGCAGAGCTGGTTAGCTTAGGAGTGTAAGACCACAATGGTGTGTAGGAATCAGTGATTGAATATTGTGCCATTCTGAAACTGTGCTGGTTAGTTGTTGCCAACTTTAACAGGAAACTTCTCTATGAGATTGGTCTGTGGTACGTCTGGGTGGTGTTTTCTTGATTACTGAGTGATAACGAGTGAAGGCCTGGGCTGTGTAAGACAGGTAACTGAGTAAGCCAGTCAGCAATGTTCTCACATAGTCTCTGCTTCAGTCTCTCCCTCCAGTTTGTATCTTGACTTTCTTCCTCTGATGACTGCCTGTGATAAGGAGTATTGATGGTCAACTTGGCATTGACATGTAGGATATAGAATCATCTGTAGACAGACCTCTGGCCATGTCTGTAAGGGAGTTCCTGGATTGGCTTAACTGAGGTTTGAAGACTCATCCTAACACTAGGTAGCACCATGCCATGGCTGCCAGACTGAATGAGAGGAAAAATTGAACTGAGCACCAGAACTTGTTAGACTTTGGCTCGAAGCTTAGAACAGATAACAGCAGACCAGACAGTTCCAAAGGGGAGGGGGCTTATTCAGAGCAGAGGGCAAAGGTAGGGAGAGAAACGGGAGAAGATGGTGGAGAAAGAGGAGAGAGAGGAGAGAAGAGGAGGCTGGCCATGACCACGTGGAGAGAGGGGGAAGGGAAGGGAGGAAGGGCTAGGAGAAGCTAGAGGCAAGAGAGTAAGAGAGCAAGAGAGAGAGGAGGAGGTAAGCAGCCCCTTTTACAGTGGGCAGGCCTACCTGGCTGTTGCCAGGTAACTGTGGGGTGGAGTTTAAACAGATTGCTAACAGAACTCGTCTCTGTTTCCTGAATGTGGACACAATGGGACCAGCTCTTGCTGCCTGACTGCACCCTTGTGTCAGCCAAAATATACAATCTGTTCCCTAAATTGCTTTTGCCAAGTGCTTAGTCACAGCAATGAGAAAGGTAACTAATTCAGCCAGTAAATACCTCCAGATAAGATAGCATCATCAAGGTGGAGTGTGGTGGAGCACACCTTAATTCCAGCATTCCAGGACTGAGGCAGGAGGATCTCTGTAAATTCAAATTCAGGACTGACCTGGTTCACTTAGTGAGTTTCAAGCTAGCCAAGTATGCAAAGTAAGACCTTGTCTTAAAAAAAAAAAAGGAGAAACATCAGTTTACTTGCCTGGGTAATTAGTGATGGATTAAAACAGAAGGAAATGGAACAGCGCTCCACGAGTGCTGAGATTCTGAACTAAGAACATAGCAAGTAAGAGACGGGGAGACAGCTGAGAAATGTTAGAATCTTGAGGATTCTGGTCACTTGTCGATGGAGCTATGGGGAAAGGGAGCAGTTGGGACATGGTCACAGCCTTCAGTGCCTGCAAGGATGAATAGGAGGAGCCTCAGTGTCCCTGGGGGCCACTGTGACTCATTTGAGCCTCACAGGGACTGCTGACGCTCGTTTCTAGCCAGTTCTACACAGGCAGTACTTTTTGTGGTCTCATCTTCTGACTATTATTAATTTTTTTGCAACTTAAAATCATGTATTTTTGAAATTTCTTCTTCTCTTATATTACACCCCCACTGCAGTTTCCTCCCGCTTCCCTGTTTGCCCCACACTCATTCCTCCTCTTCTGTTTCCCTTCAGAAAAGGGCAGGCCTCACAGGGATATGAACCAAATATCAAAGTTGCAATAAGACTAGGCACCTCCCCTCCTATTAATTACCTTCTGCTTTTAAAAGAGAAGACTAAATATGTATTTCATGTGAAATCTCCCAAATCTTAAGTGATGGCCTAAACATTCTACAGTACTGGCTGGAAGTATGTAGGAAGTAGGCACTAGCAGAATAGGCGATAGTAAATAATAATAACATGTACCAGCAAGTGTGGCAGCCTCCGGACTCATTCTTCTTTTCTACAGTTAGTTATTAGAAGCATGATGCTCCACGAAAGAGTATTGTGTGTGTCCCAAAACATATTTCTTAGATATACACATTTTATTGATTATACCTCAATAAAGCTGAATAAAAAGCAAATCAAACCATGAGGTTAAAGTAAGGAGATGTTTCCCTTCCCCACATCCTGCCTTTCTGTGTTTATAACTCCTGTGTGAATGAATTATGATTTGAGAAAAAATAAATTATTTTTTTTAAAAAAAGGAGGTGTTGGGAACAGAGAGACTGCACATGAGACCATTGGCTGTTCTTCCAGAGGTTGGAGTTTGATTCCTAGTACCCACATAGTGGTTTGCAACTGTGTGTAACTCCATTTTCGGGGACCTGTTGTCCTCTGGCCCCCTTTGGCAGTTTACATACATGGTGCACAGACACACATTCAGGTAAAATAAAAATAAATAAATAAAATAATTTACATAAAAATAAATAAGTGAAACTGTTAAGAAATGAAGTTTAGGTCAATTCAATACTATAGAAACAGAGCACAGCACGCTGCCTGGAAGTGGCTTTGGAAAGAATTGACAGGTTTAAATGTGTTGGATTAACAGGAGGCCACACAAATGAAGTTCCTGAATGTAGGTATTCTGGACTGGAAAATAAAGATTTGGAAGAGCACCAAGTAAAAGACACGACTGCTAGTGGTTCAAAGTGGGATGAAGAGAGAAGCAAGAACTGAATCCTGGGGAACACCCTTTAAAAAGCAGGCAGAGAAAGGAGTTAGCCAACTGCAGCACTGTCAGATTACGAAAGAACTAGATAGTAGTTATGTCTTACAAGTCCATGGAGATGTTTGTTTTCTGAGACAGGGTCTCACTATATAGCCCTGGCTGACCTGGAACTAGGTAGCCCAGGCTGGCCTTGCACTCATAGATCCACCTGCCTCTGCCTCCAAAGTGCTGGGAGCAAAGATGTGTGTCATCATGGCTCTGGGCAAGGAGACATTTTTAAAGTGTGCGTACCTTGAAAACCTTAAGTAACAGTAAACAGAGATGGGAGGGGGTAGACAGAGAGAGAGAGAGAGAGAGAGAGAGACAGAGAGACAGAGAGAGACAGAGAGACAGAGAGAGACAAAGAGATAGAGAGACAGAGAGACAGAGAGACAGAGAGAGAATATGAGAATATGATACGAATGATGATTGGCCAGTTGCTGAAAGTGGTAGACATAGGCATAGTTTCATTAACAATGTCAGAGAATATAATGCCAGCGGAGACCTCCATGATTCCATTTCATTTTTAGTAAACTTTTACATTGTCTGAGAAAATGGCTGAGAAATTACCCTGGGATTACTGAAAACATCTCCCCCAGGCAGTTAGTAGGAAGAATTTCCCAGCCTACCACATAATGAACTCCTGATAGAATCTTAAGCGTTTGAAGTAAAATGTCAAATCTAGTTATATATTAGAATCCTGTGTGTGTGCATGTGTGTATGAGTGTGTGTTACTAGGGATTGAACTCAAGGCCTTGCACTTACAAGGCAAGCACTCTGTTATTGAACTATGTCTCCCATTCAACCTATGAGTCTTTAGAGCACATAACACCACAGCCCTGAGTAACTCATACCTCAGCAACTAGGCTCATCCTAGTTGTGTTGCCTACATGTCCAAGGTTAGAAATTGTTGGCCTGCTGAAACTGGAGTTGCCTGGAAAAATTAGCACAGTTAGTCTCCTCTTCAGGGCATCCCACTATGTGTATGTAAGCCTTCCTGTCTCTCCCAATTATGTTAGGTTCTAGTATCTTCCACTTTGTTAAACTGCCACATTTTCTGTCTCATTCAGTTAGAAGGCAGACCTATAGCCTATTGATAGAATTTCTGTCCTCATCATCTGTGGACATGTAACATCCAGGACCATCTTAGAGATCTTTCCTTCCTGATCTTCATGCTCCTGCATAGTCTTCTTCTACTTCATACCAAGGTTGGTCTGGGTGACACACAATTCAAGAGAAATCAGAGTGTGTTACTTCTAAGACTGGATCAAACTACGACAGTCACTTGTGACCTTCACTCTCGGATGCCACATCACTGAAGCTGACTGTCATGCGTAATGATAACCAAGCAAGTCTGTGCAGAAATGAAGAAGTGGAGCCTCCCATCAGCTAGCACACTGCCATGGGATTGTCCCACTGATACTGCTGATTCTCTAGTTCCATCCAGACCTTCAGCTTACTGCACTAGTAGTGGCTACAAGTTCAGGAGCCAGTGTTGTCTAGCTACACTGCTCCTTGTAGAAATCACGAGAGACAGATGAGCATCTGTTGTTGTGACCTACTGAGTTCAGGAGCAGTAATCTATTAATCTAATATTGCAACTAGTATAGGGAGTCTCTCAAATCTAAAGATTTCCTCAACATACTCTACACTAATTCATTTAGATGGCTTGTATAATTCTCCTGTCTCTGCCCCAGAGACAAAACCTGAGCTCCTTGCCTGAAACCACAGAGCCATTAAAGACTTCCCATCCCTTGTTGGCAGGTTTTGGTATTTTGTGTCTGGCTTGAGGAAACCATTCTCTGTGTTTATGCCTGTGAGACATTGTATCTCAGTCTTTGTAATACATTAGAAAATTTGAAGATTGATTGGCTCTTTAAAAATATTATAATTACTCCTAAGATGATGGACACATGTGTAGCTCCTTAAAGTTATGATGATGTAGAAGGAAGGAGAATTATACTGCTCTGTTGTGGAAGATACTTAAAACAGCGGCACCCAATCTTGTATTACAGAGTTGCCATGTTCCCTACTAGGCTAGGCCAGAGGCTACAAGCTAGTGGCAGAGGTGTGTTCTTGCTGCTGCCACAGCTCAGGTGGCTGAAGACACTAGCCCTGCCACTCATGAGACGCCAGCATGGGAGATGGCTCTGCCAATCTTCCACACTGTCTCTATAAGGTTGGGCAGTGCCCAGACCATCCCACCATCCATGTGGGCCTGGTAAGAAATGAGACTCTAGTGCTTAAATATTAGTCAAATGTGGGACTGTGTAAGGGTTTTCTGGTTCATGGCTGAGCAGGTGCCTAGAACCCTGAGACTCTGGGTGAAAACCAGCAGGAGTTCAGCACCTTCCCAGAATCCAGAGTCCTGAAAAGCAGTCATGTCTCCATAGAATTACATTGTTCAGTCACATAGGCCAGACTATAGGCCTCAGGCCCTAGGGATTTACATACTAATGAAGGCCAGACAGCCCCTCCAAAAGTGCGCAGGTAAAGGGTGTGACTAGAGGCCTCAGGGCCTATGGATTTCCATACTAATGAAGGCCAGAGGGCAGAGCAAATTAAGCATGCCTCCCCAGAGCCTCCCCCACTCCTCCCCAGACCCTCCCCCTTTCTCCCTCCCTATATAACTTGGGACTGCCCTGAGTTTTAGGGGGGTACGCCTAAGATCCATCCACCATCCACCATGACAATAAACCTTTCTGGAACCAAGGACTTCCTCTTGTCACTGGGGCCTGCTGCCACCAAAGCCTCCAGGCCACTGGAACCATAGATGTTCCTCCTGTATGTGGGACCAGCTGCAGCGTGGAAGCCTCCCCAGGCCACCACCGCTGCGGCCCAAGTTTCCCCCCCCACCCCGCAGTCAAAGGCTTTATATATTTGGTAATGCTCAATTAACAAGATGCCTGCAATTATAGATGTTTCCCAGTTAACTAACCTAAATATAAGTTGTTACCCAGGACTGCTCCTGGTACATGCATGGTCATCCATGGAACCTCCCACATTTCTGCCTGTCCTTTGCTTGCTCTTCCTCTTCCTCCCTTACTCCTCTTCCTCTCCTTACTCCTCCCACCTTAGCTCCTCCCAACTTGTGGGAAAAATATCCCACTACACTGCTCTATTAGAACTATCAATGCATATTGAGTGTTTACTATGGTCATTGGATATAAGTTACTTTGTCTCATTTAAATTCCCTTAATAAAAGGATGCTCTGAAAACACTACATTTCCTCAGTCTGCTTAATTGTGCCAAACTCTATCTACCAAGATGTATATGGAAACTATCTAAAACACAAGAAGCAGAAATGATAGGTACTTTTCAAACTGTAAAAATGTCTGCTTGGCAATCTGTCAAGGACCTAGAACACCTCAAAATAGAGTATAAAATACAGAGTGATTTTAAGAACAAAAACCATGTGATAACAATCTCTTTTATCCCATATATTAGTATAATGAAAAATTTTTATGATTGAGTATGGTAGTGCATTCCCTTAATCCCAGCAATAGGGAGGCAGAGGCAGGCAGATCATTTGAGCTTGAAGTCTCTTGCATGTAGCTACACTGCCTAAGCGCTGGGAACGGGCCCAGCCCCATCCAGCTTCCCGTGAATCCATGGATGAAGGATGTACACACAGTTGTTGATTTTCAAGTTGCCTCCTTGACACACTTGCTGAGCGTCATTCAACTCCTGCAGCTAGCATGCTCTATCAGTACTCTTAGCTCTGCACCTCCCACTGGCCCTAGACTTTAGTGCCCACGATACATCTGCTAAGCATCCCTGACCACCTGCGTGTAGGATCGGCCACAGACTGCCACTTCTCCCGAGACCTCACATGGCTGCTTGGCTTTGAATACCCTCACTCAAGCCTCGGGATGACGCGACCACCCAGTAATTCTTGCAAGACACCAAAACTGGATGCAACAGCAGAGGTTTATT
>NW_021604744.1:2201939-2274359 GCF_004785775.1 Grammomys surdaster | reverse complement strand
CAGGGTCATGTGGAAAACACTCTATATACTCATTCTTCTCAGAAATGTGGTCCTGCCCTGTTACTGTAGTCCTCCCCAGTCACTGTGGCCACCAGTTCCTTGGTTCCACCTAGCTGAATTGCATTTTTTTTTTTGTGGTTAGCCAGTTCCTGTAACTGGCCAGTCCACATTCTTAGCTTGCTTCAGAGAAAATTTTCCATACCTTTTAAATAAAAACCTAAAGAAGAACCTATGTATATTTTATAAAATGATCTTTATAATTTTTCATTCTACAGTTTTTCTCTCTCCAAAGCATGGTGAACTATCCTCTCCTCCCTTCCATCTGTCTCTTTTCCTCCAGGGACCCGAAAGTCCCACCTATTCCTTCCTCTCAGTAATTGGCCCATGGCTTCTTTACTGACAGATCAAGAACCAGTTGGGGAACAAGACAGCATCAGAACCACCCCTACAAAGGCTAGCCCAGTCTACATAACAATTTTTAGGCCTAACATTTGTTATTTTTTTTGTTTTTAAATTATTTTTACATTTATTTATTTGCCAGGGCAGGGTGTGTGTTCCATCATATGTGTCTGACAAGGTCAAAGATTCCACCAAGTGGAATAAATTCAAGTCATCAGGTGGCAAGCACCTTTACTTGCTGATCCACCTCACCATATGGTTTGTTCGTTTGTCTGTGTGTGTTTGTGTGTGCATGCACTCACGTGTTTGCAGTGCAGAGGTTGATTTCGTATGCCTTCCTCTAACACTCTTAGTTCTGAGAAAGGGCTTTTCTTGCTAAATTCCCGCAGAGCTTGTCACTTTGCCTAGAATGGTTAGAGGCTGGCTGAAGGGATCTTCCTATCTCTGACCCACTAAACACTCAGATTACACCACACTTGCTTTTTTTTATGTGGGTACTGGGATCTGAACTCAGGTCCTCATGATTGAATGGCGAATTCTGTACCCACTGAGTCACCTCCCTATCTCTTGTGTTACAGTTTCTAAAAGGTTTTCTAAACCTGCCCCATCTTATACAGGGTTGTGTTGTATAGACCAAAATGGCCTCAAATTAGTTATGTAGCCCAGATAGGTTTTGAACGTGGAATTAATCTATTTCTAAATCTGGTTTTATTCTGGAAAAAATTATGTAAATCTTTCACAAAACTTTAAAAACATGACCTACCAAAAATATTGAGTAAAGTGCCATGTAAATTGTAAAGATGGATATACAATTTCTTCCAGAAATTTAGTTCCTTTTTTTCTCCCACCATCCCTGTTATTAAATGGATCTGTCTTGTCTTTTTTCCTTTCTTTTCTTTTCTTCTCTTTTCTTTTCTTTTCTTTTCCCCTTCCCTTCTCCCTCTCACTCAGCCCCACTCTCTCCAGCCATGCTCACTCTAGACCCAAGGTTTTTTTATTTATTTATTATGCATTAGTACACTGTAGCTGTCTTCAGAAACTCCATAAGAAAGCATCAGATTTCATTATGGATGATTGTTAGCCACCATGTGGTTGCTGGGATTTGAACTTATGACCTCCAGAAGATCAGTCAGTGCTCTTAACCACTGAGTCATCTCACCAGCCCAGAAATTTAGTTCTTTTGGTTTAGTTTAGTTTGTTTGTTTCAAGGCAGGTGTGTTTGGATAGCCCTGGCTGTTCTGGAACTTAGTTTGTAGATCAGGCTAACCTTGAACTCACAGAAATCTGCCTGCCTCTGCCTCCTGAGTGCTGGGATTAAAGGTGTGCACCACCACCACCTGGCAGTAACTTAATTCTTAGGAAAAGAAATAAAGTACATTCATAAAAAGATAATGAATTAAATTACTATATGGTATCAAAGAGTTCTAAAGATAAATATATATTTTCATAAATAGTACAACAGATATTACAAATGATAAGGAGATAATTCATTTTTCATAGAGGTCAGAATACTACTTGTTAATAAAGTGAACTCAAGGGGTTTATAACTGTGCTGTTTATTTTTGTCAACTTGAAACAAACCTAGACATACCTGGTGTGATGGTTTATATATGCTTGGCCCAGAGAGTGGTACTATTTGGAGGTGTGGCCTTGTTGGAGTAGCTGTGGCCTTGTAGCAGATATATCACTGTGGGTGTGAGCTTTAATATCCTAGTGCTAGCTGCCTGGAAGCCAGCATTCTGCCAGCAGCCTTCAGATGAAAATGTAGCACTCTCAGCTTCTGTACCATGCCTGCCTGGATGATAATGGACTGAACCTCTGAACCTGTAAGCCAGCCCCAGTTAAATGCTGTCCTTTATAAGACTTGCCATGGTCATGACGTCTGTTTACAGCAGTAAATCCCTAAACAAGACACCTGGGAAGAGAGAACCTCAGTTGAGGAATTGATTCCATCAGATTTTCCTGTAGGCAATTTTTGGAGGCTTTTTCTCGGTTAATGAGTGATGTGGGAGGGCCCAGCCCACTGTGGGTAGTGGCACACCTGGGTAGGTGATTCTGAGTGATATAAGAAAGCCAGTTTAGCTGGCTTAGGGATACACGTCTTTAATCCCAGCATCAGAGAGACAGAGGCTGGTGGATCTCTGTGAGTTCAAAGCAAGTCTGGTCTACAAATCAAGTCCCAGACCAGTCCAGAGCCATACTATGTATCTCAAAACAAAACAAAATATAAACAAGGCAAAAGCAAGATGAGAGAGCCCTGGAGAGGACCCAGGAGGTTCCTGCCTTGAGCTCCTGCCCTAGCTTCCCTCCATGATGGTTTGCTGTGGTGGTTATCACTGCAATAAAAAGCAAACTGGAACAACAACCTTCATATGAGACCCAAAATGATTTAGATTTTGCCAGTATACTGCCAGTATTCCTTAAAGCCATAAATTATGCTTTGAAATTATAAATATTGTTTTTTAGCATTATAATTTTTATAACTTAGTCTCACAGAAATATGTGTATATGGAAAGCCCAAAAAGGAAGCAAAAATAGAAATACATTTTAGTATGATAAAGTAAATATTTTGACTAATAATGCTATGTTAGGTTATTTGAACCAATCTTGCTAAACATAACTTAAAATGCTGGCAAACATGTAAAGACGCAATTTAAAAGCATTGGAGAGAAGGAAAAATTGGAACCCAGATGAGTTAGCACAAGAACCATTTGCTAAAGATGTGTACTGAATTCTAGCAAATTCCAGCTTTAATTTTGGTGGCAAGGGCACAAAGTGCCTGGCTAATATCACTGGGAGATCAGCAGGCTGTACAGTTGGACAGTAAGCTGAGCTTCTAAAAAATACAGCTTGGGACAAGGATAAGCCAGTGCTCAGGGTGACAATTTGGTTAGTGTTAGCTACGTGGCTGAAAGTTGTTGAAGCCTGCTCTGCTAGCATAGCAGTAGCCATGTTGTTCCCTGCCCACCAGCTATTTCATATTGTTGATGTAATATGACTGCCAGTCATTGATGCAGAAAATAACTTGACCCAGAGCAAGTCATGCTGCCCACATCCCCTGTTATGTTCTGTATGCCTTAAGGTTTGTTGATCTTAAGAAATTCCACAACTATCCGCTTTACGCAGGACCCATCAAATTAAAGGTCAATATAGATTGTTATATCTAAAATGGCTTGAGTCAGGGCTGATCACTGGGCAGCACTTCCAGCACTTGTGTATGAGTTTAGTGTGTGTTTTGGAGTTTTAGCTTTGATAAGCTGGCCCTGTGAGTAGGCTACCTCACATTCATCAGAGGAAAATTCCACCAAGAAGAAGTCTCAATTCTGAACATCTATGCCCCAAATGCAAGGGTATACACATTCATAAAAGAAACAGTACTAAGGTTCAAAATATACATTGAGCCTTACACAATAATAGTGGGAGACTTTAACACCCTACTTTCACCAATGGACAAGTCATTGAAACAGAAACTCAACAAAGACATAGTGGAAATAGTAGAAGTTATGAACCAAATGGATTTAACAGATATCTACAGAACATTTCACCTCCAAAACAAGGGAATATTCCTTCTTTTCAGCACCTAATGGAACCTTCTCCAAAACTGACCATATAATTGGATATAAAACAAGCATTAACAGATGTAAGAAGATGGAAATAATCCCATGCATTCTACCAGATCACCATGGATTATGGCTAGACTTCAATACTAACAAAACCAACAGAAAGCCCACATACTCATGGAAACTAAACAATTCTCTGCTCAATGATAACTTAGTCAGGGAAGAAATAAAGAAAGAAATCAAAGACTTTGTAGAATTCACTGAAAACAAAGACACATCATACCAAACTTATGGGACACAATGAAAGCAGTGTAAAGGGGAAAATTCAAAGCAATAAAGAATAAAGCATAAAGAAAAGCAATAAAGCATAAAGAAATTGGAGAAATCACATACAAGCAACTTATTAGTACACCTGACAGGTCTAGAACAACAACAAAAAACAAACACACCCAAGAGGAGTAGAGAGCAGGAAATAGTCAAACTCAGAGCTGTAGGATAACAACCAGGTAGAGAAAAAGAGAACAATACAAAACAAAACCAAGAGCTGATTCTTTGAGAAAATCAACAAGATAGATAAACCTTTAGCCAAACTAACTAAAGGGCACAGAGACAGTTTCCAAATTAACAAAATCAGAAATGAAAAGGGGGAGATAACAACAGAAGAAACTGAGGAAATTAAAAAAGTCATTAGAACCTACTACAAAAGCCTATATTAATTACATCTATATTCTAGATGACTCTTGTTAGTATTCTGTCTAAACTCCACCTCCACAGTTACTTGGCAACACCCAGGTATGCTCCTCCCCACAGTTACCTGGCAACAGCCAGGTAGGCCTGGCCCACTATAAAAGGGGCTGCTTGCCTCCTCCTCTCTCTCTTACTCTCCTACTCTCTTCCCTCTAGCTTCTCCTCCAGCAAATCTTCCCTTCCCTTCCCCCTCTCTCCACGTGGTCATGGCCGGCCTCCACTTCTCTCCTCTCTCTCTCTCTCTGTCTCTCTTCCTCCACCATCTTCTTCTATTTCTCTCCCTCCACCTTTGCCCTGAATTACCCTGCCCCCCAACCGTTTGGTCTGGTGTTGTCTGTTCTGAGCTGCGTGTGGACGTGTAACAACCCTGAGATTTCACCTTACACCAATTAGAATGGCTAAGATAAAACTCAAGTGACAGCACATGTTGTCGAGGATGTGGAGAAAGAGGAACATTCTTCCATTGCTGGTTGGATTGCAAGCTGGTACAACCACTCTGGAAATCAATCTGGCAGTTCCTCAGAAAATTGGAAATAGTTCTACCTGAACACCCAGCTATACCAGTCTTGGGCATATACCCAAAAGATGTTCCACCATGCCACTGGGGCACATGCTCCACCATGTTCATAGTGGCCTTATTTGTCATAGGGAGGAGAAGGGGAAAAGAGGAATAGGTTCAGATGGGGGGGTCAGGAGAAAAGCACAGAGGGCCAAGAGAATGACTGGAAATAAGCAGCACTGGGGATATGTGGGAGGTGGGGACCCTCTAGAAGTACCAGAGACCCAGGAGATGAGAGACTCTAAGGACTCAGGGGGTGACCTTAGGCAAAATGCCCAACACTGGGGAGAGGGAACTCAAAGAGGAATAGGATGAAGAACTGTAAGAGGGGGCAACAACTGGAATGTAAATAAATAAAATAATAAAAAAATAGCTCTCTCAGCAAGAGCACCAATTTCTATTCAGCAGGAAAAAAATGCTGGCCCCATGAAATGTCACGTGTGTAGGAGTCACCCCACAAACCACACGAACACCAATATCAAACAGGGAGGTTTGTTGAATGTACACCCCGTGACTGATAGACCAGGGCAACAATTCAGGCTTGAGAGCTGAAAGCTATAAAGCAGAAGCTCTACAAAGGCAGGCAGGTTTTTACAAATGAAGAGGTGGGAGGCTCTTCTGGCTGCAGGCACCTGTACTCAGAACATATCATCCATAACCCCCTGTACCCAGCCCTCAACCCATACTGGCTGGTTTTGTGTGTCAACTTGACTCAAGCTAGAATCATCAGAGAAGAAAGAGGTTGAGGAAATGCCTCCATGAGATCCAGCTATAAGGCATTTTCTCAATTAGTGATCAATGGCAAAGGGCCCAGTACATTGTAGGTGGTCCCATTCCCTGGGCTGCTAGTCCTGGGTACTATAAGAAAGCCACGTGAGGCCAGCCAGTAAGCAGTACCCCTTCATGGCCACTGCATAAGTTCCTGCCTGCGGGTTCCAGCCCTGCTTGAGTTCCTGTCCTGACTTCCTCCAGTAATGGACTATGATCTGGAAGTGTAAGCTGAGTAAACCCTTTGGTTCTCAACTTGCTTTTTGGTCATGGTGTTTTCATCTCAGCACTAGAAACATAAACTTAAGCCCCCCATCATATAATTAAACATAAATCGTTAGAGAATGTTTACACAGTGATGAGGCTTTTAAGAGAATTCTTGCTTAGCGTGCAGGAGGCTGAGGGTTCAAGCTCCGTAAGATATTAAGTGATACATAAAAATAGACAGTTGGCACTGGCGTCAAGATTTTCCATCTTAGGCCAGCTTTTTATATTTTTACTTATTGTAGGTAAGTTTATTTGATTAAAGAAATGACAAGAAACATTACCGGGCTCATTACACAACAAAAACTCATGGCGATAAATAGCACCTGAAGTCTCTTCCCTATTCCCTCTTTCCTTCCTCTTCCCTCACCCTCTGTTCCCCTCTCTCAGGGCCTCATGTGGCCTAGGCTGGCCTCAAACTTGCTTTGTAATAGAGGATGACTGAACTCCTAATCCTGCCGCCTGTCCAAGTACTAGGATTTCAGGCGTGTGTCTTTATGCCTGGCTTTGGGTTGTTACTTGAAAAACAATTAGTATAGAAAGGATTATGTGGCCCAGTGAATCTATTTCTTGACTTGTGATTTTTGCAGACCAAGATGAGGCAATGGCCGAATAGGGAGAGAACATCGCTCTTTACCGCAATGGTCTGCCACAGAATGCAGTGTTGGGAGGCCTGTCCGACAGCTTCAGAAGTAAATCAACAGTAGCTAACAGTTTTTACCCTTCACATGTTATTTCATTTGGCCAAAAACTCAATGATTAAGTTTGCATTCATTTTAATTTTGTGGACACCAGAGTCTCACAGTATGTAAGTGGAACAGTTAAACTTTCAATACAGACTTGTAAATTTGAGACTCTGAAGTTGCTTTCTCTGACTCCTACTCTGCTTCTGGCCCTTGTTCTTTCTGCTTGGGACCAAGCTCAAGGCATTCATCCTTCTAGCCAATTGTTTACCGCTGAGCTACATCTACAGCACCTGGCTTTTTCAGAGAGGCCCTCAGTTTATTTCAGACTGATTTGAACTTGAGATCCTTCCTCCTCCCCATCCTGAGCACTTGAATTATAATCATACACAATCACACTTGGCTTAGAATCTGAACCTTTAAGAAAAAACTCATTATTGTTATTTTAAAATAATGTGTGTGTTGCTGGGTATGTGAGTGTGAGTACAATTGTCTCTGGAGACGAGAAGAGAGCGTTAGGTTCACTGGAGCTGGAGATACATGAGGTTGGGAAGGACCGAACTAAGGAACTCTGAAAGAACAGTTTATGTGCTTCTAATACCTGAGCTGTCTCTTCAGCTCAATAATCTGAATTCCTAACTGTAATTCTATGATGCCTCTAATAATAATGGCAATAACAATGTACTGGCTGGTTTTGTGTGTCAACTTGACACAAGCTGGAGTTACCAGAGAGAAAGGAGCCTCCCTTGAGGAACTGCCTCCATGAGATCCAGCTGTAAGGCATTTTCTCAATTAGTGATCAAGGGTGGGTGGGCCTCTTGTGGGTGGTGCCATCCCTGGGCCAATAGTCCTGGCTTCTATAAGAAAGCAGGCTGAGCAAGCCAGGGGAAGCAAGCCAGTAAGTAACATCCCTCCGTGGCCTCTGCATCAGCTTCTGCTTCTTGACCTGCTTGAGTTCCAGTCCTGACTCCCTTTGGTAATGAGCAGCAATGTGGAAGTGTAAACTAAATAAATCTTTTCCTCCCAAACTTGTTTCTTAGTCATGAATTAGTGCAGGAATAGAAACCCTGACTAAGATGAACAACATGCCAAAATATGCCAAAAACAAACAACCATGCTCTTTAAGTATGATGTTTAAAAAAAACAGTTTTGAGCCAATTCATGTTACAGGCCCACGGCTGTACCTTGTATGTTCAGGCCTAGACAAAAAAGCAGAGCTCGGCATAAGCTAGGCAACTACTCTACTACTGACGTCAACTCGAGGTCTCATCTGAGTTTTAGACACAAAAGACCAGTATTATAGAATCTGAAAGTGGATATGGTTTTTAAATTCTATATTTCAACATCCACGTTTTATAAGTGAGGAAGCTGGGGCTTCAAGAGGCTAAAATATTTTCCCCGATGTGACAAAACAGGTTGACACAGGCCAGAGGCTTGACCTTAGCTGTACTAAACCTTGTACCATCTAAATAACTAAACACACGATCTAAGTAGAAATGTATTTGCTATATAATAAAACTTGAAGACCATGAAATCTTTCAGAATTCTCCAAACTATTTCATATTAGTTTATATAAGAATTGTCCTTGCTTCAATCATGGATTGAACTGCTCTTTTCTTTTCTTTTTTTTTTTAAAAAAAAAATTGGAAACTTATTTTCATATCCCTTTTTTATATGAATTCTGGAGTCATGCTGTGTCAGAGTGGCAGATTTCGTCACAATCTCTTGTTGCTAATGGCACTTACAACATGATTTTTATTAATGCCTACATTGGACTTCCTCTGGCCAGGTGCTGTGTCAAGGGCTGTACGACTATTAACTCATTTGAACTATTTAGGAAGTAGCTTTCTCGGATAGGTCCCACTGCCATCCCTTTTTAGAGATGATGATGTAAAGAAACATAGAAGCCAAGAGCATCCAACTTGTCCACAGCAAAGTTGAGTGTCTAAATACCAGCATCATGGACCACAGGTGGTGCTCTTAATCACTGTACAAGTGTCTGTTATGATTTTACATATCTTTCCAGGGAAGGTAACTTACTATCCTTCTTGTATTGTTTGTATCTTCTTATTATAATTAGTTCTTTTCCTTTAACCAAAATAATTCTTCCTTAAAGTCTGTGGGTGGTACTCTAATTGATGCCCAGCTTGCTGCTCTCCGGAAGTGTACTGAATATGTTTTTCCTATAGAAAAATTGTTCCTGGAGCTGTTAGATCCTTTAGATCAATTTTTTTTTTTTTTTTTTTGGTTTTTCGAGACAGGGTTTCTCTGTGTAGCCCTGGCTGTCCTGGAACTCACTCTGTAGACCAGGCTGGCCTCGAACTCAGAAATCCACCTGCCTCTGCCTCCCAAGTGCTAGGATTAAAGGCGTGTGCCACCACCGCATGGCTAGATCAATTGTTCTTAACCTGTGGGTTATGACCCCTTTAGGAGGTGGGGTCAAACAACCTTTTCTGTAGACAACAAAGGGGTGTTTCACATAGCTCAGTAGCTCAGCCACATAGAGTTTCAACAAGAATATTCTGTGAGGACAGGGACAAGACTGTTCAAATTAATTTTGAGATCACAGCTCTTGAACTTTTACAATAATGGTAAGAAGATCACAGTGAAGGAACACACAGGTGGGCCAGAGAGATGGCTCTGTGGTTAAGAGCAATGGTTGCTCTTCCAGAGGTCTTGGGGTCAATTCAAAGCACCTACATAGCAGCACATAACCAGATATACCTATAGTCATAGAGTCGTGGGTCACAACTCCTTTAGGGGTTGAATGACCCTTTCACAGGGGATATCTAAGATCATCAGAAAACACAGATATTTACATTTTAATTCATAAAAGTAGCAACAAAATAATTTTATGTTTCCCACTTACATGATAATTAGGTACTGTATTAGCACTTTCCACCTGTACCCCTAAAAGCCCTTTTATGTACCCTATTTCTGGAACAATAGAGTTTTCTCATTACAGTGGTCCATTTGTAAGTTGTCTGAACCCCCATGGCCTCTGAGGAAAAGGCAGACCTACAATGACTCCTATAAGTGGTCCTCTGTTGGTTACACATATACCTTCACACACACACACACACACACACACACACACACACACACTAAATAAATGGATGAATCAATAGATTGATGAATGTTAAAATGTTCTAAAATATTTATTCTAAATGTATTATGTTTGTCACTGTATCCAAGTACCTGACAGAAACCTGTTAAGGGAGGAAGGATTTGTTTTCAGTTTATGGTTTCAGGGGTTTCAGTCTACTGTTGGCTGGTACCATGCACTCAGGAAGAACTCAGGTGGTGGAAGAGGCTCTTTACTTCTTTTAAGATAGGAGAGAGAAATCTGATCCAGGAAGGGGCTAGGACAAGACAGGACAGCCCTGATAACTTGCTTCTTCCAAAGGTTCTAATTCTTCACCACCTCCCAATAATCATCACTTATGAACTCACTGAGGGATTCCTCTTGATAAGGTCAGAGACCTCATGATCTAATTGTCTTTGGACACCACTGTAGGCTAATGCCAAGGTTTTGCTTCATTATTCTGGTAGGTGTTAATTAAGTCAAGCTGAGAGCCAGAATTACCATCACAGTTGGTGATTCTGGCTTTGGGTGTGAGCGCTTGAAGTCTTGCCTGAGGATGGAGGCTGATTGTAAGATGGCTCACTCACATGGGTGTTGGCTTCTTTCACTTCTTGGCTAGAGCCCTAAGTTTCTTCTTGGCCTCTGTACTGGGCTCATGACACAGTGGCATGTTTTCCCACATCACGTGGTCCAAGAGTAAGGGTGATAAGCTGTGATGCTTGCTATGATCCACTCTCCAAGGTTACACTCTGTTGTCCGCACTTTTTTCTGTTTGGCACAAGTATGTCTTGAAATCCAGGTCATGCTAAGTAAGGAGAATTGATCTCAAAGCTCCTCCCTGTCTGGGCTTCCCCTATTCATCCAATCAACTCATTTCCTTTGGCTAAGTATATGGTCGATGCTTTCAATGATATGACTGCATAAGTAGCCTAGACCAGGCAGCATCCTATGATCACCTTTGTACATTGTCTTTTTCTTAAGCACTGTTTTACTTTTTCATGAGTGTCTAATTCTTTCCTTTACCAAGTCTTCATTTCTATCTATTTATTTGACACAGGATTGCCTATGAATTCCAGGGATCTTCCTGTACTCTGCCCCTAGAGTGTCGAGATGACAGATGTGTGCCACGGTACCCAGCTTTTACCACGGTACCCAGCTTTTACACAGGCTTTAGGGATTCCAACTCCAGTCCGCCTCTCGTACACATGTCCTGCTGAGCTCACTCCACAGCCCCCAGCTGCCTCATTTTATCCATTTCTCTTACCCTGAGCTGGTTTTGTTCTTCACTGGTTTCCTATTCTCTCTACTTAGAAAATCTACTAGGATCTCTTGACCTTTTTTTCCTTCTTTTGTTGTTTTTGTCCTTGTGGATTTATACCCATTATCCTCCTATCTCAGCCTCTCATGCCCATTGTGCGTGGCACCGTTTCATGGACTGGGTCCTAGACTGTATCTGAGTAGAAAAATTGAATTGAGTACCGAGAGAGCAAGCAAACAAGGAACTATGGGTTTATTCTCTGTGCTCTTGACTTCCCTGTGACAATGTGATATGCCTTGACTTCCTCGAAATGATAACCATGGTCTGGAACTGGAAGCCAAATAAACTCTCTCCCCTGCTGTTTCCCCTCTGCCACTGTTCCTTTTTCTCAGGGTATTTTGTCACAACAACAGAATTGAAACTAGAAAGCTAGGTATTAAGCTTCCTAGTCTTTTATTTCTCTTCACTAAAATATAAGAAATGTTACTTTGTACATAGTATGAGAGGGAAAACTGAGGCTGGAGTGAACAGAACCATGGCCAAGACTGCTGCTGAGAACAGCTCACAGATTTCACTTTAGAGCCTTTTTTTTTTTTCGTGGCCGGAGAGACAGCTGTGGGTGCTGGGAACCGAACTCGTATATTTTTGATTGTGAGCCTACCCTTTAACAGCTGAGCCTTCTCTTTGCTTTAGAATTTTTAGCCAACAAAGAACAGATAAAGTGCTGTATTTATGAGGGAAAAACAAGCACACTGCTTCTCACAAGCATAGCTGGTATTCTTAATAAAGCCGAAGAGAAAACGTCTAAAGGTTTTCATAGAAGATTCTGGTTTGTAAAGAAGGTGTCACTAAGGGCTAAGGATGTGCATCAATAACAGAGCCCTTGCCTAGCATGTGCAAGATCCTGAGCTTGATTCCCCAGCCTTGTCACCCCCCCAGAAGAACGTGGTATGGTCGGGGCGTGATGAGTCACACCTATTACAATTACAAGTTGAGTCAGGAGGATCATGCTCTTCAGGACCAGCTCATGCTGGTCTAAAGACAACCTGGTCTAAAGGGGTAGTACTAGCGTGTGTGTGTGTGTGGGAACGCAAAACAAAGCCAAACAAAAATAACATGTCACAATCTATAGCTGAAAATAAAGGTTTAAAGGCTGTTTTAGAGTATCTGTATGGACAGACGTGACAGCCACCACAGCAAAAGCAAGACAGGCTGCAGCATGGTACAAACTCTGGTGGCCTGCCCGTTATTAGTTCGTTTGAAGGACTTACAAGTGCAAGTAACTACAGGGGCCAGCTGTGAAATAATGTGTGTGTGTGTGTGTGTGGTATGTTTGTGTGTGTGTGGTATGTTTGTGTGTGTGTGGTGTGTGTATGGTGTGTGTGTGGTGTGGTGTGGTATCTGTGTGTGTATGAGTGTGTGTATGAGAGAGAGAGAGAGACAGAGACAAAGAGGTGTGGACTGTGACCCCCACAGCCTCCTTCCATAATTTCCCTGCCTCCCCTTCCCCCCCCTTCCCTAGGGTTGATATTATAACCCTGTACCACCACACCTAACTTCAATTTTTCAAAGTTGAGTACTACTTTTTAAAATATTGTACAGGTCAGATTAGTTATTTCTGTGAGCTAAGATGATCCTGTTGGTGACTGGTTATCTAGAAGAATGGATTGATTTCATACCCTTTAGGTAACCCACCACAGGTATACAGGTACATACTAGCATATGTATTCACTGGGGGTAAGATTGTTTAAAAATAGATGTGGCTAAGTTGGCAAAATATTTGCCTTGCAGCCATGAAGACCTTGATGGTTGATTTTGAATGCCTACCTAATAAACTAGGCATGGTGGCAAAAGCTTGTAATCTCTGGAACTTGCCGGCCAGGCAAGCTCGCTGTATTGAAAAGTACCAGGTGTTAGCAAGAGAACCAATCTTAAGAATGAGGTGAACAGCATCTGCTGAGGAACCATACTGAAGGTCGCTCTTTGGTCCTTACATGCATATGCACATACATGTACCTGCACATATCTGAAAACATACAGCCATCCACATATCACACATACACACCAACAAGATAAGAGAATTGCTTAAGAAACGCAAGGCCCTGAGCTGGAAGTTAAAAAGGAAGAGAGAGCGACGTAGTCACTTCTCGTCCCTGGATCACTCCTTCTCAATTGTAATGACATTATCAAGTGATCAGCAGATTGTTAATTTTAAAGTTGGTGCTCGCTCGTCCACAGCACACTCGCAGCCGATCTAGAAGAGGGCTGGCCTACTCCACAGAGGCAGCTTTCGCAGGCTGAGCCATCCGATGCACAGAGGGCAGCCAGGCTAGCCGAGGCCAGTGCGCCAACAGTGCTTACACTATGGTTTCTCTCAAGGACAACTGTATTCAGCTACTGACTGACAAGGATCCTATTTCACGATGATTTCAAATAGTCAGTTAAAATCCAACATAGCCAGATAGAAACTTCAGAGACCTCAGCAAAAATACGTCCTATTTGTTTGCATTTGAACTGCAAATCCAAGAAACAATTTTTTTTAAAAAAAAAATTTACTTTAGTTTAGAACCAAATGATTTATAGCATTAGTTAAAGGCCTGTCCTAGGGTGTTTGGTGTGTAGGACAACTCTTAGCACTGTACAGATTTCTGACTAGAGCCTTTTATTTGTCTAGAGGTCACAGGCAGAGGTGCTGCCACTAGGCATAGACAGCCTACTAAGCCAATGTCTTAGCATTTAACTCTAGTGAGTGTGGGAGCCCAATGGCTTCTTTTAGTTTACCCTTAGCATTAAGAACCCAGACAAACTGGTTTGAATTATAATGTGGCCAATTAAAAATTATCCTGTTTGGCAATGTGTAATTATTTTTGTATTTTCTAAAATTTTTGTAGTTTATAATAAAGGCGTGAATTTAAAAAAAAAAAGAAAAAAGAAAAAACTCCACAGTTTAAAAATAGATTAATGGGACCAGAAGGCACAGGGTCATTATAATCAAAACAGAAACCCAAGCGTTATTAGGTGGTGAAACTAGGAAAAAGATTGAGGTTTGCCTGTGTGATTCTTTTTGAATTCCCTCTGGTTTTTCTACTATGCCATAGATAGAAACTGGCTCAGAGCGTGGCTTCCCAAGTTCTCCCTTCAATAATAACAGTGGAGTGGCAGCAGCTTCAGGGAGTGCAGGACACATTGCAATGAACTGTAAAGGACTCAGTAAAAAAGTGATTGTCATGCCAGCATAAGAGCCGGAGTTGAGATCCCTCGTGAGAGCCAGGCAGACACAGCAGTCACCTGTAAGCCCAGCACTGGGGAGGTGGACACAGGGAATCCACAGGGCAGAGAACCAGCTAGGTTAGCTGGGAGAGTGAGCTCTGGGTTCAGTGAAAGACCATTCACTGATAAATAAAGTAGAGAGATTGAGGAAGACACCAGCATCAACCTTGGGCCACTATACAGAAATCACACAAATGTACACATACCTGTACAATACACATGCGCACACATGCACACACATGCACAAGTACACACAAAGTGCAAAGGGGCTTATGCACTGGAAGAGATCATAGTCCCATTTTACTGTCAGTTCAAACTGGCTGCCCATGAAACCACAGTAACTTCAAATTATTCTATCTCCCCTCTGTCACAATGATTCTTTATTGGGTACAAGGAATGGAACAAAGTAACTATGTAATTAAATATTCATTGTGTTGTGTTGACTTTACCTGGGTAGACATGACTAAATGTCTCAATACAGATAGAGTATCAGTGACGGACCAAAGGAGAGATTCCACCCAAGTCCAGCTTGGTGAACCGGTCGGTTTATTGTTATTTCTTACAAGAGCATGGATAAGGGGTTGGTTATTTATAAGAGCACGGGTGACCTCCAAACAGCTTACATTTCTAAAATATTATACATAGTGCACTTGCTGGCTTCCTCATAGCTGCGAAAGCAGAAGCCCCTTCAGTTAATGATCTGTCTCTATATGCTAGCACTTCTGGAGACTCTGAGCAGGAAGGTAGAATTGCAGACCTCTGGGAGAGCAGTTCAGAAATGAGTGCCTGGAGTCTCAGATAAAGTCTAAAGATTCACTGCACCCTCCTATGGGGAGACAGCAACAGGGCTGGTCTTGGGAGGCATTCTTGTGGGCAGTCAGTTGCTCTGATGCGGAGGGCCACAGCCATCTCCCAGAGGACAGTGTTCCAGAGCACATTTGATTTAAATGCTAGAAAGAACTCTTTCTGTTTCCCTCTGGTAGGCATTAAAAAATCAAATGCTTATTACTGAAAGATGTTAGCACTTAGGGTTAATATCATTTCCTGTCAGGTGGATATAAAATTTAGAAATGGTGACAAAATGCTTAAGCAGGTCATGTTGGTGTTGATTTGTGGTTTCATGTTATGTCTACTATTATTGCATCTTGACATGCAAATAACCTTTGATTCCATGAGTAAGATTTCCATGGCTTTATATGAGAGATTACTAGTTTAGTGTTGATGGCTCTGAAAGGCAGACTAGACTCGCAAGCTCAGTTTCTTAAGTGTGCGCTTGTAGATACGATTGTATGTTCTTCGAAGGTTTTGGTTGCCTTTCTCTGGGATTTCTAATTAGTTTGTAATATGTCCACGAACAGGTAGCTTCCAGGACTTCCTTAAAATGAACACGTTTTTAATGTGAAAAGGCAACATAGAAACATTACTATAACTAAGATCTAACCAATGGCAAAGTGAAGGATGGTGTATCTCATGGTAAGCTTTATACGGCTAATACATAACAACATTATGCTTATTCATAAATGGGCCATTTCTTATACATGTTTAGGATCGGACGTTTCCTAATCCTCTAGTCTTTCATGTTCATTCTTGATATACTGTCTATATAGAGAAGTTCTTGTACTGCATGGGAACATGATCAGTCAATAAGATGCTGTTGGCTGAGGCAGGACGGAAGATGGGACATGTGGCAGAGATGATAGAGAGGTGGGGAGGGAGGGAAGGAGAGGGAGAAGGAGAGAGAGAAATTTGGGACATCTGGCAGAGAGAGAGTGGGAAGAAGGTAGGGAAGGAAGAGAAGGGAGGAAGGGGGGAGCGAGGAAGGCAGAGAGAGGTCATATTTCTTGCTCTTTCATTTTCTGGAAATATCTAGATGTCCTTCCAATCCGTTTTGTCTCCACCTCCATCTAAAAACATTCCTTTTGACATGAGACTAAATCCCCAGTGGGGAAACCCCAACATTCCCAGAAAACCCCTCATACCATGAGTCTAAATAAAGCTCTCCCTCCTTTAAGGTGCCTTTTGTCAGGTCATTGCTCACAGTGAAATGAACGGTAACAGATAGAACCTGTTGGTACCAAGGAGTGAGAAAAGCCACTGTGGGCTGTGCCAGCTCTGAGTGATCACCAATGCTCTGATGTCACAGAGAGCCATTGTGAGGAATGACCAACAGCTGATCAAATAATTCTCTGTCTGGACTGTCCTGTGTCCTTCTGTACAGAGAGCTGTTTGGTGGTGATTGTAGGTCTTGGTGGTTGGTGGTTGGATCAGACTTGGAATTTGATAATTGTTTGGATTTTGACATTGAACATCAGCTATACCTACACAGAGTGAGTTATTTCCTGCTGTTTTCTTTCCAGGAGCTCAGAGGTTTGGATTTCTGTTTATATAACTTTATTCATTTGTGGTATTTGTTTATAGCTTTTCCATCTTCTTTTTTTTTGTTTAATTTTTTTCATTTTGCTTTCTGGATTAACATCCATCTGTTTTCTTTTCTTCTTTTCCTTCCTTCCTTCCTTCCTTCCTTTCTTTTTTTTGCCTTCCTTTCTCCTTTCTCTTTCCTTCTTTACTTTGGTTTGGTTTTCTTGTTCTTTGTAGACTGGGTTTCTTTGTGTGGCCTTGGCCAACCTGGGACTTTTTCTGTAGACCAGGGTAGCCTCAAACTCAGAGATTTGCCTGCCTTGCCTCCCAAGTGCTGGGATGAAATGTGAGGAGAAACCTGAGTGGCATTCCTGCCTGGCCAACGTCTATATTTCTTTTCCTGACTTCTCTTTGACTTTGTCACTTTCTTTTACCCTCTATCTCATCTTCTCTTTTATCCTCCAGTCCCCACATAGTTCTCCTTTCCTTTAGTCCAGCCTCAAACTACCAGGATCCTGCATATAAGGAAAAATTTATGGTATTTGTCTCTGTTGGGATATGTTATTCCGTATAACACAGTGACCTCAAAGTATATCCATTTCCAGAAAAAAAATTGACAAATTTTCATTCTTATTCATAGGTGCACTGCAACTTTTGCCCCCATCCCGTGGTCATACTGTGTCCATCTACTGGGGCAGGTTGCATCCCATGCATTTCTGGGTAAAGCTACCTTGATGTTCAAGTTTGGGCTTTAACTTAGTGCTTGCCCTTCATAATGGATGTCTTAGGTAAGCTTGTCAATGTGTTGTCTTTTGAAATGGGGATGTTCATTTTCCTGACTAAAGTGTTGTCTTCCATTGCCCTTGCTTTCTTTCTGCTCTGAGCCTTCTTCCTTCTTTGCATCTGCTGTGTTTGTCTTTGCTTTGTTCTGGTTTCCCTGTACCCTTGAGGCATCACCAGATTTGTCTTTGGAGATATCTCTGACTTTGAATCTTAGAATCTCTAGCAGCAAGCTATCCTAGAAGTAATTCTAATTTGTTTTCCCTGCCATCTTTACTTGTTATAGCTTCTGGTGACTCCAACCAAGAGAAGGGAAGTGTGATAATGTTGAGAGAGCTCGAGACCCATTGTCATGAAGGGAACACCCTGGCACAGGATTACTACATCCTGGGTACCATTGATAAAGGGTCCTTTGCAGAAGTCAAAGTGGCTATCCACATCATGACTGAGATGATGGTGGCTATGAAGATATTGAAAAGGAGCACAAAGACAGACACCTTAGTCATTTCTGAGGTTGCCATAGTAAAACATTTACACCACAGTAACATAGTACAGTTGTTTCAAGTCATTGAAACAAGGCACACAACCTATATTGTGATGGAATCCGCAGCCCGAGGATCCCTGTGGAAGCACATCAGCACGTATGGGCCTTTAGATGAGAAAGAGGCATGTAGCATATTTACGGAACCGTCTTTGGCCATCAACTATATACACAGTCAAAATATTGCCCACCGAGACATCAACGCCGAGAACATCCTACTGGATTGGGAGGGGCATATAAAACTTACAGATTTTGGCTTAAGCAAAAAACTGGCCCCTGGAGTGAAGTGGAAGGGTTTCTGTGGCACAGCACAATATTGTGCTCCTGAAGTTTTTGGTCTCAAAGCTTATGATGTCTTTCCATGTGACATATGGAGTACTGGGGTGCTATTACATTATTTAGTTATCGGCTACTTTCCCTTCAAAGCTACAGTGTTTTCCAAAATAAAAGATGAAATCCTATCCTGGAGCTATCGGATCCCATGTTCCGTGTCTCCAGAGCTTCGAGACCTTTTGAAGAGATTAATGACAATAGACCTCACAATGAGGCCATCCATCAAAGAAATATTAGCACACCCATGGCTGCGTCATGATCAAGACACATTTAGATCCTCAGAGATTTCAATCCCTCTAGAACCCAAGCTGAACATTGCTTTTGCAATGTTCTTACTAGGATGTAACATTCAGGAGCTCAGAGACGCTTTGAGAGAACGGGATTATAGTCACACCATGGCCACTTACTTAATTTTAAAAAAGAAGCAGCCCCAATTTTATCACAGAGGGCAAGTTTGCACACTGGACCCTACAAAATCTCCCAACCGTACATGGCCTACAAGGAGGGTAACCAGCTCCCCTAGCCTTCCTTCATCCACTTTGTGCACTCTCTCTGAACTGCCCGGTGATCTGAGGAAAGCCTGTAAGAGGAGTCATAGTGTGCCTCCCACCCTTTTTTCACTTAAGAGTAGCTTCCTGGAAAACTCCTCCTCACTGCAGGGGCTTATGCCTCGTGTTGGAAAGGGGACATTCAGAGAGGATGGCAGCACCAATTCCCCAACTTTATCGCCACGAAAAGGAAAGGCAACAAGAAGAGCAACTACAACAACGTCAGGAACCATTAGCTCACTCTTCCTATCCTCACGAGCCTTGACCTTTGAAAGCATGCAGGACATGAGCAATGAGAGGTCTGGGTTTACAGACCCAAGCAGCTGCGCATCCTCCTGGGGTCTGCAACCGGGAGCCCTTCCCCAGCGAGAAGATACAGGGAGAGGATTCAGGCACTGAGTCCTTACAAGACAGGAGCTCATCCTCCAGGGAGCATCAGGGTCATCTCCGAAGGCAGTGCCAGGTTGTGCCCAGAGTCCCACTGAGAAGGTGGGGATGGAAGGGCCTGAAGAAGAGGATTTCTAAAGCCTTAAGGAGCTTGTGTTGCTGCCTTCCAGTGACAAATAACAAAATCATGCCAATCAATCAAAACTCTAAAGAGACACAGGCTAAAACAAGTAGGTGGGGTGTGATGGGAAAGGATACACTCTCTAGTTCCTTCTTCCTGTAATATATTCCAGTATGTACATTGAGGGTGTTAGTGATATTATATCTATCATGCCAGAGAGAAAACTGTCATCCTGTCCTCCCTCCTCTGAGGAGCCCTCCAATGCTTGAGCTACATGTAGAGAGCAGAGGATAATGGCCCAGCACTGGGCAAGGATGCTGGAGAAGGTTGGTGAAGGGATCAATGGAGCACTCGGGGGCAATCAGCCAGAGAGCCCATGTCAGCACAGGGCCAGCACAGCCAAGCATAAGTCCTGAGATTTCTAAGATTTCTTGTGTCTGTTTCAAGAGCTGTCAGAGGCCCCATGGTCCCTGGAGGATGATACCAGAGGAGGCTGGTGAAGATGCAGACAGGACCATGGAGGAGAGAGCCAGGTAGGAATTTCAGGTGACTGTGTGCTAGTGGGAAGCTCTGTCCATACTTCAGGCTTAACCTAGAGGCAAAATGGTGTTTTCCCCTGAAGTCTGAAGGAAGGCTCTGGGAAGAAGGTCTGAGCACTGTTCCTTCTGTCCATCCCATGTAGGGAGCTCCACACTGGACAGCAGTTCCACCATTGCCATGGCCAGTGTATTGATGGAGTGCTGGTGATTACCGAAGAAACTGAGAAGAAACACCAAACTAAAGAGAACCTTCATGCACAGTGAGGATGTCAGCTCAGCTGCCCTGTCTCCAGGTGTACCTGAGAGCTGAGAAGACAGTAGTCTTGGAGGTGGAGAAAGGAACTCAGAGAACCTGACCTGTTCCATGTGTGACCAGGATAGAGGCAGCAACAGAACTGAGAAGCAGTGAAAGTACATCTGGGGTCCAGAGGTGAATCCAGAGGGGGCACAGATGGCTCAGCCCCAAAGCTCTGCTATAGGCCTCCATAGTATCCTGGCTACAGCTCAGACACATTGAGAGTTATCCCAAAGCCCTTACAGAGCTACCAAATCTACTCTGATTGTGCACTTTACAGTCCAACTTGAGTCATTGTTGGGTACTCTTTATATCTGGCTGGAAACAGACACACATGCACACACACACACACACACACACACGCAGAGTGGATAATAATGAAGTTTCCTTGAAGTGCAGAGAATTCACAGCAAACAAGGTAATTTCATATTTTGAGAGGTAATTTCATATTTTCCTCCTTCTAGAGACATTCCTCCAGATCGTTTTTCTCTTGTCTCCGCTCCCTTCTGACACATCAACTCTCTATTCGACTGCTTTCTAGGAGTCATGGGAAGCCAGGATGCACCTTGTTCCCCACTTTGGCCCAGGGTACACAGCCATGTACGTGATGGTGATGCTTATCTGTGGACTGTCATTTGAGGAGATCTAAGGTGAGGTCTGAAGTGCTTGCCATGAGAGTCCACAGAATTTGCTGGTAAGAAGTATTGCGGGGGACAGGGAAATGTTGATGGGAAAACAGATGAGATCCCTGATGTGACAGTGTGGGGTTTTCTCTGGGTGGCTCATTATTCCTTGCCCCATTCCCACCAGGTAGAAATACCCAGAGATCCTCAAATGTGTTAAAGAGGAACTGGCTTCTTCTGTCCCCTGACACCACCCTCTATTGCAAAGTATTTGATGCATGTTAATCGGTTTTACCATAGAGCTGCTCCCGCCATGCTCATGTCCTTGCTACCTGTTATCCCTGCTGCTGCTTCTACTGCTTCATTGTTATGCCCATTGAAGGCTGGGAAGTGCCAGGAGCTTCTGGAGCCAACCAGTGAGCATTTCAAAGCATCCTGATCAGGAAACTGCAGAAAACACCAGCAACATCACTCAACCAAGAACAAAGCTTGCAGCCAGCCTCACCTGCAGGGACCTGGGGAAGGGCCACCTTTTTGAGCATAGAAAACCTGGGTGGAAGAGAGGCACACAGGTGATGCTTCTTGGGTCAGGTCGTTGGGACGACATAGTCATTTACAGATTTACAACTGGCCTTTTGTAATTCTTTCTGAAACTCCTTGTTTTCAGATCTCCTTCATGGAAGAGGCTCCTGTTGATTGATACAGAGGTAGGGCAAAGCCAGGCCCACAAATAGGTGGCCTGAGAAGAACACAAAAAGATGTGTTCTGATTCCAGGAGCACCTAGCACCTCATCCTGACCAGGATTGTGAGAGAACACTGAGTCAGCTTGAAGAAAGTCCCCAGTGGGAGCAGTTACTTTCTGTTCTGGGAAGAGCCAAGTGACAGGGTAAGGTGCTTCTCAAGTCCCCTCCATTGATCACCTCCACTGCAGTGTGCATGGGGCAAGGAGAGATAGCTGGAGGCTCTTTATGTTGGTACCACCCACAGCAGTGACATCACCACATGCCTGCAGAACTGATCAGTTTCATGGAACCGTGAGTTTGAGAACTGTGTGGTTTTTGATATTAGGCATTGTGTGTCTGGTGAAGATCAGCCACCTGGGATGTGGACAGAGAGCTGGGCCCCACACTGTCCCTGCAGCAAACGTGTTACTGTGACTAGAATTTTTCTGTACTTATTTTTACATGCCTGTTGACTTCAGTTCCTTAAAGAGTTGATGTCCTGAAGATGTTCTCCAGAGCCGTCTTTGGTGTGGAGGAACTTTCTTCCAGTGTCTTTCTCCCACCCATTCTATGTCTTTCTCTCTCTCTGGAACAATAGGCAGGGGTTGTATTGTGCACATCCTCCAGAGTGATCTCAACAAGCATGACACTTTTATTCAGAGGTCCCTCTGTGTACTCCAGTGAAGGGTGTGCATCCTGGGGGTGGTTGGATGGCAGTGTTATTAAGGGTCTTGGGGAGATGTAATATGTTCACCAAGGGACTATGTTCATGGGATGAACAAATTGTTTGTCCTAGACATAAGTCTAGGCAGAAAAATTTTAAAGCTGCAAGCAGAGAGAGGTGGGTCACTGCTGTGTGGGAATATGTGGTACAACAATAAACTGAAACTTTATTTGAACAGACAAATAGTCCCCAGGGGGTCATAGGAGGGCTGCAGACAGTAGTGGGCATCCTGTTTTCTCCCATCATATCTATAATATGCTCTAGAGCACCTCTGTTCCTTCTACACATGACAATGGCCCAGGGGCACTGAACTTTCCCCAAAGGGAAGAAGTTTGAGCTCCTTGGATACTACTACTATCATATGTCCTCATTGATTCTTTGGTGTCATTCTTGATAGAAGCCTGATATTTGCTCATCATGTAGTTGGCACCTCGGATACTAGATCTGTCTTGGTATGGGGCAGTGTGTGTGGCTGCTTGGTACTATGCTTAAAATTCTCATAAATGTGATAGTGCCCCACAGATACTGATGTGCCTTGTGCACAGTCGAAGACCCAGCCCCATGGAAGTGTGTCTTTCCTGAGGTCAGTTAGGGGATAGTCCATGGATAATTTATCCAACATGGAGGTACAATATGGTGGTCCCTGCCTATTGATCCCTCCTGGAGCATACCATTTCCTTGGCTCTCCTGGGTACTGTCCTATTATGGTGTCACTCTGCTGTCCCATCCCTGGTCACTGCTTTTCCCTTGAGGAATAGTGTGTGGCTGCTTGGGCATCAGCCCTGCCTTGTAATAAAAATGGGGTGGGTTCCATGGACACTGGACACTTCAGAGGTCATTGCACTGCCTTCTGGCTACTGATATGACAAAGTGGCCACTAGTTGATTCTGGAGGCCACCTGACCAGTCCTGGTGCAATATGTCCTCTATCCTATGAGTTTTGGTACTATGGTGGTGGATAGCATGTGAGCTGACCACTAGGGACATGACCTGCCCTGAGGTTCAGTATGCGTTCAACCCTTATGAAACCAAGCAGCTGTGTGTGTGTGTGTGTGTGTGTGTGTGTGTGTGTGTGTGATTTACTCTGACCTATTGTTTGCCTATTGTGGCATTGCTCTGAAAACCAGGGTGGCCTTGAACTCTGAAGTCTGCTTGTCTCTTCCTCCCCAGGGCTAGTATTATAAGGTATGTGCTAGGCCCTAAGCTCTACTTAAATACCTGCTCGTGAGTTGGAAGTTTGGCTGGGTGTTGTCTTAACTTGATGTCAACCATTCCTTGTATTCCCTCTAGCATCAGACTTTTTTTAAAATATTTTTTGTTCAATGGCCGTAAACATAGGATTTAGTTGCATTAAACACCCTGTACATTCCTTTCTCAAACTCCACTTTGTTAACTTCCTAGCTCAGCTCGCTCCTTTCCTTATAGAACTGCCTAAGACCGGCCAGCAAGAACCACGTGACACAATCAACGCTAGGCTGCTTTAACTGTCCTCCACCAAAGCTTTTATTGCATAACTCTTCAATTTATCCTCAGGCTATTTTTAACTCAGTGGCAGAAAGCAGCAGTGTTCTCAGTCAAACATCACAAGATTGTTTTCTAGGCCCCATATTAATATCTCCTCTGAATCCTCTTGAGCCTCAGCTCAAGACCTCACAGTTTAAATCACCCCAAGCACCACTGTCTTCCATGCTCCTCCTCCTATGACCCATTAAACCCTGCCTGAATTGTCCATTGGCTCGTCTAGCTCACGCCCCACAGTGTTCCTGATTCCTCCCGATGAAAGCATGGGCTGTCCTATCACAGCAGTGTCCCAGTCTCCATTACCAATTTCCATCTCCGTTATCCTCTTGATGTGAAGAGGAACCATAACCATTGCAACTCTTAAAAGAGAAAACATTTATTGAGGCTGGGTTATATTTCAGAGGTGCAGTCCATTATTATTATGACAGAAAACATGGTGGCATACAGGCAGACATGGCACTGGAGAGTTAACTGAGAATTCTACATCTGGATTGGGAAGCAGCAGGAAGAGAAAGGGACTCTGGGCCTGGGGTGAGCATTTGAAACCTCAAGCCCCACCCCCATTCACACACATCCTCCAACGTGTCCATATGTGATCCAACAAATGCACACCACTGAATAGTGCCACTCCCTATCAGCCTATGGGGCCATTTTTATTCAAACCACCACAGTCTTATTTCAGAAAAGAGTAACCTTTCTCCTTTTTTTTCCTTGAATATTTTCTTTATTTACATTTCAAATGTTATCACCATTCCAGGTTTGGCCCAGCCCCCTCCCCTGGAAACCCCCATCCAATCCCCCATCTCTTGCTTCTATGAGGATGTTCCCCCACCCACCCACTCACCCACTCACCCTCCCCACCCTCGAATTTCCCTACACTGGGACATCGAGCCTTCACAGGATCAAGGGCCTCTCTTCCCATTGGTGCCTGAAAAGGCCATCCTCTGCTACATGTGCAGCTGGAGCCATGGGTCCCTCCATGTGTACTCTTTGGTTGGTGGTTTATCCCTGGGAGCCCTCTGGGGTATTTCTTTTTCTTCTTCTTCTTCTCCTCCTCCTCCTCTTCTTGCTCTTCCTCTTCCTTCTCCTCTTCTCCTTCTTCTTTTTCTCCTCTTCCTGCTCCTACCTTTCTGGTAACAGTCAAAGATTAAGAATGCATTCCTGCATTTTAGTATACTCTGGCCTTTTTCACAAGTTATCTTTAGCCTTAGCACATACTTCCTACACATGGCTGCTTGGTGACCTCCCTTGCAAGAGGAATGGCTCCTGCCATCCTCTTCATTCACTCTTGTTGGCCGCTCCTAATGTTTCCAGCAAGCCTGTCATGTTTACTCACAATACTTGAATAAAATTGTTCATGAGCTTCTTTCAAGGGTTTTACAACATTATTTTACTCACAAAATTAAAACTTTAAAAAGGAAACTCTGATATTTCTAGTACCACCACCAAGTATGAGCTCAATGAAGCCTTGATTTCTGTATCCTTGGTTTCTATAAAAAAGAGTCCTTGTGTAAATGTCTCTACATGTGAAAACATCCCCAAACTTTCACATGTCATTTTTCAAACACACTCATTGTTATATTAGTAAAACTACATACCTTTTACATTTTTATGTTTTGTGTGTGTGTGTGTGTGTGTATGTGTTTCATGCACGCATGCTTATATGAGGTTTAAGTGCAACAGATGTTTGCAGGAGTACAGGGAGTCCTGAAGATCACATCTCATTTCTCAAACTTAGGTTACAGGTTGTTGTGAGCACCGTGTGTTGCTGAGACCCAAACCAGGACTTTCTTAAAACCAGGAAGCACTGTGTCATCTCTCTATCACCACTTTTTAACTGACGATGATAGACCTTCAACTTATATTTTGTTTGCACATGTTAATTATACAAAGTGAGAGTGTTTACTATGAGAAATCCATGTGTGTATAAACTGAAATTTGACTATAACAATCTTTCGACTTCTTTCTTCTCACTGTGTCCAAGTCCATAGACTGTCCCTGTCATTTTAAAAAAAGACATCAGTATCAATTTTCCAGTGTATAGTGTTTAACACAAGAGTTTATACTTTAATTCTCATGGTACAAAAATTTGTGTTGTTGTTTGTATTTAGGAGAGCAAAATAAAAACTTTCTAACATATTAATCATTGAAAACATTAAGAATACATGCAACTCAACAGACCTTTATATAGAGCTATGCATTTGTCAGTGCTTCCCCCTAATCATAAGGTTTATTGGCTGTGTAAAAGATACTTTTTCCTATAAGGACATTCAACTCTGAAAAAAGAGAATAACATGAAAAGACAGAGATAGTACCACTGATAATATGATGACAATTTATACCAAACTTGCTGTCCTTTGAAGGAAAGGAAAACAGTTATTTGTGTGACTACATGCAGAGAAAAACAGGAAGTCCTTTTTTACTCTTGTCAATTCCCTAAGAATAAGCTCTTCTTGGCACTAAATTCTAAAAGGATATTATGACCCGAGTCCCTATAAGACGGGCCAACCCTTGAAAGGTCATGCATTGGTGGCCAGGCTAGCCAGGTGGTTGCAAAAGAGCCTGAAACAAATGAGTGGGCTTTCCTAGGTCCTGCCATGGAGGTGTAAGGCATTACTCAAAGCACTGTGCATGTGGTGACCTCATTGAGGTAGGTTACAGTAAGGTGTTCTAAGGAAGAGCCAGGCACAACAAGCCAGCTCCCTTGTTTATGCCCACATAGTGTTCTCTGGACAGCCCTGAATGTCAGCACAGGATTCTGGCTCCACAGCTGTTGGACACACGCTGTGACAGCAGTTTTATCCAAGGGCTTGTATGCCAACAATAGCTGAGGATTCCAAATCAGTCTACTTATCATGATAATGGATAACAACAGTGTCTGGATCTTTCAAATCTTTCTAAGTATAAAGATTCCAACAAGGTAAGGCCAGAAGAAAGTGCTAACTGTGCATAATTCATGTGTTCAGCTGCTGAAGGGCACCTCAGCACTTACTAAGCACCTCTGTAGGAGGTTTAGACTTTGTTTTCTCTGCTTGATTGTCAGTAGTTCACTTTCTATCACACAGACACAAATTCCAACTTCCCCAGAACCCAAACAGCCATGCAGTTGATACACTTAGATGTTTGCAGGACCTTGGAATACAGACTTCTTCCTGATGGGCCTAAGCTTCATATTAAGTCACGTTAGGTTTCTACAAGTCCATGGCTGCAATCACAGGTCGTTCATTGCAGTACCTTAAAACTCACACCTTTCTCATAGGACATGGAATTCTTTTTAACTCACTTTGGGTCTCCAGAAGTTCATCTTCGTAATCTCCATCTTTCGTTTGGAAAACGTAGGCTCCCTTTGCCATTCTGCCACGTCCAGCTAGAACGGTTTTCTGTCAGTAGTGATGGCAGACATCTTTACTATTGCCTGCAGTACAATGACAATGGGTAGAAATATGTACCAGGAGCTCCTCTGTCTGTGGTGCAACCCATGGCACAAGGTCTCTGGTGAAGCATTTAGCAGGGCATAGCACGGAGGCGCAAAGGCCTCTGGGTGAAGCAGTATTTCACTAGGATTCAAAGACCTCTGAGTGAAACAGTTGATAGGAGTTTTGTTTCTTGACCATGGAGATCTCTGGGAGCATCTCAACCGTTGGGTTCTGTGGGCTTTTTTTTTTTTTTTTTTTTTTGCCATAGGTAAGAAGGGCTTAAGTACGAGAAAGATTAAAAATAATTATATAATGGTAATCTATAATACAAGTACCATTGCCTGGGTCTTTCTTTCAGTTGTGTATGTACCAGAACTTCCCACCTACGTTACACTAGCTTAAAATAATCTATCATCATTAATTTCCAACATGTGCACATTGTGGTTAGGGAAGGTTCATTTGTTTCTCCTGCCTCCAACTGCAGCCAGGCATTTTCCTATCAACCAGGTGAAGTGAGTGCTGTCCCCTATGTTTACATCCCAAGTAGCAAAGCTTTGCCCTCATCCTTCTTACTATAAATATTTTGGATCTCTCTGAAGTAGGTTACCTATGTTTTATAGATGTTGTGTACTGAATCATATTGCCATATCTTAATGTCCAGCATTCCTGCTGGTTTCCACAGACGTGTGTGTCCATGTCTAGTGAGGAAATCAGCAGCATGAAATAGAAATTTATTAACTATCATCTAAGAGCTGAGTGAAAAAAAAAGATAGGTTAAGGAAAAGGGACTTGACTGCTGCTAGGTAAGTTTGAGGAAAATTTTGGTTATAGAGATGTGATTGAGCATAGCCAGAGGGCGTGGCTTGTGGAAATATCTAGAAGAGCCCTGAGAAGCCTGAGCTGGGCCACATGAGGAGAGGGAGAGGGAGAGGGAAAGAGGGGAACAAGGTGAAGCAGCCAGGATGCCCAAAGGTTCAAAGTGCAATTAACCAACATGTTTGTATTACATAGGGAAGGGGAGACAAGGCCCCGGGGCTGTGGAAATTTAGGGTGTGGGCAGAGGCATGTCAGCAAGGAGAGACCAAATGACTGAGAGATGTAGAGAAAACCTGGCTGACAGTTTGATATTTTAAATTAGCACCTTAGTTGACAAAGGGTTGACTGGGTTGTTTACCCAGGATGCTCTCAGAAACTGGGTTGCTACCACTTACCCTCAGTGATTGGTTGGCCATCCACGGTCCTTTGCCTTGTAGAGTCATTGTTTCCAAATCTGTCTTTGCATCCATTCTCTTTACCTTTGCTTTCCCTCTCCTCTCTTTATCCTCTTCCTGTTGCAGATATTACTTCTCCCATGTACATCAATGGTTTAGTGTCTGCACTAACCTGAACTCAAGGTGATTCAGTCTTCTAAGACCTTTGTTTTGGTTAGACTGAAATGTCTCCACAGACTCACGTTAAAATCCTCAAGTAGTCCCTGCTGCTTTAGAGAGAATATGGAAACTTTAAAATGTGAAACTTCAATTCAGAGTTGGTCACTGGGAGATGGATGTTGGCTGTCTTTGATATATGGTTGTCTTGGTTGGGGGTCACTGTTAGTTCTGGTCCATTGTACTCTGAACCTCTGTCCTCTTCCCACACTCTTCTTCAATGGAAAGATGTTCTGCTCATGTAGAAAGGGCCAACCTATATGGAGTAAACACTGTGATAGAAAGAGTTAAAATAATTGATTTCTCTCTAATTCGTTTGTGCCAGGAAGTTTATTTTATCCATGCTTAAGTAAGTAAGACAAATTTAATTCCAAAGGTCATAATGCTAGCTTTTGGAGGTAGGGGTCCATTGTATATTAAGGAAGACATTATTTAATCCACAACAGCTTATAGCCTACTGTTATTTCCTCAAGAAAAACCGCTCCTCTGGAGACTGTGGTGATAGCTCAACTGGAGCCGTGTTTTCCTCACAAGCATGGAAACCTGACATTGATTCCTTGAACTTTTAAAAACAGGAACAATGTTATGATCTCTGCTTGTAATCTTATCACTGTACAGATGGATTCTTGCATTGATCAAGACCTTAGAGAGTAAGTCCTAGTAACCTTGCATCCTTGTGGCATGAAGACATGGAATAAAAGTTCTTTCTTTCTCTTAGAGAAATTTAACCAAGAGTGAGTTCAGTTTTGACTTCTGTCTCTCATGTTCCCTGTGTCTCCCATTCTCCAAAGGGCATCTGTTCTTTATTTATGGAACTGTATAGACGTATCACATGCAGAATGATGGCATTCTTTACAGAAATCGTTAACAGAGGTTTCAAATGTGATTAAGTCACTGGCTCCAAGTGACCAAGACCAAAAGCAGTAACCCACTTTTCATTGTTTATCAACCACTAACCAAATATTGAATTCAAAATGTATGAGGGATATTTAATTTTAGAAGATTATTTTCAACACTGGTATTTGTTGCTTTCATTAGTGATATACATACTCTGTTCCAGGTCACAGTCTTGGAACAATGTACAATTTGAGAGTCAAGCCATGTGTTGGCATAGGGTATAGAAGCTGATTACATCCAAGGCAAGGAAGGTTTACTGTTCCATTGCTATTGTAGAGCAGCTTAAACACACAGCCAGAGTTCACAGGAGGATTGTATCTTATGCTTTAAGTGATCTTTAGGTGAATTATTACCTCTGGCTCTGAGACCCTTAAAACTTCCAGTGTTTTAGAATGTGACTTTTTTTTTCCATATAGATTTCCACAGTCTCCATGAGCTTGCAGCACAGATACTTTAACCCTATCGTTGAGCCTCAGTCCCTTATTAGGACACTAGCCCTTGTGAAGGGGAAGGGAAAGTGTGAGAAATCATTCCCCCCCATCTCCAGGGTTCTCCTCACAGAGCCCCTTCAGATGCTCTTTGGCATTGGTAAGACCACATAACCTGATATCAGATCCCTCCCGAGCGACCCAACATGAGTAGGGTCACCAGCAACACTCTAAAGGGAACGCCACTGTAGCATTAGCCCTTGGTTGGCTGAGAACTATCAAGTTGTCTGAGTATGCCCATTCACACAAGATCTCCAATCTGCTGCCCAGTGTCTTTGAGTTCCAATGTGATTTACTGTTAATCTAATTGTGCAATTTTGGGAGGTGATGGAGACCAGATCTTTTGCCTCTTAAAAGCATGCATGCCCAAATGAAAAGGTTTTTTTGTTTTTGTTTTTTTGTTTTTTTAAATCAGTCTGAGGGCTTCTACTCCATTATCTGATTCCTAGGCCTCACCAGCTTCTTTGTTGTAGTGTCTTGGCATGCTGGAAGTTCATGTCCCCTGTAGATTAATAGGTCTTCTAGAAACATGTGAGTTCACCACTCTTGGCATCCTGGAGTGTGTGGCTTTGACATACTGGGACCTGGATAGGGGTGAAGAGTCTGGAGAGAAGGGACAGAGAAGGTGGTCAACTTTTGGAATATAAATAAATGGAATATCTAAATAATAATAATAATAATAATAATGAAGGTAAAAGACACTCAGGTGCTCACTGCTAATATCTGGGGGTGTCCTCTGGCCTTCATATGCAGCTGTGTACATTGCAACATTAACATGCTCATGCAAAAATCTTTGAATGAATCTCAAAGGCACTATGATAACTGAAAAATTATCCAGTGTAAACCTCTTACACACTGAATTATTGTATTCTAATGTTCTTGAAAAGAGAGCTATAAGGACCTCACATTAATGCTGACCAGTGGGAGGGGCAAGTGAGGAGTGATTGGAAGGAGTGTCACAGGGATTATTTGGGACAATGGTATTATTCTTCCTCTGATCACAGCGGTGCTCACACAATTCTATACATGTATTGATCTGCAAACCTGTATATGAAAAAGACCATTTACTGTGTGTTAATGAAAATAATCTTGGGGTGAGCATCCTCTTAGAGTCACTGGGACACAAAAATACAAGCTATATTCTTGCAAAACAAACAAAAAATAGAAGAATAAATTTAAGCAAAGAACTAAGAACTCTGATAGACTAACCTGAAAAGTAAAAGTTTAGTGAGATGAGTTCATTGCAGCCTAATTCTATCAGTTCTGTATCTTTTCCCATTTGATGTCGGTTTTGAGTATTTCCTTTGTGATATATAGTATCAGATGATAATAAGGGCCACCATGGCTGCTGGAAGAAGGACATGGCATACAAAAAGGATGTAGTGACCAATTACCAACCCATATTGGCTACTAAAAATGAGATCTGTGGGAGAATCTTCCATGTTTGATTATAGAAACAACTAGAGCATCAGGACCCTGGTTAGAGGATGTGACGAATCTCTTAATGTACACCACGGGGAATCAGAATGGTCTACAATGTTCTAGGAAGGTGTGAGACAGACAGGGACACCTGGTATAATTCCAACTACTATTGTACTTTGAAACTTTAAGCAGGCTAAACATAGTGAGAAATTCACAGCAGAGTGAGTGTTGGAAGAAATAAAAGGGATGAGAGGGGATCAGTAGGGAACACAGAGAGTAACACAAGGAATGAAAAAAATCTATTCATGTTCACAGAAGACACCATTCTCAAGGGAATTCCATGTTTTAGAAAGGAAGGAAACAATATCCTTGACGAGGGTAAAGCTTTTTTTTTTTTTTTTGAGTCAAAGTTTCACTACATAGTTTTTTCCATCCTGGAACTTTTACTATGTAGACAAGGCTGGATTAGAATCCACAGCAGAGATCTGACTTCCAAAACAGGCATTGAAATCAAGTGTCAACACATTAATGAATGTCTGTTGACATCTGAAATTGCAGTTGCAGATTTGATTAGGAGATATTTCTCAGTAACTCTTTTGTTAGTATGTTTTATGCTTTGTTGTTTGCGATATTTGCTCACTTTGCTGACTTGCTAATGGTAGCTAACACATAAACTGCTTTCTCTCTGTATCATGTCTGTGAGATCACTGAGAAGGGCATGGGCAGAGGCCTAGGCTCTTGTGATATTCTACTGGGTTCTAAGGAGCTAACTGTCAGGCAACCACAGAGGAACCACTGTGTGGAGAGTGGCTTGGGTGCCGGGGCCACCACATCGATATCCCAAAGCGTATGATTTACATACTCCTTCTAGTGCAGTAATAACTATACTTTGAGAGATCATTTCTGTAGTTTGTTACACACTTACAATCTAATGTGATGATTACTGACAGTCACTTCTCTCAGAGCTGCCATTTTGAGAGCTTTAGTATCTGGAGGTTAGATGGAAGTGTGCAATTTCAGGACAACTCTGTGTAGGCAGGAAGAAAAAATTTCCATTTATTTATTTATCTATTTATCTATTTATTTATTTATTTACATCTGCATCATAGCCCCCCTCTCTTTCCAATCTGCACCTCATAAGTCAGTGATAACTCTGTGCTATAATTGTTGATGACCTGGCATGAAGACCATGATGCAATCTGTTAATATGACTTGGAAGGGCTAGATCCAGTCCATGTATATTGCTTGGTCAAAGGTTCAGTCTCTGTGAGTCCTTTTAAGGTTTGAGGTTAGTTGAATCTGTTGGACTTTATGTAGAATTCCTTTCCCTCCAGGTCCCAAATCCTTCAACTTTTCTAAAGATGCCCTGAGCTCTGTCTAATGTGTGGCTGTGGGTCTCTTCAACTGTTTAGTTCTGCTGATGGGTGGGGCCTCTCAGAGGACAGTTTTGCTAGGCTCCTGTCTGCAAGTATAAAAGAATGTTAATTAATAATGTCCTGGATTGGTTCTTGTCCATGGGATGGATCTCAAGTTGGGCCAGTCATTGGTTGATCATTTTCTCAGTTCCTGCAACTGCATTGTCCTTGCATTTCTTTTTTTCTTTTCTTTTCTTTTTCTTTTTTTTTTTTCAGACAGGGTTTCTCTGTGTAGCCCTGGCTGTCCTGGAACTCACTCTGTAGACCAGGCTGGCCTCGAACTCCGAAATCCGCCTGCCTCTGTCTCCCAAGTGCTGGGATTAAAGGTGTGTACCATCACTGTCCGGCTTGTCCTTGAATTTCTTGTAAGCTAACAAATTTAGGGTTGAACATTTTGTGGGCATGTTGTTGTCCTTTCTCTCCACTGGGAATCCTGACTGTCAACAGCAGGTGGCCACTTTAGGTTCCATATTCCCCACTGCAAGGAGTCTCAGGTGGAATCTTCCTCATAGACTTCCTGGAGCCTTCCCCATCACAGGTCTCTGGCATGACCCCCACCTCACAAACACACTTCTGGTCACTTTCCCCTGCTCTCCGTCTATGGTTTTCCCTATGTCAGAGGTCTGTGTTCTCTAGTCTCTATTCCCTCTGCCCTACTAGTTTCCTCCCTCCCTCCATCTCAGATGACTTTTTATTTCCCCTTGGGTGAAATTTAAGCATCCTCCTTTGTACCTTTCTTGTTCTTTAGCTTCTTTGGATCTGTGGCCTGTAGCATGTGTATCCTGTACTTTATGGCTAGTATCTACTTTTAAGTGAGTACACACCATACATGTCTTTTTGGGTCTGAGTTACTTCACTCAGGATATTTTCTAGTTCCAAGGAAGAAGATTTATTTATTTATTTATTTATTTATTTTTCACTGAAAATCCAACTCACACGAAGACCAAGGTGCACATCTGTTACATATTTACAGAGAGGCCTCGGTCCAGCCTGATAATGTTCTTTGGTTGGTGCTTCTGAGTCTGAGAGCCCCAAGGGTTCAGGTTAGTTGATACTATTGGTCTTCCTGTGGAGTTCCTATCCACTTAGGGGCTGCAACCCTTCCTTGGATTTTTCCATAAGAGTTCCAAAACTCCATCCACTCTTTGACTGTCAGTATCTATAGCCTGTCTGAGTCAGTTGGGGAATGGAGGCTCTCAGAGGACAGCCATGCTAGACTTATGTCTGTAAGTATAACACAGTATCATTAATTGTACTAGGGATTGGTGCTTACCTATGGGTTGTGTCTCCAGTTGGGCAGGTTATTGATTGGCTGTTCCTCAGTCTCTGCTCCATCCCCAGTCCCTGAATTTCTTGTAGGCAGGATATGTTTTGGGTTGAAATTTTTGTGGGTTGGCCTGTGTCCCTATGGCTCCACTAGGGTTCCTGCCTGGGCACAGGAGGCAATCTCCTCAGGCTTCATATCCCCAATATTGTGAGTCACAGCCAATGACACTCACATTGATTCTTGGGCACCTCCCCATCCCAGGTCTCTGTCTCCTATTCCAGGTCTCTGACTCTCCCTGGAGATGCTTCTATTCCCCCTGCCCTGTTAGTTGCAGATATCTGCAACAAGAAGATTTTTAAGATTGTTTTTCAATGAGTTCTGGATTCCTGCAGAAGGTCACTGATTCTCGTGCAGGTACTTGAAGGACAGGTATGGGAAATACTGTGTAGAAGCACAGGCTTTATGAAAGGCTTATACTCCAAGCCTTCCATAACACTGAGAGCCCACAGAAGGATCTCGGAGCTATTTGAGTTACTTACTGTCTTTAAATTTTGGTTTCTCCAGAGTAAACATCTCTGGGGAGTGCTTTTTCTCTCAGAATCTGACCTGTTCTTTTCATGTCTTCCAAAATATCATGACTTTAGATCAACAAACAGTAAGTTCTTTCAGTCACTTGAGCAAATTGCTCTTTTGAAACAGTTTAAGAGATAAGCTGGCTGAAGGACAGTTGACCATGTTTTATGCAATGGTCACATGGTGTGGAGATAGTTTGAAGTTATACTACACATAGATTCTAAGGCTGGAATCTTGCACCCAGCCTGCCAATACAGAAAGACAGTATAACCTCTCAGATGTGGGTTCCAGCGTGGCATGATTAGGGCACTAGATGCCAACTTTGAGACAGCTCCCTTGGTGTAATGCTACGTTATTTTGAATGTATATATTCTTTCCTAATATTCTGGAACTTCTCCATGACCTCAGAGCCAGAGTTAGAGATACACCATGACGTCACTTAAGACTGATATTCTACTGTGAAGTCAATCCGTCTGCTTAATCTGTCTTTAAGAGAACAGTATGATAATAAATGCTGAGAATGGAAAATTCAGGTTGAAAGCACTTCTACTGAATGGTGCTTGATCGGCCATAACTGGGCAAAACATCTTGTTTTGTTACCTGTGGAATTTGGGGTCAGCTGTAGTCAGTGGCTCAATCCCCTGGAAAACTGTTAAAGATTTCTGTGAAGTAGTCCTCATTCCTATCCCATATGATATTTTCTGTGCTGTTCAAGATAAGAAATAGGGAAGTCTTTGGTGTGGAACACAAGCACACAGAGACAAAAATGAAAACACACACATGTAAACAAATTAATGAGACAGCATTCAGGCAGGAACGAATTCAGACTCATACAACACACAGGACCAACTCAAGACAAAGGGAGAGAAGTAGAGAATTCTAGTCTGGGCTCCATCTTGGGTATATCCTATTCTTGAATTTAATTTCCTTATATGCAACTCTGTCACATTTTGGGGTGGTCTAGAGATTATTAATGCATTCAGGCCAACACCTTTGTAGTAGAAAGCAATATCTCTGGCATCATTTTAATCCTGCTACATGTTATGGATGCCTGCCAATGAGATGATGCCACTGCTTGCTGTGAGGTTGTCCTCAGAGAATCATGTGGTGGTGCTTGTTCTTAGTCCTTTTAACTCCAAAACTGGATGTTTCTTCTCTTTCCTTTGTGAGATTTAATTGAATTTGGGTGGTTTATTTTTTGATTATGTGTAGTATATTTGTATCAGTATGGGGTATGGTGGATAGGTGCACAGGAATGCAGATGAATAAGGAGATCAAGAGAACACTTCTGAACCCCAGGAACACAGACAATTTTTAGCTACCCATGTGGTTACTGGGAATTAACATGTAGAGTGCTGAGCCATCTCTCCAGCCCCCAGATCAGGATTTGTTAGGTAAGTGAAAAACAGAGTGCCATTTAGTTTGTAATGGTTGATGCAGAACCATAAATCCACTAAAACTGTCAACCTTCTGCTATGAAACTAACACTTGGGTTTCTTCTTTCATTTTACAGTTGGCGAAACTGAAGCCCAGAAATGGGATACGACTACTTCAGCAGCACACTGGCCAGACAAGAGTTTTGAGTTCTTGTTTTATACCTGAGGTATGCTCTTCAGAATAGTTGGTCAAATGAATGTGGGTGGGGCAGAGAGGCAGGCAGAACATCTACTGGAGTCCTAATGTGTTCTGAAATCCTGCCACAGTCAGGAGTGATCTGTCACTGCAAAGCTTCTCAACAGAGGGCTTTCCTACTGCTGTTTTTCACGGAGATGTGTGTGGAAAGACTTTGGGAGCCTGGTGACTCGGTCATTGCTCTACACACTGTACAGAAATGGCCGAGAGAAGTCATGAGGGCTAGGAAGAGATAATTCTTAGGAAGGCAATGGAAATTATTCTGGGACATGTAGGCATGGAAAGCTTGCCACCATCTCATGGCTCTGGCATTCTGTTACTCCTCCAAGTTTGGGGAAGTGATTTGTCTGTTCTTGTCACCTACAGGCTCTCATGATGTAAGGGAGAGCTTTGGTAAGAATGTGAATGCATTCACTGATCCAGGGCAGAAGAGCAGAAGAGTATCATATTGTATTGGCTGTGTTGTGGGGAGGTTTCTGAAGAGCAGTCATTAGGAGCCTGTGCTCTCACTCCAGAGTCTGTTTTGTGGGTAGGTGGGTGGCACACATGCTGATCAGTAGCAAATAATCAGTGCTGATCAGTGACAAAAATAATGGCATGATGGTGTCCACCATGTCCCTTCTCACCAAGAGCACATCTCTGTAATGGAACCAACTCCAAAGAACTACACAACTTGCTGCTGGGGCAAGTTCACCTTACCATGCTTATGACTACTCACTTATATTTAGGCCTCTTACTGAGACCATGCAGCAGCATGCCTGAGGGCTCTGGTGCTGCCAGGTGATCTGGCTGGAAGAGGCATCACTGTGCCTGACGGGTAGAGAAAAGGGGATGAGCGTACAGATCACTGCATACACAGGGACTTTTGGCTATGGTCATTTGACCATAGTGGAAGGGAGAGTAAAAGCCTGTCTAAAACATTCTGCTGGGGCTAAAGGGCAGTCTACACAGGGAGTTGAAGTGGTTTAAGGACCATGGATGTGCTGGATAGTTTTATGTCATCTTGACACAAGGTAGAGTCATCAGAAAGAAGGGAGTCACAATTGAGAAAATATATCCATAAGAGCAGGCCATATGGACCAAGCCAGTAAGCAGTGCCCTGCTATGACCCTGTGTCAGCTTCAACCTGCAGATTCCGCCCATGTTTGAATTTCTATCCTGACTTCCTATATAGTGCTGTGGATGTATAAGCATCACACACATGCACGCACACACATACACAGTATACATATATGTTTGTATGTATATGTTCTTCAGAACATATAGGCATTTAGTTAAGTAGAAAAAATATTATTTCAATAATAATAACTTTACTATTGAAGAGGGCTCTGGTTTTCCTACCCTTTGTGTGACATTCAGGGCAGTACTTCTATAGGGCACAGTGTTGAGCATAAGTCTCTGTGTGTACCTCAGACAGCTTCATTGAGATGCACAATTGTATCAGTGACAGAGTCACTGCATTCCAGGTCATTTTTAATGTTGATAATAGAAATAGTTTTATTAAATTTCATGCACTTTATTTTACTGTGTCAGGACCAAAACCTGAGCTAGATTGTATATGTTGTATTCTGCTCAAATGAAGAGGCCCTTTGTTCCTTTTCTATCTCTGTAAACACCTGTCTTCTTATCAGATATGATCCAGTAATGGAGTCCTGTGAGAAGACTTCTGAGTGCTTATGAGAAGATTCCCAAAATCCAAGCAAGAGCCTTGTGACCATAGTTTCTTCAAAACACCAAATTGTCCATGGAATGTGTTTTCATGCTCCTCCCTGGTGTTTTGGATTGGAGTGAGTTTATTTCAGATTACTCATTATTGCTTGCTGTTGTAATTCAATTAAGTATTTAAATGACCCTTTCTTTGCCTTTATGGAAAAACATAATTTGACCATTTGTGGTTAGTTTTTGTGATTGTATAAAGCTTGAACTCATGAGAATTATATGTTGAACTCGAGAGTATATAAGTATTATCTAAGGCTTTGAATGAAGATGGCTTTAGCCTAAGACTTCAATATATCTTTTGTTGGGCTCCATTCTCCTGGGTCCCACTGCCTATAGAGCAGTGATGGGTAGGTGTGAATAAACTGGGTAAACGAGCACAGAGGCAGGAAGAACTTAAGGTTACTTTGTATTGTAAACTGAGCTCCTTGGAAACACACAGTATTTTATTTTCATTATTAATGGTACTAGGGTTACAGTATTAATACATAATTTTGCATGGATTGATTGCAAATGTAAACACTTTTATCTTTAAATCACAATGTTATATTTATCCCTGCCCTTAATTGGCCTGTTGGGATTATAGTGAGTCTGGAAGAATTGAAACAATTTTTATGTGATGCTTAATTTCAGGGTAAAAATTAATTTTAATAAAATGTAGTTCTATAATTGTCTTAGCTAGTATTTTACTGCTGTGAACAGACACCATGACCATGGTAATTCTTATAAGGGTAATATTTACTTGGGGCTGGCTTGCGGGTTCAGAGGTTCAGTCCAGTATCATCAAGGCAGGAGCATGACAGCATCCAGGCATGCTTGGTACAGGCTGAGCTGAGAATTCTATGTCTTCCTCTGAAGGCTGCCAGCAGAATACTAGCTTCCAGGCAGGTAGGATGAGGGTTTTAAAGCCCATACCCACAGTGACACACCTACTCGTACTCCAACAAGGCCAAACCTCCAAATAGTGCCACGCCCAGGGCCAACCATATACAAACCATCACAATATAGTTTTGCAATTATAACTACAATATTTCATCATGTAGCCATCTTTATCGTTGGTTAGACTGGAGCTTGCTCTATAGACCAGGCTAGCCTCAATTCACAGAGCTCCATATTCCTCTGCGTCTTAATTCAGTTCTGCATTTATGGATTAAAGTCACTGCTACAGAGGACACCCATATAAATAGCACACATAGTCACCATCATTTTCCTGGATGTTTGGCCCTTTCAATTGGTAGCTTTTTTATGTCATCTCATTGAGAAAGTGGTGTCCCTTCTTAGGTCTAGGATCATAGTAAAACCAGTGGACTCTCAGTGCCCATGTACACAGCAGGTGATGTGATGGGGACTAGAGCAGCACTCCACACTCACTTGACTCCTGCCAGGACAGAGAGGCATCTGCCTCAGTGAGGAAGGTCTGCAAACTGCCAAAGACACTATTCGTTTACAGCAAGGGGTGAGAGCCGAGGGCAGGTACACCAGAAATCAGCAGCCATCTTCATTTATCTTGCTCTGCTTAGTCCGTGCACTTGTGAGTACTTAGTCCGTGCACTCGTGAGTACTTAGTCCGTGCACTTGTGAGTAGCTTGATCTGGCCTTAATCTAGGTGAGGATGCAGGAGCCTCTTCATTCAAAGAGACCTGAAAATGGGGGTTTTCAGTAAAAATTACAAAGTGTTCTTTTATCCACCCCTTGTAACTGACCACCCGTTTCCAGTGACCCAATCCAGGGAGCAACACCTGGGTGCCTCTCTTCCACTCAGTGTGTCTTGTTCAAAGAGTTAGCCCTAACCCTGGCCTTGTTTATGAGAATGGCCTCAGGCTTTGCCACATGCTGTGTGGGTATATCAATGAATCTTGTTGATACACTATCATCACCCCCCATATGTGTGTCTTAGTAAATATTTATGTTAAAGACTACAGTATTCAAACATACATGATTAAATAGAAAACAGTATCATTACCATTCTACCTATATGTGTTAGCTGGCTTTTCTATGACCTCCTTTACTTGCTGTCAGGATTTTACTTTTGCTCAAAAGTTGTTGGCTTTTTGTTTGCTTGTTTGTCTTGTCTTGTTTCATGCATGGAAAGGCAAGAACAGAAGCTGTGTAGGCATTTTAAATTTGTATTGATGATAGCCTTTCTTCCTGCTGTCTTAGGGGGAGACCAAAGTAGAACTTAGCACTGCTAGCTGAGATGCTCCTGAGGGTTTGTTTCCCAGGAGGATGCGCTGTTGTCTTCTGAGGCCTCTAAACTGGGATCTCACCCAGGGCTTTCTTGATGGAAAAGAAACCCAAGGAGCATGTGCTTGGTTCTGGATTCTGAGTGCCAGCCACGCTGTCCTGTAATAGTCATGATACGTGAAGACATTCTTAATGATTATAAACCCTGGAGCAGATACTGGTCTCAGTTGCTCTTCAAATTCTCTTCCTGAAGTCAGGCATATGGATGTCCTAGTGTACAATTTTCCTGGCAAATTTTCTCTTCAGGAAAAGTCCTTTTCAGCAATGAAAGGGTAGGAGGCACACTACATTTTCTTTGATCTTCCTCTCCAGACAGATCAGGTAGCTGATCAAAGAGAAGGTGTGAAGGAAGGGGCACTGGTTCCCCCTTTCGATGCAGAGGAAGGTTGGGAGGTGGTGCAAGGGTTATCATACAACCCTGCCCTCTATTTTAATTACCTTTGTACTTCCATGTGGACATATTATTTATAATTAGATATGTTGTCATTGTATAGTTGTATTTTTGTTGGTTTAAAGCATCTTTGAGTTCATTTTTTCTGTAACCCATTAGAAACATTGGGGAAGCTAGAATGAGATCTGGTTCCCTTAGAACTTTGACTGAGGAAATCTTTGATAAATGTACATCAAAGCACAGGCAACAGTGTCCAAAACACCCATGAGCAGGGAGACTTCGTGGAATCCACTTTCATTAGCATTTGATTAAGTACATGTGTAAACTTTTGGGAAATTAAACAGGACACATGTTTCAGGAAAAGGTCTGGCATTGGAACTTTACATCTGTCTTTCTGACTGGGGTGTGACTGCTCACTAAAACTTAGAGGACTCCAAGGCTCAACCTGTAAATCTGATCTAGTTCTGCTCCTTAGAAGCAGACGAGGTTGCAGAGGTGATGAATGTTTCATTTTACTGCCCTGACCTTGATTGTGGACAAATTTGTGTTACCAATAAGGACTTCATTTTCAGGATTAAGTAGGTTTCCATTTCATGGTATTGTTGCTCTAAAAGACTGTTCTTTTGTATTCCCTACCACATTATGAAGGATACCTTTGGACAAGGTCTTTATAGATTTTTTTTTCATAAAAGAATCGCTGATGATTTTGCATCATGGGTCATCCAAATGATGTATCATGATGTGATGATTGTTGCTCTCTCTGTGGCCTCACTGTTAGTGTTAGATTAACTGAATGTTCAAGCTCTTAGAAGAGTTTGTTGAGTGAGTATAAAAAACAATAAATTTTGTTTACAGATAAGATTTGTAATTTGTCTATCCCTTGTGCAGTCACCAAAGGTAGACGCTGATGTGTATTTCAGGAAGTGCATGCTGACAAGAACCTGATATAACTGTCTCCTTAGAGGTCTACCAGAGCCTGACATATACAGAGGTGGATGCTCACAGCTAACCATTGAACTAATCAGGGGGTTTCCAATGGAGGAGTTAGAGAGAAGACTGAAGGAGCTGAAGAGGTTTGTGGCCCCATGGGAAGAGCAACAATACCAACCAACCAGAGCTTCCAGGGTCTAAACCTGGGAGCACACAGGATCCAGCTGTATATGTAGGGGAGGGTGGCCTTCTCAGGCAAAGGTAAGAGAGGAAGTCCTTGGTCCCATGAAGTCTGGATGCCCCAGTGTGGGAGACTTTGTGAGTGGGGAGGTGAGAGTGAGTGGGTAGGGGCATATCATCTTAGAGGCAGGAGGAAGGGGGATAGCATAGGGGATTTCTGGGTGGGTGGGGGAAAGGAGATAACATCTAAAATGTAAACAAAATATCAAATAAAAAAAGGAAAAAAAAGAGTTGTAATTTGAAATTTCTGTTTCTCTTAATGTAAATTCATTGTGACTAAAAGTAGAGGACCCCTGCAGTGTCCAAGATATCGGTGGGAAGCCCCTCAGATAATGCTCCTGACCACCTGTGAGCACGGTATTTCCCTTAACTCCTACCCTTGCACCTCTACCACAGGAGCTCCCAAGCATCTCTTTCCATGGAGGGTGGGCTGCTGTCTCTGAGGATTGTTTGTTGTGCTTCTACTCTGGACATCTTCACGAGAAAAGTGCCTCAATACAGAGAGCAGCGTATGTTTGGGCCTTGGTTCTTTGTGCTGTCAGCGGTCACAGCATAGTGTGAAGTTGATAAATATGTGCTTCTTATTAATAAGAATTATTATTCTTCAGAGGTAATAATCTTCCTATTCTCTCTGTAAGTCCTGTTTGAGACGAAGCTTAAGTGATAGGGCTTGGCTTTGTGTAGAAAAAAAACAAATCTCTTTAGCTTAGATAGGGTAGGAGCAGCGGTAAATGTAGAAACACTGGCTCCCCTCTTGTATTCGAATGTCCATTGGCAAATTAAACCCTTATATCTGACTAAATGTGGTTCCATGTATTTTGTTGCTTTAAAGCATATTTGATACCCTGTATTTCGCACTCCATTTAGAACATTTAAATTCCAGGTTGGAGTCTGGTTCCTTCCATATTTCTTCTGTCGACCTAGATCATATGTCTTCAACTTGTTGTAGCTACAGGTGTGCCAGAACTCCCAGTATGATGAGCCTCTTTTGGGACCCTCTGCAGTTTATTGATTATATAGATCTTCAAGCTCTGGGGACTGACGATGTTGGGTGTAAGTTTCATGAAAGCATCTACCGATTAGTCACTGAATTCTGTCTCTATGAATGGGACATTCATTGAGCTGTAGCATGTGTGCTTCTCAGCACCTCAGACACACAATATTCAGTTTAATACAAACCCTGGTTCTAACTCTGGAAGTGCTCCAGAGGGTGTGTTTCACTGGGGACAGGGTTCTAACTGTTGAGGGTTTTATTCTTGTGTTCTTCCTGTGGGCATCCTTCCTTGAAAAGGACCCAATATTCCTGTGAAGAAATGCTTTATCTAGGTTCTGAGCACCCTGAGTGGTCGCATACTGTGGTTTTTCGTAGCTGAAGTTTGTGAAAAGGAAAACTCTTAAAGCAGGCTTAACGGCAGTGCGTCCTTGAAGCTGACGCTGCTCTCAGTTTCCCTGGAACTGCTCTCCGTGAGGTGGGAAAGATGTCTGTGCTGTGGTGGAGCTTCAGTTTGTGAAGTTGTTCTTCAGGAAGATGCAGTGGGAGGCACACTCTGCCCTCATGTCTTCCTTTCATCTCATGGCAGTTTTAACAAGAATGGTTGGAGTGAAAGTGTGAAGGGCAAGGGCACTGGTGCCTTCCTCAGATGCAGTAGGAAATTGGGACATTGTCCAGGAGGTCACTGTACTGTCTACTATGGTCACATTGACACTACCTGGTGAAATTCTTCTTAGTCAGTTATTTTATATAACACGGACTTTGGTTGCTTTAAAGTATCTCTGACTTCTTATATTCAGTAACCCATTAAAAATATTTCTAATGCTACGTAGGGGTATGGGTTCCCTTTGGATTTCTTTTGAGGAAATTGTGTTATGTTCATTATGGATCAGCCTTGTTTGTCTCATAACTACCAGAATCACAGGACTGTATGTGATTTTATCTTCAGTTATTGATTTAGTAGATTTTTAAGCCCCTGAGAGAGGTTCTCAACATAGAAATTTGTACTCAGTAAACCTGGCTTTTTGATTTTTGAATTTTCTCTCTGACACAGGAGATGTCCTGTTACTAAATAGTATAGTATCATTACAGGGCCCAGCATGTCAAGGGAAGACCTTCATACTATGTGTGACTGAACACTCTGGGAGAACGGTATCCATTGATACTATGGAGCTTGTGACCTTCATATTTCCAGAGGAGAGTCTTCTTTTCCTAAAGCAAAATCACTGAGTGTAATGAGCCCTTTCTAATCTACTGAGATGTTTTCATGCTTACTATGTCACTGGGCAATATGGTGACTATGCAAAGATATGATAGCCAAAGTAAGTTCTCTAAAGAGAGAATGATATGACCCTGTAGCAACCCCTTTCGTCAGGGTTCCCTATGTTCCATGTTCCATAACCTGGTAGGATTTTATTCTCATCTCCATGGCGTGCAGTAGTTGTGTGATGTGAGGATGATGGAGTGCTTTCAGGAGCCCAGACTGAGAGCTAATCAAGGTGCCTCTACACTTGTCACTTCCAGAATTTTGATGGCCACCAGGTAGTCGGTGATAGGATGGGGACACAATGGGCCCTGAATTCAGGATGCCAAGACATAATAAAAATTGGTTAAAATGTCCTCTTTAGAGAAATCAGCCTTGAGTTCCATATCAGCATCAGAATTTTTTTTGTTCTGTTTTGATGAAAATTTTATTTTGTTGTTTTGATGAAAAGTAGCAAACAGCAAATATTGATGCTAGGGAATTCTTATCTACCCAGAATAAATCACTTCTTAGAAGGTTTATAGGAATGAATCATAACATTAAAAGTCAGACAAACTTAAAGAACCAGTCATAATACAATTAAAGGGCTTAGGAATGTGAGAACAAATCAGGGACAAACAGGGTGTGTGGTAAGAATGAATAAGGACCATAAAAGAAAATCAAGAAAGGGGAAGAAAAATGAAAAGCCAGGCATCCACTCTCATTAAATGGTTAAGCATATTCTTAAGCTCTGAAGTGATCTGGAACACAAGTTTCAGCATGGAATCTGCCCTTTGATTTGTTCAGGGAAGACAGGATGGAAGAACTCTGTGTCCCATGACCCAGACAGCTCAGGTGGAGTGGGCAACAGGAAGGTGGAAAGGACAGGGGCAGTGGTTCTCCTCCTTAGACATAGAGGACGGTGTTGAGGTTGTGAATGTGACATTGCACCACTCTGTGCTTTATTTCCTCAAATTTACTCTATCAGGATTTCATTTTCAGAATTAAGATAAGTTGTCATTACTTGGTTGTAACTTTGGCATTTGGCAATGTGTTTGACATCCTGTATTACCTACCCCATGAAACCATTTCTGATGTTACCTTTAGGTAGGGTCCTTCTGGATTTCTTCTGAAGAAACCTTTGATGAGTCGACATCAGGGGGCATCCACAGGTGTGCCATCTAGTGATGATTTTTGGCCTCTTTTTCTACTCATAGTTAGATTTGAACAAATGGATCCTCAAACTCTTGGAAGAGATAATAAGGTGGTCATACAAAGAACACATTCTATGCTCTTATTTGAATGTTCTGTCTCTCTTAATTAAGAAACCTTATCACTGAAAGGCAGAGGACCACTCCAAGGTTACAGATACCAGTGAGAAGCCCTTCAGACTCTGCTATGCTGAGTTCCTGTGGGGCAAAATATTCACAACATTTTCTTGGCACCACAGGTGAACCTGAACATCTCTTTCCCTTCAGGCTGGGCTGCTGCCTTCTGTGGATTGTATTCTTGTGCTCTTACTATGGACTTCACATGACTCATAAAACAAAAGATTGATCCAGTAGGCAGATCCAGGCTCATATAGAACTTTAAGAACGTTGCTGCACAGTTTGGTGGGGCAGGACTTTATATAATAGAAAAGGCTTTTGCTGATCTGAATGATATAGACAAGCAAGGAAACTGGATGGAATGTGAGAGGGCACTGTAAAGGGCTAAGAATATGGAAAAGCAGAGCAAGAGGGCTATCTGGGTTCCTCAAAGTTAAAGGTAGCTCAATTTGTGTCAATATGGAGTCCCCACATGCATCCAAAAAAAGGACTTCTGGAATGCTTTAAAAGCCCAAGGAATAGTTGGCAGATGGCTTCTGTGATAGAATAATTTAGGTGAAGATGATCAAGTTAGAGGCAAATATTCCCCAAGACTAAGCAGTGTTTATTTCCTTCTAGGAAAAGTTAATGATAGGCACAGGATGGTTTGCCCAGCTATAAGCTCTGAAATAGTGAAATTTGTTGAATGGGGGAAGCTAAAGCTATAGAAAGAGCTACAGTCCTAACCAAGCAACCTCCACACATATGAAACTAGCAGATAAAGCAGGCAAGAGCACGGCCAGGTGTCCCTTCGGTCCTGAGTAGGTCTAATCACATCCAGTCAGACACACTGAGTTAGCTGGTCATGGCTGGAGAAATGGAGGAGGCTCCATAGAAGAGCTCTAGGATATAGAAACGTGTCCTGGCCAGCAGGACATTAAACAGGGGTCCGGGGGGTCACCTGAAAGAGAGCGGGGGAGCAGCCAAGACACAAGGAATGATGACCTGTCTATAATCTGATCAGATTGTCATTTTTACTTTTGCACACACAGGTTATATATACAAAAAGGCAGGATGTGGGGAAGGGGATGTCGCAGGAGTGTGGGTGTTCAGGGGGAGTACAGATATCTTCCAGAACAGAGTGTCAGCTGGGTGAAGGTTCAGGGGACAGACCACTATGACTCAGCCTACGATTCACTTGTCTTTATCTAAGTTGGTACTGTCCACCAAGGTTACCCACCTACAAGGCCTTATGACTAGGCTTGGCAGCCTTCCACCAAAGCTGTCTGTTTACAGTAACTCCCAGCTATCTGTTTCAGTGTTTTTCCACAGAGACCCAAGACTTGTTGCTAGCAGGCATGTATGTCAGGCCTATTGCTGATTTTAGGCCTATGGCTGATTTTAGGCCTTCAGTGTATAAGCAGAGCTGCTCCCGACAGAAACATAACAGCTCAGAGGGAATGAGTGAGCTTTACAGGGAGATAATTAAGTTAGCAGTTTCTGTCCATGTTCTATACCCACCTTGATCTGTGGAGGAATTGATACTGATACAAGTGGATAGACCACTATTTGTTAGGGGATGGTGGTTCAGGAGGTTGCTTTGTCCTGCCCATCGTCTGGAAAACATTTTGTTACATGGATGATACAAGGTTAACCTTTGAGTGTTTTGCAGATTTGGCAAGCCATTGGAGAGCCACCCAGGTACAAGAATAATTCTGTCTACTCTACAGTCCTACAAGAGCTGGGTTAATTGAAAGGAAGAAGGTACCCTACTTGTATGAACATCGATATTCCCAGAAGGCATGTGGTAACTACATGAAAACCTAGTGCCAGCCGGGTGGTGGTGGCACACTCCTTTAATCCCAGCACTTGGGAGGCAGAGGCAGGCAGATTTCTGAGTTCGAGGCCAGCCTGGTCTACAGAGGGAGTTCTAGGACAGCCAGGACTACACAGAGAAACCCTGTCTCGAAAAAAACAAAACAAAACAAAACAAAACAAAAAAGTTGAAAACCTAGTGCCAGGGATGGGCAACCCACCAGAGAGCTGTTGGCCATGGAAACCCTTGAGGGCCACAAACCATAGATTCTATTGCTACTGATGCTGGTTCTGTGCCAGAACTAAACAGTAAGACTTTGTTTGCAGAAGACAATGCTTTGACTGCAGGAGACAGAAAACGAAGCTGGGACTGAACCAGAGACACCTACCTGCTCATAGGTAATCATAGTGTCAGAGGGTGGCATTCAGGTTGCTGGTAGAGATTTGTCACAAACAGTCCTGCTTCCCTATGTATGTGCTGCTTAAATTAGTGACAAGCCTGACAGGAGGTCCCTCTCATTCTGTAGTGGCTAGGTTAACATGAGTAATTCCAAAAGCCTTCTGATTGGACCTAAGGTGCACTCCATAAGAGGGGGTTCATACCTGATACTGTAAGTCTGGACACAGAATCCTATAACTGTGGTGCTCATAGGTCACAATGGAGAACAGCTTCTATTCTCTTACTAGATGGGTTAGACATTCCTGTCAGATGTTGATACCTCTGCCTTCTAAACAAGTGTGTTTTTAATGCCATAGATTGCTGAAATTCTCAGCATCACCTCAACCTCCAGGGAAGCTCTTGAGATCAAGGGACTGTTGCTGTGATACAGTGGCCTAATTCTTAGCCATAAGTGGATATGTTTGCCACCCATTCCAAGGCTCAGGGACCATTGCAGAAGAGGTGGCAGAAAGAATGTAAGAGCTGCAGGACAGGGATGGAGTGCTGTGTAGCAGTTTTCTGGAAGTTTGTACCATTACACTTTACAGGGAAGCTCCTTAGCCAGAAAGTAACCAACTCAAAGTAGCTTCAGAAAGTCCCTGAAACTAACCAGATTCACTAGGGCACCCCTCTCAAGAGTAAACAAAAATGGCTGCTGAGAGTTTCTTCAGTGAGGTAAGGCGTTAAAGAAGTCTTTCAGACAGGGAAGCTGTAAAGACTCTCAGATCAGATCAGATGCCTAGCAGAAACAGAAAGCAGCTGAACTGACTAGAAGAGGGTCAGATCAACTCAGTCCCTTCAAAGTACATGCTCCAACCAACTGAGCTGCCTCAACGAACACTCTCCAACTTGTGTCTTTGGGCTGTGGAGTGGGCTGCCACTTCCCAGCTTTTGTGAGATCTCACCTGTGCTTTGTTTGGTCTTGGAGATACCTCTGTCTTTGAATAATTTCTACTTCTGTAAGTAACCATTCCCCCATAATTCTATAAGTAATCTCAATAAAGCTCATTGTTCACCCAAGTGGAATGTGTTGCTATCTATACTTTGTTCTGTCCTGTGCTCCCTATCTGGGGTGAATATTCATTTATGTTGTATCTCTAAAAGATAAGTACCACAGAAAAGACTGCAACTGCATTCAAGTTCCATCCTATGGAAATGCACAGAACAAAAGAGCACATTTTTAAGGGACTAAGCCTGGAGTCCCAAATATGCATTGATAGTACTTAGGAAGAGGAGGTGGGAGGATTAGGCTGGAATACCTACCTGTCCCTTCCCTGCACAAGCTGCAAAACCCCATTTACACTCTCTCCCCACCCCCACCCCACAGAGAAACCTCCCTGCCAGTTGGTGAAAACTCTGGGCCAACCTATCATCACTCCTAGTCTCTTGAGTATCTAGCACCCACCCCCCTACTCCCACCCATGTGCCCAGAGTGCTCACATGGGTTCACTTTTTGATCAACTGGGACATAATCCCAGCTCCTACCTTACAAATAACTACCATCCCACCCCAAGACCCATAACCTCCCCCATTTGTTTTAGCATTGAAGTGTGACTTCACTCTCCTTCTACCTGTGAGATCTCTGAACCCACCAGAAAGCCACTTCCTAATAAACCTGCCTTTATCTACTTTTAATCTGTGTCACCAAAGGAGAGAAAGAAACCTGTCAATGAGCTTGGGGCCAGTCTGAATTTTATACCCAGTTCCATGTCAATCTTTTCCATGAAGGGGCACTCTGTGTTAATCACAAAAAAGAAAACAATGAAAGAAAGTACTCTAGACACAGGACTTTAGGAAATATAGAAGGTAAGTTTTTAAGATCATCACATGAGAAAAGGTAACTGAAGAAATCTCCTATATTTGTGAATTGATTCTGGTCAAAGCAATGTAGGCAGGAACCACCCTACTGAGTGCAGCAGAAGACAGTAACTGCACAGAGTGAACCCTACATTTCTTTTTGAAAAATTTATTTTTGTTTCATGTGTATGTGTTTTCATTTTACTCATGTACTGCCTTGATTACCTGATGCTTACAAGGCTAGAAAATGGCAATGTATCCATTGCAGCTGGCATTATAGATGGTTGTGCTCTGTGTGTGTGCTCTGGGTATTAAACCCAGGCTGTCTGCTAGAGCAGCCCATGACTTTGAGCCATTTCTCCATGCCTTGTCCATGATAACAGTACTGTATCCCCATGTGAAATGTACACCAATAAAAGAGACAGAAAGGGTCTGTTTTCAAAAGGAAACTAGCTTGCAGAGATGCACCAAGGGGGAGATCGTGCCATCTGATAAACCCCTTTGCTGCTGACCAGTGAACAGGTTGGTCTATGTCATGCAGTAATCTTTTTCATTTCATTTTCTTTTCTTCCCTTTTGGCAATAGAATATATTTGTGTTCATTTACTCATGTGTTTATAATTTACATTCACATTATTTGTGTGTGTTAGGTGACATGCTGCATGGGTTTTGTGTGTGTAGGTGAAAGGACAACTTGTGAGAGTTAGTGTGAACTGAGGTCATCTAGGTTAAAGGCAGGGGCCTTTATCTGTGGAATCATCAACAGAAGAGATGATTTTATTTCTCTCTTTGTCTTTGTCTCCGTGGTGTGTGTGTGTGTGTGTGTGTGTGTACATCCTTGTGTAGTTAGGAGTACATACTGTGTGTTTGGAAAGTATATTCAAGGGCACATAATGGTCCATGACACGTGCTTAAAGTCAGAGGATAATTTCATGGGGCTTGTTTTCCTTCCACTTTTATATGGTTTCAAAGGATCAAATTTCTGTCACCAGGCTGAGTGCCAAGCATCTTTATCAACTGAGATTCCCTACCAGCCTCAGAAATGAGATAGTTAGAACATACTTGCAAATCAGCAATGTAGCTCAAATATGTAAAGAGTACTAGGAAACCCTATGTCCTCAATACATAATATGCAGTCTACTGTCAGGCCTATTCTAGTATTGACTGGCACAAAACACAAATCAATTATAGATAATAAAATTATTATTATCAATTATTAGCCATCAATTCAGGCTGTTCCTGGTGTCATTCTATGACAAACAAATATAAACAAGTATGAATGGGCCATACAAGTAGACTGCTGACCTTATTTTAGTCACCTGTTGTCAGTCTGGTGATCTCAAGAATCAGCAGTATTTAGAAAGCCCTGGGAATACTCACATCTCAGAGCAGATGCCCACACTTGTGAACTGACCTTCACACAGTGACTTCTCCCACATCTTGTGTATCTGTCACCACATGTAATACGTGCAACACACAGAGTAACCTATATTCGTCCATGTTTGTATCATCAGCACAGCTTCCACTCAGCAGTAGGCTATTGAAAGTTACATTTGGGAGAGTCGAAGCTCACATGCAGATTTTCTGCTCTAGCAGACTTTCTTTTTTTAATCATTCCATTCTTTTATATCTCAAATGATACCCCAGTTCCCCCTTACCTCCTGTACTGACCTCTACCCCGTCCCATGATATCCCACTTCCTCGTTTACTCCTCCACCAATCCCCCCATCCCACATCTGCTTTCCCCCCTCTCCTTTGCCAGTCTGAGAGTGTTCCCCCACCCACCCACCCTCTCCCATCTCACTGCTCCAGTATCTCCCTACGCTGGGCCATCAAACCTCCCAGGGACCAAGGGCCTCCCCTCCCGTTGCTGTCAGGCAAGGCCATCCTCTGCTACATATGTATCTGGAGCCATGGATCCCTGCAGGTACACTCCTTGGTTGGTGGTCTAGACTTTGGGATAACTGGGTGGTCAGGTCAGCCTATGTTGTTCTTCCAATGGGGTTGCAATCCTCCCTCCCTTTCTCCAGTTCATTTGCCATCTCCCCTACCAGGTTCCCTTCAGACATGATGTTTCCTCAGGTGGGGCTGTTCCCAGTTGACCGTTGTAGCTGATTTTATCCCTCCCTTTACTACTCTTGTTCATGATCATCAATTATATCAATGATGATGTAATATTAAGGCAGATTAAAAACTTCATGTGAAAGGCTGTCGTAATAGACAATAAGATCCAACTATATCCTACCTAGCAGAAAAAAAGAGCTTGTGTGAAAAGACTTGTTTTAAAATGCGCTTGATGCTTCAGTTCTGCATTTAGAGGGCAAAAGGATGATCGTGGGAGGTGGAGGGAGGGAAGACCTGGGAGGGAGAGAGGAGAGGAGGAAATAAGGTGGGCAGTGTCAGGTACTGGAAGGGATGGGAGAGAGGTCAAATGGTCAGGAAATCGAATAAAAATATGTAGCAATGGGGGATGAGAAACTGAGGTTAGCCACTGGGACCCACTGGAGGGTCCCAGATGCCAGGGAAGCAAGAGGCTCCCAGGACCCAAAGGGGATGACTTTGGCAGAAATGAGCAGCGAAGGGGAGATAGAACCTGTAGAGACTACCTCCAGTAGATAGGCCTGGCCCCTGGGCGAGGGATAGGGCCATACCCCATCTCAAAGTTTTTAACCCAGAAATATTCCTGTCCAAAGGAAAGACAAGCATAAAAAATGGAGCAGAGACTTAAGGAACATGAACCTGGTATGGCTGTTCCTTGGGAGGTTTGGCCATCAACTGACCAATTCAGATGTGGATGCTTTGAGCCAACTATCAGACTGAGCTCTGGGAAAGCAGTGGGGAGCTGGTGGACGGACTGGAGGAGGGGAGGGGGATTGCAACCCCATGGGAAGAAAAATGTCACCTGGCCAGACCATCCAGTGTTCCCAGTGACCAGACCACCAACCAAGGAGTGTACAGGGAGGGATCCATGGCTCCAGATACATATGTAGCAGAGAATGGCCTTTTCTGATATCACTGGGAGGGGAGGCTGTTGGTTTTGTGGTGGTTTGATGCCCCAGTGTAGGGGGATGCTGTAGTGGCAGGGCTAGAGAGGGTGGGTGGGGGAGCACCCTCAAAGAGGCAAAGGGGAGGGAAGAGAGGTAAGATGTGTGAGGAGGGGTTTGTGGAGGGGTAACCAGGAAGAAGAGTGTCATTTGAGATGAAAACAAATGGAATGATTAATAAAAATAAATAAACTTTGAAAAGCTATAGCAACATACCCTGAGCAAAGGAAGAATGAGCAGAAAGGGCTGTATTGTTATTAAAGTTCATTTTGGCCCTTCCGCCCCTGCCTGGTCCTCTGGGCTGGAGCAGACACAGAGTCGGTCTGCTCCTGTCCTGTTGAGAAACTGAAACCTGAGTCATCCAGGAGCCACTGCACTCAGAGCAGCTGAAACTGAATCCTGAGTCATCGAGGACCCACTGCACTCAGAGCAGAAGGATTTCCAGATCCAAGAGGTGGCCTGAGTCCCAGGAGTTCTTCCACCCAGGAGATTAGGAGCATAAGACCACAGAGACCTCTGGACCCTGAGGAGCTCTGCAATAAGCAAGATAACTGGAAATACAGACTCCAGTTTTACACAGTGAGAGCAGGTACCACTAGAGTTAACCAGATGGCGAAAGGCAAGCGCACGAACATAAGCAACGGAAACCAAAGTTTCTTGGCATCATCAGTGCCCAGTTCTCCCAATATAGCAAGCCCTGAACACCCCATCACACCTGAAAAGCAGGATTCAGAATTAAAATCACTTCTCATGATGATGATAGAGGATTATAAGAAGGAATTAAGTAACTCCCTTAAAGAAATACAGGAGAGTACAAGTAAACAGATAGAAGCCCTTCAAGAGGAATCACAGAAATCCCTTAAAGAAATGCAAGAAAACACAAAGAAGGAATTAAACAAAAACATTCAGGATCTGAAACTAGAAATAGAAACAATAAAGAAAGTTCAAAGGGAGACAACCATGGAGATAGAAAACCTAAGAAAGAGATCAGGAGTCACAGACGCAAGCATCACCAACCGAATACAAGAGATAGAAGAGAGAATCTCAAATGCAGAAGATACGGTGGAAAATATTGACACAGTTGTCAAAGAAAATGCAAAACGCAAAAAACTCCTAACTCAAAACATCCAGGAAATCCAGGACACAATGAGAAGACCAAACCTAAGGATAATAGGTATAGATGAGAATGAAGATTCCCAACTTAAAGGGCCAGTAAATATCTTCAACAGAATTATTGAGGAAAACTTCCCTAACCTAAAGAACAAGATGCCCATAAACATACAAGAAGCCTACAGAACACCAAATAGACTAGACCAGAAAAGAAATACCTCCCGTCACATAATAATCAAAACATCAGATGCACAAAACAAAGAAAAAATACTAAAAGCAGTAAGGGAAAAAGGTCAAGTAACATATAAAGGCAGACCTATAAGAATTACACCAGACTTCTCACCAGAGACTATAAAAGCCAGAAGAGCCTGGACTGACATCATACAGACCCTAAGAGAACACAATTGCCAGCCCAGATTACTATACCCAACAAAACTCTCAATCACTATAGATGGTGAAATCAAGATATTCCATGACAAAACCAAATTTGCACAATATCTTCCCACAAACCCAGCACTTCAAAGGATAATTGATGGAATACGCCAACACAAGGAGGGAAACTACAACCTAGAAAAAGCAAGGAAGTAATCTGCCAACAACCCCAAAAGAAGATACAAACATAACTTTACCTCTAATAACAAAAATAATAGGAAGCAACAATCATTTTTCCTTAATATCTCTTAACATCAATGGTCTCAATTCCCCAATAAAAAGACGCAGACTATCAGACTGGATACACAAACAAGACCCAGAATTTTGCTGCATACAAGAAACGCACCTCAGTGACAAAGACAGACACTACCTCAGAATAAAAGGGTGGAAAACAATTTTTCAAGCCAATGGTCCCAAGAAACAAGCTGGAGTAGCCATTCTAATATCAAATAAAATCGACTTTCATCCAAAATTAATCAAAAAAGATAAGGAAGGACACTTCATACTCATCAAAGGAAAAATCTACCAAGGTGAACTCTCAATTCTGAACATCTATGCTCCAAATGCAAGGGCACCTACATACATAAAAGAAACTTTACTAAAGCTCAAAACACACATTACACCTCACACAATAATAGTGGGGGATTTCAACACCCCACTGTCAGCAATGGACAGATCATGGAAACAGAAACTAAACAGAGACACTTTGAAATTAACAGAAGTTATGAACCAAATGGACTTAACAGACATCTATAGAACATTTCATCCTAAAACAAAAGAATATACCTTTTTCTCAGCACCTCATGGTACCTTCTCCAAAATAGACCATATAATTGGTCACAAAACAAGCCTCTACAGATACAAAAAGATTGAAATAATCCCTTGCATCTTATCAGATCACCACGGAATAAGACTGGTCTTTAATAATGACAAAACCAATGGAAAACCCACGTGCACATGGAAACTGAACAACTCTCTACTCAATGATGACTTGGTCAAGGAAGAAATAAAGAAAGAAATAAAAGACTTTTTAGAATTCAATGAAAATGAGGACACATCATACCAAAACTTGTGGGACTCCATGAAGGCAGTGCTAAGAGGAAAGCTCATAGCTCTAAGTGCCTACAAAAAGAAACTGGAAAGAGCACACACTAACAAGTTGACTGCACAACTAAAAGCTCTAGAACAAAAAGAAGCAAATACACCCAGGAGGAGTAGAAGGCAGGAAATAATCAAACTCAGGGCTGAAATCAACCAAATAGAAACAAAAAGAACAATACAAAATATCAATAAAACCAGGAGTTGGTTCTTTGAGAAAATCAACAAGATAGATAAACCGTTAGCCAGATTAACCAGAGGGCACAGAGACAGTATCCAAATTAATAAAATCAGAACTGAAAGGGGAGACATAACAACAGAAACTGAAGAAATTCAAAAAATCATCAGATCTTACTACAAAGGCCTATACTCAACAAAACTGGAAAACCTGGATGAAATGGACAATTTCCTAGACAGATACCAGGTACCGAAGTTAAACCGGGAGCAGATAAACCATCTAAATAGTCCCATAACCCCTCAGGAAATAGCAGCAGTCATCAAAAGCCTCCCCACTAAAAAAAGCCCAGGACCAGATGGTTTTAGTGCTGAATTCTATCAGACCTTCAAGGAAGACCTAATACCAATTCTCTTCAAACTATTCCACAAAATAGAGACAGAAGGAACACTACCCAATTCGTTCTATGAAGCTACAATTACACTCATATCCAAACCCCACAAGGACCCGACAAAGAAAGAGAACTTCAGACCAATCTCCCTTATGAACATCGATGCAAAAATACTCAATAAAATTCTAGCAAACCGAATCCAAGACCACATCAAAACAATCATCCATCAATGATCAAGTAGGTTTTATCCCAGGAATGCAGGGATGGTTCAATATTCGGAAATCCATCAATGTAATCCACTATATAAACAAACTTAAAGAAAAAAACCACATGATCATCTCACTAGATGCTGAGAAAGCATTTGACAAAATTCAACATCCCTTCATGATAAAAGTCTTGGAAAGATCAGGAATTCAAGGCCCCTACCTAAACATAGTAAAAGCAATTTACAGCAAACCAGTAGCCAACATCAAGCTAAATGGAGAGAAACTTGAAGCAATCCCACTAAGATCAGGGACTAGACAAGGTTGCCCACTCTCCCCCTACCTATTCAATATAGTACTGGAAGTCTTAGCCAGAGCAATTAGACAGCAAAAAGAAGTCAAAGGGATACAAATAGGAAAGGAAGAAGTCAAAATATCGCTATTTGCAGATGATATGATAGTATACTTAAGTGACCCCCAAACTTCCACCAGAGAACTCCTAAACCTGATAAACAACTTCAGCAAAGTGGCTGGTTATAAAATCAACTCAAACAAATCAGTAGCCTTCCTCTACATGAAAGATAAACAGACTGAAAAAGAAATTAGGGAAATGACACCCTTCACAATAGTTGCAAATAATATAAAATACCTTGGTGTGAATCTAACCAAGCAAGTGAAAGACCTCTATGACAAGAACTTCAAGTCTCTGAAGAAAGAAATTGAAGAAGATCTCAGAAGATGGAAAGATCTCCCATGCTCATGGATTGGCAGGATTAATATAATAAAAATGGCCATCTTGCCAAAAGCAATCTACAGATTCAATGCAATCCCCATTAAAATCCCAACTCAATTCTTCACAGAGTTAGAAAAGGAAATTCTCAAATTCATATGGAATAACAAAAAACCCAGGATAGCGAAAACTATTCTCAACAATAAAAGAACTTCTGGAGGAATCACCATCCCTGACCTCAAGCTGTACTACAGAGCAATAGTGATAAAAACTACCTGGTATTGGTACAGAGACAGGCAGGAAGATCAATGGAATAGAATTGAAGACCCAGAAATGAACCCACACACTTATGGTCACTTGATCTTTGACAAAGGAGCTAAAACTGTCCAGTGGAAAAAGGACAGCATTTTCAACAAATGGTGCTGGTTCAACTGGAAGACAACATGTAGAAGAATGAAAATTGATCCATTCTTATCCCCTTGTACAAAGCTCAAGTCTAAGTGGATAAAGGACCTCCACATAAAACCAGATACACTGAAACTAATAGAAGAGAAGGTGGGGAAGACCCTCGAATACTTGGGCACAGGGGAAAAGTTCCTGAACAGAACACCAATGGCATATGCTCTAAGATCAAGAATTGACAAATGGGACTTCATAAAATTGCAAAGTTTCTGTAAGGCAAAGGACACTGTCAATAGGACAAAACGACAACCAACAAATTGGGAAAAGATCTTTACCAATCCTTCATCTGATAGAGGGCTAATATCCAATATATACAAAGAACTCAAGAAATTAGACTCCAGACAACCAAATTACCCTATTAAAAAATGGGGTATAGAGCTTAACAAAGAATTTTCAATGGAAGAAACTCGAATGGCCGAGAAGCACCTAAAGAAATGTTCAATGTCCTTAGTCATCAGGGAAATGCAAATCAAAACAACTCTGAGATTCCATCTCACACCAGTCAGAATGGCTAAGATTAAGAACTCAGGTGATAGTAGATGCTGGCGAGGGTGTGGAGAAAGAGGAACACTCCTCCATTGTTGGTGGGACTGCAAGATGGTGCAACCACTTTGGAAATCAGTCTGGCGGTTCCTCAGAAAATTGGACATAGCATTACCCGAGGATCCAGCTATACCACTCCTAGGCATATACCCAGAAGATGGTCGAACATATAATAAGGACATATGCTCAACTATGTTCATAGCAGCCTTATTTATAATAGCCAGGAGCTGGAAAGAACCCAGATGTTCTTCAACTGAGGAATGGATTCAAAAAATGTGGTATATTTACACAATGGAGTATTACTCAGCTATTAAAAACAATGAATTCGAGAGGTTCCTAGGTAAATGGATGGAACTAGAAATTATCATCCTGAGTGAGGTAAGCCAATCACAAAAGAACACACATGGTATTCACTCACTGATTATTGGATATTAGCCTAGAACCTTGAAATGCCCAAGATGCAACTCACAGGCCACATGAAGCCCATAAAGAAGGAAGACCAAGTGAGGGTGATTCGGTCCTTCTTAGAAGGAGCAACAAAATACTCAAGGGAGCAAATATGGAGACAAAGTGAGGGACAGAAACTGAAGGAGGGGCCGTCTCAAGACCACTCCACCTGAGTATCTAACCCATGTGCAATCACCAAAGGTAGATGCTGATGTGGAAGACAGGAAGTGCATGCTGATAAGAGCCTGATATGGATATCTCCTCAGAGGCCTTCAAGAGTCAGACATATTCAGAGGCAGATGCTCACAACTAGCCATTGAACTGATCATGGGGTTCTCAATAGAGGAGTTAGAGTGAAGACTGAAGGAGCTGAAAGGATTTGCGGCACCATGAGGAGAGCAACAATACCAACCAACCACAGCTCCCAGGGTCTAAACCACCAGCCTGGGAGCACTTAGGGGGGGATCCAGGGCTTCAGCTGAATATGTAAAAGTGGAGGGCCCTGCTGGGCATAGGTGGAAGAAGAGAACCTTGACCTCATGAAGGCTGGATGCCCCAGGGGGTGGGAATTTTGAGGGTGGGGAGGTGGGAGTGGGGGGGGTAGATAGAGGTTACATCCACAGAGAAGAAGGAGGAGGGGCGAGGGGATTGGGGGTTCCGAGGGGGTGGTGGGGGATGGGGTAAGGGGACAACATAGGAAATGTTAATAAATCATCCAATAAAAAAAAAAATTAAAGTTCATTTTGCTGAGATGAGAAAGAAACTGGCCAGGCAGGGGACAGGTAGAGACCATAAAACTGTTAGTTCTACATCTTTTCATCAGTCAGAAGTTGGGATTATCCAACAATTCTGTCCTAGCTGTAAGGCTGAAATGCAAATAATGTTTAGGAAATCATGCTTTGATTTCTGATCATCTTTCCTACCTTTTACACAGGAACGACTACAGCCTTAAGGAAGATACATGTGAGGATGAGACTGAAACTCTAGACCAGACACCTAGAAGAATGTGTGTTTCTTGTAGACAGCACACAGTTGATCACTCTTGTTTGATCTGACAGGCTTTACTGCATCTTCAAATGAAGTAATTAGTGAAATACTGCTGCTCTTCTTGAACTTGAACAACTCCTGAGTGCGGCAGATGTGCTGACCAACATACCTGCCATGACTCACCTCATTAAAGCCCTAATAAACCCTAGAGAAGGCTAACTGAAAACAGTGCATCACATCTTTGCTATTGCTCCTGGCAGACAGCTTCGCTTGCTTCCTTTCCTGAATATCTCACCCTGAATCCTAGAATAGTGTACATTCTAAAAATTCTTGTCCTCTGGCCTTGAAAGTCATTTTTCATATGTTTGAGATACTGGCCAAGAGAGAATTTGTAATCCTAGATAAAGTACAGGGTTGAGATGAAATTAGTATGAATATGCAATTTTTGTTTGTTTGTTTGTTTTCAAGACAGGGTTTCTTTGTGTGGCCCTGGCTGTCCTGGAACTCACTCTGTAGACCAGGCTGGCCTCGAACTCAGAAATCCGCCTATGGATATGCAATTTAAAAATAGATTATTTCGGGGCTGGTGAGATGGCTCAGTGGTTAAGAGCACTGACTGCTCCTCTAGAGGTCATGAGTTCAAGTCCCAGCAACCACATGGTGGCTCACAACCATCTATAATGGGATCTGATGCCCTCTTGTGGGTGTCTGAAGACAGCTACAGAATACTTACATATAATAAATAAATAAAAGTTTAAAAAAAAAGATTATTTCATGCATTTTTATTTTTTTTACTTTTATGCTAGTTTTTATCAGATATTTTATTTATTTACATTTCAGATGTTATCCCCTTTCCCCACTTCTCTTGAGCCATTCACGTTTCCTCAGTTGAGAATTCTTTGTTTAGCTCTGTGCAGATCTTTAACAGGGTTATTTGATGGTCTGGAGTCTAGTTTCTTGAGTTCTCTGTATATATTGGATATTAGCCCTCTATCAGATGTAGGATTGATAATGATCTTTTCCCAATCTGTTTGTTGCCATTTTGTCCTATTGACAGTGTCCTTTGTTTTACAGAAGCTTTGCAATTTTATGAGGTCCCATTTCTCAATTCTTGCTCTTAGAGCATAAGCCATTAGTGTTCTGTTCAAGAACTTTTCCCCTGTGCCCAAGCATTCGAGGATCTTCCCCACCTTCTCTTCTATTAGTTTCAGTGTATCTGGTTTTATGTGGAGATCCTTTATCCACTTGGACTTGAGCTTTGTACAAGGAGATAAGAATGAATCAATTTGCATTCTTCTACATGTTGTCCTCCAGTTGAACCAGCAGCATTTGTTGAAAATGCTGTCTTTTTCCCACTGGATTGTTTTAGCTCCTTTGTCAAAGATCAAGTGACCATAGGTGTGTAGGTTCGTTTCTGGGTCTTCAATTCTATTCCATTGATCTTCCTGCCTGTCTCTATACCAATACCATGCAGGGTTTTTTGTTTGTTTGTTTGTTTTATCAGTACTGCTCTGTAGTACAGCTTGTGGTAAGGGATGGTGATTCCCCCAGTTCTCTTTTATTGTTGAGAATAGTTTTTGCTATCCTGTTTTTTGTTTTTGTTGTTGTTGTTTGTTTGTTTTTGTTTTTTGTTTTTGTTTTTGTTATTCCAAATGAATTTACAATTGCTCTTTCTATCTCTATGGAGAATTGTGTTGGAATTTTGATAGAGATTCCATTGAATCTGTAGATTGCTTTTGGCAAGATGGTTATTTTTACTCATTAATCCTGTCCATCCATGAGCATGGGAGATCTTTCCATCTTCTGATATCTTCTTCAATTTCTTTCTTCAGAGACTTGAAGTTCTTGTCATACAGATCCTTCACTTGCTTGGTTAGATTCACAGCAAGGTATTTTATATTATTTGTGACTATTGTAAAGGGTGTCATTTCCCTAATTTCTTTGTCAGCCTGTTTATCCTTCAAGTAGAGGAAGGTTACTGATTTGTTTGAGTTAATTTTATATCCAGCCAGTTTGCTGAAGTTGTTTATCAGGTTTAGGAGTTCTCTGGTGGAAGTTTTGGGGTCACTTAAATATGCTATCATATCATCTGCAAATAGTGATATTTTGACTTCTTCCTTTCCTATTTGTATCCCTTTGACTTCCTTTTGTTGTTTAATTGCTCTGGCTAGAACTTCCAGTACTATATTGAATAGATAGGGAGAGAGTGGGCAGCCTTGTTTAGTCCCTGATTTTTGTGGGATTGCTTCAAGTTTCTCTCCATTTAGTTTGATGGTGGCTACTGGCTTGCTGTATACTGCTTTTACTATGTTTAGCTATGGATCTTAAATTCCTGATCTTTCCAGGACTTTTACCATGAAGGGATGTTGAATTTTGTCAAATGCTTTCTCAGCATCCAGTGAGGTGATCATGTGTTTTTTTCCTTTGAGTTTGTTTATATAGTGGATTATGTTGATGGATTTCTGAATACTGAACCATCTCTGCATTCCTGGAATAAAGCCTACTTGATCATGATGGATGATTGTTTTGATGTGTTCTTGGATTCAGTTTGTGAGAATTTTATTGAGTGTTTTCACATCGACATTCATAGGGGAGATAGGTCTGAAGTTCTCTTTCTTTGTTGGGTCTTTGTGAGGTTTAGGTACGAGTGTAATTGTAGCTTCATAGAACGAAGTGAGTAGTGTTCCTTCTGTTTCTGTTTTGTGGAATAGTTTGAAGAGAATTGGTATTAGGTCTTCCTTGAAGGTCTGATAGAATTCTGCACTAAAACAATCTCGTCCTGGGCTTTTTTTAGAGGGGAGACTTTTAATGACTGCTGCTATTTCCTTAGGGTTTATGGGACTGTTTAGACGGTTTATCTGCTCCTGATTTAACTTTGGTACCTGGTATCTGTCTAGAAAATTGTCCATTTCCTCCAGATTTTCCAGTTTTGTTGAGTATAGGCTTTTGTGGTAGGCTCTGATGATTTTTTTTAATTTCCTCAGTTTTTGCATCCTTTCTTAAATTTCAAGATTAATGGAGTACATGTTTTTAAAGAATTCTCTAAAAATTTCTAGTTTTTTGGTGGCTATTGTAACATTTCTCTGTTCATTTTTGATTCTTTTGATTTAGGCCCTCTCTTTCTTAGTTGATAGTTGGGCCGAGGCTCCGTCATTCTTGTATATCTTCTGAGAGACCCGCCCTGAAGTTTGTTGAGCCTTTGTGTTGTACACTTTGTTCCTCTTTTATTCACTTTTGCTCTTATTTTCACAGTTTCAAACAGCTAGGCTTGAATCATTCTTTTTTTTTCTTCAAATTATTTAGTTTCATCATTAAATTAAAAGAATTGTTTTTCTGATTTTTTTTAACATTCACACTTACAGGTATCTATTTCCATCATAGGACTACTTTCAGTGGGTCTCACTGGTTATTTTATGTTGGAATTTTATTGTTTCAGATTTTTAAAACATTTCTTTGATTGATCCCATAATTATTCAGTATTTTTTTTAATTGCAGGAGTATTTGTCAGTTGTAAGTTTTATTACACTGTGCTGAGATTGTAGTCCTTGAGTGGTATGCAGTTGTTATCGTTCCCTGCCTCCATTCTGTGAGGTTACAAATTGAGATACAGCTCAGAAGCTGCCAAGGCCACTGCACTTCCTTTTCTGCCTCAGCCTATGACCACAATGAGGTACTTCAGCAGGAACTGCCATGGCAATGGTACTTGCTCTTCAGATTCTGCGTGACATCAACATAAGGTGACACCTCAGGGGCTGCCATAGGGGCGGAACCTCCTTGCCACACTTCCTGAAGAGCTCCATGACTGTGCTATAGAACCTAAGGCAAAGCAACCTGTGGCCCGAAAGGACTCCCCGTCCTGACCAATGGACCATATGTAGAAAAAATGGGGTAAAACGAACAAGGCAACCAACTGACAAGCAAAAACTGAGTAAACACTGCATAAGAAAACCCATCAGTTCCTGAGATGAAAACACCAATCTCTGAGCTCTGGAAAATCAGTACATGAAATTCCAGCAATCTTCACCTTGGAAATGTCTACTCTTAGAACTCTCTGCCCAGAAGAAATCCAATACAAGCCTTGACTGCTGTTCAATTTGCTGTTCCTTGTTCTTGGAACAGAGAACCCCTGCTCTCCTGGATGTTTCCTTGCCCCAAAATCTCCTATGTGAAATTTGCTGTACTTTTACACATCTGGTTGGATATACACACTAAAAATGCTCACGCACATGCGCGCACACGCGTATACACACACACACACACACACACACACACACACACTAATAGAGGAGAGAGAGAGAGAGAGGGAGAGGAGTATACAAATTTCTCTTAGCATAGGAGGGAAAGACTACATTCTAAAGGTTGAGGAGATCTGTAGAAAAGGAATTTGACTAGGAAAAGAGAAAGCAGCAGGGGAGAGAGAAACATATCTAAGTGGTATATGTGGACATGTGTGTATGTGTGTGTGTGTCTCAACACTGAGAATGTGTACCCATTTCAATCCCTATTTTAAAGTATGCTTTTTGCTAGTCATGGTGGCACATGCCTGTAATTGGTGCCTATATAGTGCCTACATGGTGCCTATATAACACTCTGAAGGCGGAGATAGAAGGATTGCAAGTTCCAAGTTGGCCAGACGACATAGAACTCCAGATCAGCCCAGGTTACATGAAAAGATACCATCCAAAATATTCAACTCCCTCTAGAACTTTATAGTGATTTATAACACATACTTAGCTGTGGAGAGCACATGTTTTACTTTACTTGGTTGCACATGATATATTAGAGCAAGCAAGCTTGAAATGCAAGTCAATCTGGGTTTGCTTATAACCTATGAAACCTGAAGGTAGTCACTGACTTATTTTGCTTTAGTTTCCTTGTGTGCAGAATGGGCTAATATTAAAATATCTCAGGGATGTAAACGTTTTGGAACTATGCAAAATGTGCAGAGAGTACACACAAAATAAATCAAAGTTTTGTTTGTTTGTTTGGTTGGTTGGTTGGTTGGTTTTAGAAACAGGGTTTCTCTGTGTAGTCCTAGCTGCCCTGGAGCTTGCTCTGTAGACTAGGCTGGTCTCAAATTTAGAGCTCCTCCTGTCTCTGCCTCCTGGGTGCTGGGATTAAAGGTGTACATCACATATACACACACCCCTTCCTGGCTTTCAAAGGTATCTTTATTAGATCATATAATTCGGATAGTTATAAGTAAGTAATATCTCTTAGCATTTAATATCAGGAAGGGTGCATTTCCTTACCTTGTGTGTTCTGTATCTTGCCACTAAATATGGAAATTTAATATTCAGTCTACTGACAAAAATAACTTTGAAATTTTATCTAATTACTTTTTTTGCCACCAGCAATTTATCTCATTTTGCTAATGAGTATCACCTCAGCTCAATGATCAAGCTCATAACACTGATGAGAAAACTCTCAGCACATGCTCCCAGGATGCTGTGCCAAGGACTCACCCCTCAGTGTGTATTCTTGCCCAAAACATATATTTGACCTAATACGAAGCAATCGTAAAGAAATCCAGATCAGAGGATAGTGAATAAAATCAAATGGACCCCACTCTAAAATAGTGTTGGTGTTGAGACAGTGTGAGCAACTTCAAGATTAAAGCAGATTCATAGATGGAATAGCTAAATGCAGTGACTGATTCTGCATTCGTATTAGTTCTTTTTTACCTTAAAATGACTATTGTGCATGTGTGTGCGCAGGCTCATGCAGTCAAGACTGCACATAAAACACATGGGTTATCAAGGACAGCTCTTGGGAGTTGATCCTTGCCTTTCACTGTGTGGTTCCGGTGATGGAACGGAGGTATCGGGCTGGGAGCAGTGGTTCCGGTGATGGAATGGAGGTATCGGGCTGGGAGCAAGCACCTTTCCCTGCTGAGTCATCTTGCCAGGCTGATTTTGCTTTTGTGTTAGCTAGTTTATGATAGAATCTCCTATAGCCTTGGCTGGCCCTGAGTTGACTGTGGAGCTGAGGGTGACCCTGAACTTCTGGCTCTATTGCTTCTACTCTGAGTGCTGGGATCAGAGGTGTGCACCATCGCACCCAGTTTAATGAGTGATTCTGGATTGGATTTTGGAGCAGAGATAAATTCCCATAAAGATCAGTTTGTAGGCACCAGAGAGACTCAGTTGGTAAAGTGTTTGCCATGCAAACTTGAGGCCTAGAGTTTGTCTCCAAAACTCACATCAAAGCTTCTCCTGGTTGGACAGCCAGTGCTGTGTGAGTGGGTGGAGATGGAAGAGATCCCTGGAGCTCCTTGGCCAGTCAGCTTAGCTCATGGGTGAGTTCAGGTCTGTGACACACCCTGAGACCCTGTCTCAAGCAAAAAGAAAGGTAGAAATCAATAGAAGAAGAAGACACCTGACCTCCACCTCTGAATGTTACCCACACACCTGCTTGAACATCAGCCACTACTCACTGGCTCCCATAGACCAACCATTATTGGGAAATTGGTAGTTTGAATATGGACAGTGTATTATATTAATACATTATAGTATGTTGTATTAATATTATATTATTATTTACAGCTATACATATTATGTATAGATAGATGACAGATATAATAGATAATGACAGTGGCTCTGGATAACAGACACTGCAAGTGGTGACAAAATTGGATCAAATCTGATGGCATGCCATAAGTTTGAAGTTAACTTTCTTTTAAAAAACAAACAAACAAACAAACAAACAAACAACCCTGTTTTGAAGCTGAGGCAGGAGGATTGCTGAGTTTGTGCCTATCGTAAGAAAAACCAAAATGAAACAAAATCAGGTGTTTTAGAAAGTAATTGATCTCTTGATGCAGCTGTCTTTCTTAAAAGTAGGACTTATTTAGAAAGAGCTGATCTGACCAAGTCAGTCTCGAGTGTGTCATTGGCAATGTGTGAATATTAATTTATCATAATTGTTTCTATATTCTTATGTATGTCCTTGAGAGTGAGTGTGATAAATTCTCTTGTCCCTTCAACGAGTGTCCCTCCAGCCGAGCACATGGTCACAGATAGATCTGCATGTGAAAGCTTACATTATTTATGTAAACGGAACTCATGATTAACTAAAAAGCAGTAGAAACAATGACTGAGTAGGTTTTACTACATAGACAAGTTTGGATCCAGCGAGTAAAAGCAGAATCTTTGACAAAAGTGTTGCACTTTAGTACATTGTTTTAAGTCGTTTAGATTTCTATCAGCTACTTTTCTCTGGAATCTGGAAACAAGATTAAACATGTGTATGTTGTAAAAGCACCTGCATGTGTGAGGTGTGTGTACCTGTGCATTTGCAGTCCAGAGGAAGATGTCAGGTGACCTGCTTGGCAACCCTCCCCCTTATTCCTTTGAGAAAAGGTCTCTTGGTGAACCTGGAGCTGGGGTGTTGGCCAGGAGGACTCAGCAGTAATTTTGTCTCCATCCCTCCACCTAGTAACTCTCCTGTCCATCCGTGGGTTACAGTGCAGCCAATCCCAGCTTTTTATGTGGGATCCAAAGTCAGGTCTTCATGCTCCACGGCAAGTGCTGTCACTCACTGAACCATCTCTGCATCTCCAGAATCCAGTATCACATTCTGCTACTTGATATTTCAAGAGATAAGGGGCAGGGCTGGAGAGACAGTTTAGTGGATAAAATGCTTGGTCCATAAGCATGAGGACCAGAGTTCAAATCCCAGTTCCCACATAAAGACTGAATGGGCAAAGCAGCCTGCCTGTGATCCTGGCACTTGGGAGATGAAGAAAGTGGTTCCTTTAGGTGAGATGGATAGCTAGACTAGCAAGTCTGCGTGCTCTGAGTTTCAGTGAGAGCCTTTGTCTCAGTAAGATGGAACATGACTGAAGAAGACACCTGCTGCCAACTTTTGGTCTACACACCACACACACGCATACACACACACACAAGCACGCATGCACATATGCAGGTATGCACACGGATAAGAGGGAGTCTTAAAGATTTTACACTTTTATCTTTTATTATCAATGTGAAATTCCATAATGTAATAATCAAAATATACTGTAAGATCTCTTTGCCTCTTTTCCTCCTCCCTGTCCTCTCATGTTCTTTTTATTTCTTAAACATAGCAACTATTACAGGTATTATGTGGCATGGAAACATGAGTCCTGCATGCGATTTCAAATTGTTCATAAATTCCAAAGTGTTCATCATTTACTGATTTTCACCTTTTGACAAATCACTTTCAGAAGACTTTTGCAAAAGGCCCAGCTTTCTCATTTCCTCCTTTTCTAGATTTTATATATATACTTATTTTATGTGTGTGAGTGTTTTGTGTGCATGTATGTAAGCTCACCAAATATGCCTGGTACCTGTGGAGGGCAGAAGACCTTGGATCTCCTGGAACTGAAGTTACAGATGGTTATAAGCAACCATATGGGTGCTGGGGATGGAGTCTCAGTATCCTGTAACAACAGCCAGTGCTCCTAACTGCTGAACCATCTCGTCACTTCTCTCCAGTATTGAAGCTTTGCTTTATTTTCAATTGACAAAGTTGTATATATAAATACTGTATCATGAACAAATCTGGATAATTAGCATGTTCTTTACTTGAAAACTTTATCCTTTCTGTCAAAACTTTTTGATAGTAAAATTCAAAATGCTGTCTTCTGGCTTTCTTGAAATGAAAAATGTATTATGGATAGCTGTAGTTATTCTTTTGTGTAATACAATTCTGGAACTTATTCTTCTTATCTGACTGTAGCTTTGAACCTGTGAAGCAGCTTCTCACCCCACTTCACTGCACTCTCTCGCTTCTGAGAGTCACTCTCCTGCTTTCCACTCCTGTAAGACTCTTTCAATTCTATGCCTACAGGAGAGCATGTGGTAGATATTTCTTTTTCTGTGCAATTTACTTTTCTTACTACAATTTCTTTCACGTTCATTCATTTTCCAGGAAATTTCAGGATTTTACTTATTTTAGATGGCTGATAGGTCCTCTATTGTGTATTTACACGTTTTCTTCATCTGCTCCAATTGGCAGCACTGAGGTTATTTATTGTGAATAACTAGTAAGCAGCAGAGTGCGGATGTCTCTTCAGGATACTGATTTCGCTCCCTGTGGGTAGATACCTAGAAGTCAGATTGCTGTACATTTGCCCGCGGTGTGAAAGAATCCCCCTTCTTCTATGGAGTCCTCAGCCACATTTGTTGGTTTTGTTAGTAATCGCCCGTCTCACTGTGACAGTCACGTGATGCTTGCTGTTTGGATTTGCATTTCCCTGACAATTAGTGGTGCTGGCGCTCCTACTTACTTGCCTTGCTACTGGGTGCCTTCTCTTGAGAAGTGCCTGTATCTGTGTAATGTCCACTTTTATTAATGTTGCATCAGATGTAGAGTTTGCAAGTACTTTATTTCTTCAGGTTAATTATTTTCATTGCTACACATAAGTCTTTAGTTGATGCAATCCTATTTAGCATTTTTGGCTTTGTTGTCCATGCTTTTGAAGTTTTATTGAAAAGTATTGGCAGGGAGATGGGCCATCGGGCAAAGATGCTTGTAGCTAAGCCTGCTGACCTTAGCTTGGTACCTGCGGCCTATGTGGTGGAGGAGAGAACCAACTTGTCCTCTGGCCTTCACATAGTTCTCTGTATACACACATACACACACGCACACACACACACACGCCTTCTATTTTAATATGCCTTAAATAGTTCAATGGTTGAGCCTCTCCAAAACCTCTAAGTGGCTAACACCTCCCCTCTGAAACTCCTGAGTCATTTCTTACTAAAACCTATATTCCATCTTTGCTGCCCTAGAGCCAATGAGGGAGGGGGGCTGCTCTTCTCTGGCTCTTACGTGATTTCTATGCTCTCTCTTCTGCACCTCTCAAGCATGGACCTTACTCTTTCCCCTGGCATGGTGATTCTCCATCCTCCAGCCTGTCTTGATCCCCTTGTCGGAGATTCCTAAAGTCCCTCTTCTGTTTCCCTGCCTAGCTGGCAACTTTATTTACCAATCAGAACCAACTGGAGACAGAGGAACACACACACAGACACACACAGACACAAAACACCACACACACACAAAACCACCACACACACACACTACAAACATACCACATATACATATACAAACACATTACACACTACATACACCATACACACACACACACATACACACTACACATTACATACACTACACACACTTCACACTACACCACACACACAAGCACACACTACACACTACAAACACACTGCACACACACCACACACACACCATACACACCACACACACCACACACACACACACACATACACACACATTTTTCCCACTTTCTCTTTCTCTCTTAAAGTAGTAAAAAGTAGTAACAAAGTCTCTTGTACAGTTAATGCCATGAAGCATTTCCTCTGTTTTCTTCAGCTGGTTTTAGGTTTTAGTCTCATATTTAAGCCTTTAATCCATTTTAAGTTGTTTTTTTGTGTGATGAAAGTCATGAAGGATATTTAATTCTCTTGTGCATAGACATCCTACTTTTCTAGCAGAGCTATAGAAGAAATTGCCTTTTGCTCTTGGCGTCTTTGTGGAAATCATTTGGTTGTAAATGTGTGGCTATATTTCTGGGTTCTCTATTGTGTTTTTTGATTTTTATATGTGTTTATATCCTAGTGTCACTTGTGTTTTTAACGTCAGTGGTGTGGTAGCTCCACGTTTACTCCTGCACTCGGTAGTGTTGGCTATTGGAGGTCTTCTGCGCTTCATCTGCAGGACCCTTGGAAGAGCCTTTTCTTGTTTCTGTAGAGGCATGTTGGCATGTTGACGGGCCTTGCACGGCTTATATACATCACCGTGGTTACTGTGCACATTTTAAATCAGAATCTTGCTTTTCAGATATGTTGGGGTATCCAGGACTTGCTGTAGTGGGAAAACTAGGTTCTGACTGTGCTAAGTAGCCTTGGCTTCTGTTGCTTAGGTTCTTGCACTTGCCTCTCGCCATCTGGTTCTCTGGTGTTAGTTGGTCTTGCTGTCTGTGACTGGCACCTGTCCCTACTGTGAGCCTGTGAGCCTGTGAGTCTGTGATCTTAGGTGTGTCAACACTCCTGAGAGTCCAGCTCTCTCTGGGCGGGATTTGGGTATGGAGAGCTGTGCCACAGGGTTTATTCTGGGGTGCAGATCCTGTGCACATTTTAACAATATTGATTTCTATGGTCTGTAAACATGGAATGCTTCCCTCTGCCTGTATCCGTCTCAATCTATCTTCAATGTTTAACCATTTGCATTATAAAGAGTTTTCTGTCTTGGTTAAAATTATTTTTCTACTGTTTATTTTGTAGCTATCATAATGGGGGTATGTTCTTGTCAGATAGTTTACTATTCATGTACAGAAACACTGCAGATTTTTGTATGCTGGCTCTTTTTATCATACAATTTTACTTAATTTATAGGTTATAAGTTTTTGGCAGAGACTTTTATTTTTCACTTGTGTGATCATATCATCTGCAACTATGAAAACAAAAGATGTTTTTAGCACAACATAAAAATAGTACTAGTGTGTGTTTTTAAAATTTGTATTTTTCCTACTTTGTAAATATGATTTTAATATATAATTACAGATTTTACTTAAAAATAATTAATTTCTGGGCTGTGGTGGTGCACGCCTTTAATCCCAGCACTTGGGAGGCAGAGGCAGGCGGATTTCTGAGTTCAAGGCCAGCTTGATCTACAGAGTGAGTTCCAGGGCAGCCAGGGCTACACAGAGAAACCATGTCTCAAAAAACCTAAAAAATAAAAGATAAAAATAAAAAAATAAAATAACCCAATTTCCTTAACAAAATTAGTAAGGTACGTGTTAATTTGTTTTCTGTGTTTTCCGATTGAGAAATAGTCACAGAACTCAAGATCATGTGTAACAAAGCCAGAGAAATACTTCTTATAACGTGGAGGCCGAACCACTTTTGCAAGTCCTTAGGTGGTCTAGCTGGATTTCCAAGTAGTTATAACAATCTTCTATGTCACGGGATGCCTTGCCCACATTGTGCAACGTAGACATTAGAACCAAGCAAACCTGTTGCTCAACCACTTCAGGTCTGTTTCCTCTTTATCCAAATTAAGTTACTTCCATGCAAACATGGTTTAATACATTTTTAAGAAATCACCTAATGGGAGGAATTGTAAAAATTTCTGTAGACTCACTGATTATAAAGAAAAAAAAACCTCCTTTGAAAATATATATGAGCTGTTGGGGCTCAGAAGTCTCTATTATCTTGATAAAATTCAGGTTTAACCAACAGCTGGTGACATCAGGTACAATTGTTCTTAACAGATGGCAGTCTCCCTTCTACCCACGGAGCTTCCCACAGACTCCTGTACTAGGCACCCTGGGACTTCCATACTGCTGGTAGGCGTGACACACGTCACTAGAACAATATTGGAAGAGATGCTTCAGCTTCCCACCAGCTTAAGGCTGGGTTGGCTGCTCCAGTAGGAGCCAGTGATTTTTGCTGCTGTTTGTTTTATTTTTGCTGTGGGACAGAAGGTGAAAAAGAAAGAGAAGTCTGTGAACCATTCCAACAAGAGGTCATACGGTTCTTAAAGTCTATAGGATTTCTAGCCATCTATTTCCTTTGAAGTAAGTGATTTATTTTATGCTTTATATCCTGCGAAAGAGGAATTATTTTTAGAAGAATGAGGATACAACTAACTTGGAAGTTTCAATTTGTACTCAATGCATTGATTTATCAAGAGTTCCACAAAGAAAAAAATGGATTTTAAAAAGTCATTTTTAAAATGAGAAGAAAAAAGACCATTAGCATTTCCCTGGGCAAATCTGTTTTATAAGTTTCTATTTTGAAGATCTGAGACTTCCAGGGATTCTGTTTGCAGGAACTGCCTTGCTGCCATGGTTTCCTCCTCCTTGATTCATTCTGTTTAGAGCCCATGGCTACTTTATTACATTGTGAGGATATTTTAGGGTCCAAACTGTGTAAAGATTACTGATCTTACCTAAGCAATAAACAGACAATTTCTTTAAGGTATCATATTCTATTCTATTCTATTCTATTCTATTCTATTCTATTCTATTCTATTCTATTCTATTCTATTCTATT
>NW_021604744.1:2194456-2201929 GCF_004785775.1 Grammomys surdaster | reverse complement strand
TTCTATTCTATTCTATTCTATTCTATTCTATTCTATTCTATTCTATTTCTATTTCTATTTCTATTCTAGAGACAGAGTCTCCTGTAGCCAAGGATTACCTTGAACTCCTGACCTTACTGCCTCAAGCTCTCCGGGGCTGAGGTTGCAGGTGTGCACCACAACGCTCTGTGGTACTGAGGCACTTGAAGCCAGGGCCTTGAACATACTAGGCAAGCACTCTACCAATTGAGTTGTACCCCCAGTCTATGTCACTTTTTATTTGTATCAAGACATACTGAACAAGAAGTTTTGAGATACAAAAGGGAATTTAGTTTTTGTACCTACTTTTAATCTTTGTTCACAAGTTAAACAAAAACACACACAAGCACATTAAACACATGGATTCTGAAGGACCACTAAGTGAAAGTCATTATTTTAGTACCAGAGACACCAAAATTAAACTACTATTCTATCTGGAGAAATAAACAGACATATATGGATAATATAAAACCACCATATAGATTTAAACAGATCCCTACAAAGTGAGTCTACCTCATGGGAGTAGGTGTTTTAAACCCAGAGACCATAGTTTGTAAAAGCATGAAGGCCTGAAATGCAACATAAATCCCTAATGTGGCCAGGAATCACTGGAATTTACAGCAGAGATTAAGCCTAACTTCTGCTTGGCAGTTAGCTGCTGGTCTCAGCTGCTTCTCACATTCTCCGTTTAGCTCCATCTTGCTTCAGCTGCCGGGTCATAGAGCTCTCTCTTTCCTTAGTGTCTGTGGCCATGGAGTAGGTAATTTCTCACCTGCTTGACCTGCATGACCCTGTTCCTGAGGGGAATACAGTTGGTGTCTATATGTGTATGTCACTTCCCCAAATTCGTCTGTTTATTCCATAAGGCTCTGTTCAATCACTCCCTCTGTTCATCGAGGTCTATTCCTAAAGCTCACGGCTGTCTTCAAGTTAAATCTATTCTTGAAGAGTGGGCCATGACTTGTGATGCTTCAGGTCCCAAAAGTAATCCTGAGAAGGGTTTGGAGAGAGGCTGATTGACAGAGATTTAATACGACTCTTGGAGGGCTGGAGAGCTGGTTTGGTAGTTCAGAGCGTTGGTTGCTCTGCAGAGGACCTTGGTTTGGTTCCCAGCACCCAGTGGAAGCTCACGAGCCATCTCTAACTCTGCAGTCCTCTTCTGACCTACTTGGGTACCCTGCACATACATGATGCATATACATACATGGAGGCAAACACTTATACATATGAAGTGAAATATATTTTTAAAAATTAATAACAAATTCTTTGAAGAGAATAGTTCTTCAGATGTATAAATTCTGGTGTCCTTAAGAATAAAGAACCTGCAGTGCTGTGTATCTATGGTTACATGTGCCTGGGTGGCTGAGGTAGGAGACTCACTTGAGGTGCTTGGTGCCTCGATTCTCTACACTCACTGAAGGTCAGGACCGAGTGCTCAGCAGTGAGAGGACGTCTGTGAAGAGGCTCGTACTGTAGCCTGGGCTACACAGAGAGAGACCCCTTCTTTAAAAACAAAGTCACATGGTTAACTTTTTGGGTGTGATAATGACTTTTTGGTTATGATTTTTAAAAAGTAGTTCTTTGAAGAGCTATGTACTATAATACTAATAAGGATAAAATAATGAGGCCTCTCTTTTAAAGTCATCCAGTGAGAGGAGAGAGCAGCTGGGGGTGTGGATGAGACAGTGTTACTTGCATGCTTACAAGGGAGTTCAGTCTCCCAGGGTATTTTTGCATATGTTTGAAATGTTCAACCACAAAAAGAGAAACAAGTTTGCATTATAGTTACACCTTAGTTTGTACTTGATTCTGGAAAGAGAATCATTGTTTTCATGAACATAAATACAGACTACATTAAGAGTATTCCTTTCATATTTGAGATTATAATAACATCATTTCTGCCTTCCATTTTCTCCCTTAATATCCTCTTATATGCCTCTTCCTGCTCTCTTTCAAATTCATGCTTTGTTTTTTCAAGGCTGAGGAGCCTTGGAATAGGGTTCTGGGGCATGTTTTGTACTGATAGCCAGCCTTGGAGAAGTTTGGCTGTGAGTGGCCTGGCCAGGGACAGTGGGTGCCCATTGTTCCCACCCATCTCTGTTAAAACTGTATTTGTTGAGGTAACTATTGACTTCATGACGGTTTCTTACGCAAAAAGAAATCTTACATTTGGGGGTAAAGATTTAGAAATATTAAATATCAGGATCTCTATCAATTCTAGAATAAAGGAAACTGGCAGTGTCCATGCTGACTCCGTTTGCCAGGACACTGTTGTGATGGTGTACATTTACAATCACATTGGCCATCCTAGCACTTGAAAAGTTTGAGGCAGAAAAGCCTGGGCAGCCAGAGTGGACTTTACACTGAGGCCTCGACTCAAACAAAACAAAACAAGATCTGCAACAAACTAATAAGCTCTTTTAAAACCCGGACCTGTGAGTGAGCTTGTTACTCTCATCCTCCCTGCATTCTCTTGCTTGCACTAATAGGAAACCCATTCGACAAGTCATGCAGCCTTGGGGCAGCACTCCAGACTCCTCTGGTATACTTAGACATGTAAAAGCCAAGAGGTGGGATCTGTTCGTTTGTTTTTTGTTTGTTTTCGTTTTTTTAGACAAGATTTCTCTGAGTAGACCTGACTGTCCTGGAGCTCCCTCCTGCCTCTGCCTCCCCAGTGCTGGGATTAAAGGCTTGTGCCACGATTGCCCAGCCAAGAAATGTTTCAAGGGCATGGGACTCTGGACATTCAATTTTTTGCTGTAGTATTTTCTTTCACTCCCTACCCCCAACTGTCTTAAACTTTAAGAAAGGCCTTCCTAACACTAATCTGACCACATTGTTCCCTGGGCAGAGAGGTATATGGAATCCACTGGGATAGTGAGATACACAATACTTTGGCTGAAAATCACCCTGAGCAAGTAATGTCTGAACAGCAGATACTTTTGTGATCAGATGGTTTTCTAGTTTGCTTGTATAAAACTGCAGGAAATTCTAAAGCATATTGTAAACTGATACATCACATTTTGTTTATTTATTTCAGACAGAGTCTCCTGGAGGATTCTTGCCCTTGAGCTCGTATCTAGCTGGTGGTGACTTTGAGCTTCTGTTCTTGCTTCCTCTACTTCCTGACAGCCACCTGGTCTAACTCATAGATCTCTAGAAAAAAAATTCACACTGTTTGTCCCAGGATTTTTGGCATCGTTTTGACAGTACCAAAGATTGGGGGCTGCTTCTATTTCTTTCTACTTTTGTAGCAGATTCCCCCCTCATTATTCATGTAAATAATTAAGCAGAAAAAGACAGAGGTTTAAGACTGAGGTTGAATTGTGTCTCAATTTAGGAATGAAATTATCTACAGATACTTGGGCTAATTTCATTCAAATCACAAGTCCCTATCCAGGTCATTTATAGAGATATTTCTGTTTAGTAAGTCCTTACCAAAATAAAAATTATTCATATTATTTTATCAGTAGCACACTAATAATAACCAAAGTAACTGAATCTAGAATTGTGTGTCTATGTGCACTTGAATGTGCTCATATGTGTGTCTGATTGTGTATATATGTGTGTGTTTTTTGTGTGTTACTGACTCTGGAATTCACCAGAACTCTATATGGAGACCAGGCTGGCCTCAAGCTCACAGAGATCCAACTGCCTCTGCCTCCCAAGTCCCAAGTGCTGAGATTAGGGTGTACACATTTTATATGGTTGCTCCACAGCCATGGAAATGAAGAGGCAGAGCCCCAAAGCTACTAGGAAAGAAGAGTTAGTTCTCCCTGATTCCTTTCTCTAAGGCTTTAAGTCCTGTCAAACTGAGTTTCCTAGTGTTTTCTGTCAGTAGACTCTGGCTCAATCTGGTTCTGAACATTTCCTTCCTTTCCTTTCCCTGATATTCATCTGACGTTCTGCTAAATGCTGAATTACGATATGGCAAGGCTGGGTTCGTGCCCAGCGAACCTAGACTTCTCTCCCGTGTGCTCTGCTCTGCTCCCAGGCATCTGAACCGACAATTTTTGCAGTTAGAAATGTGAATGTGACAGGCAAGTCTGAGATGGAAGCAGTGAGCAGAGACCTGATTTCCTTCTTTTCTTTCTTTCTTCTTTCTTTCTTTCTTTCTTCCTTCCTTTCTTTCTTTCTTTGTCTCTTTTTTTATTTAATGGCAAGTTTGCAGAGCCCCAGGACCTGCTGCCTGCTGGTGTGTTTCAGGGACACCCATTTTGCTGGCATGGATCTGACATGGCAGAATTTGAACCAGGTCTTTCCTTAGGCCCCACTTTTCTTATTCCATTTTCTGACCACAGCACAGGTCACAGTTAGCTTGGTAAGTACTCGTGGCAATCATTTTGAAGGTTTTTTTTCAGCCTTTCTAATCGCTTTGTAGGCATCTAATTGTACAAATGCTCCTTGACTTGTCCTTAGGGTCCATCCCAATAAACCAATACAAGGCTGAAAATATCATTAAGACAGAATACATTTAATACACCTTACCCTTCTGAATGTTACAGTCACGTAACAGTGGCTCCAGGTGCCTGCTGTTTATCTTTGTGATCACCTGGTTGATGGAGGACTGTGCTTTTCTGTCTAGCACAACATGGAGAGGGGGTATCATGGCACTCCACATATTGCTTTTAGCCAAGAAAATATCAAACTCCCTAAACCGAAGTAATATTTACAATTGACCACTGATGCTTTTATATCATTGTAAAGTTGAAGAAAAAGACAATACCTGTAAACCATCACAAGTTGAAAGATCCCCAAGTCAGGGATATCGGAATGAAATCTCTTGGGTTTGCAGTAGCTAGAATGGGTTCTTTCACTGGCAAGCACATTCTGGCTGATAGCATTCATCCCTCGGAGCTCCTCTCTAGCACCTGTATTGTCCCTTGGGTCTTTTTATAATCTAATGGTGCTGGGAGCCAAAAGATCTATGCTAGCCCTGGGAGGCCAAGTTGTTACTTGAGTGGTTATCCTTTTTCAGAGCTAGCCCCTTGCAGGACTTTTTTTGGTTAGTTTTCCTTTTGGTGGAAAGAGTCTTTCCTGGCCTTTCTGGCAAAAGCTCTTCATGAACAGATCCAACCGTGACTTCAGTGTATTGACCCTTCGTATAACGGCTACCCTGTTTCTGCCTCTCACTGTGTTTAACTCAACAGTGTGGGATGCCTTTGCTTCTATCTCAGATTCTATTATGCTCTTCAGGTGTCTTACTCGGTTGTTCCTTCACAGTGGGATTGTCTGAGTCATTTCTTTAGCACACTGATCTTTTTTACGTGGCTTGAAAAGCCCTCTGGAGATCTCTTTTAAAGTGCTAATCCTTCAACCAAGCCTTGATTTAAAATGCTGATGTTTGGGAAAACTTCATCATTTTAAACAATCGCTGTAAGGCGTTCTGACTCACAAGGACCTTGGACTACACTTGATGTCAGAGCTTTGTCTATGTTATTAGGTAGGGCAAGAGTAGATTCCAGCTCCTTTCCTCTTCCCTATAGTGTGGGGATGGGAAAAGAGAGAGGTTGGAGATGGGCTGGACGCTTGGATGACTATGATTATTGTTGTAGCTCTGGTTCACACAGAGAGACAAGAAGGGAAACCAGTTTGTGGAGGAAGGTAATGAGCTCCATCTGAGGCTGGGTTTGACATCCAAGTGAAGATGTGTTGGCAGCTAGTAAAATGTGCTTGATGATCCAGGTCTGGAGGTTGGCTAGTGGCACAGATTTTCTGTCAAGGCTCCAGAGAGTCATTGCTGTACCTAATTATTCTTTAATGTGGTTCACTCATAATTGTTTTGAAGATCAAATAAGCCTACTAGTGTTGTTCTCAAGCTGGTACAGAATCAAGTGCATTTTGTATTTGCGCTGGGTTGTCCAAGGGGAAAAGTGAGGAGGTTTGTGCTGAGAAAATCCTCATTATGGGTTGCCTAAGAGATGGTGAAGGCTCTGCTCCTTAGACCATACTGTCTATTTCCCATGATTCTTCTTCCTGTTTGCCCCAACCACGGAGAAGTGTATCATGGTTGTATAAGCTGTGGATTAAGGAAATAATGTAGAATAGAAGGAATAAAGGCACAAAGAACTATTTATTTTCATTATTTGTTTCAGCTACCCACAAACCAGGATAGGTTAAAAAATAACGTGTCTTTATCCTCAGCAAACTTAATCTGTCCTGTAAGAAAAGGAGCGGTCAGGTGCTTTGGTCAAACCAAAGAGTCATAATCTCCAGCCTCTGTCCAGAAGCCATTCAGCAGGTCCACAGCCTGGACAGTCACCGAGAGAAGAAGCAGTGTGCTATGGTGAGAGATGCTACACATCCGTATGAAGGTGTCCTTGACCATCGAGATAGCAAACATCAAAAGGCAGTATATGAGTTGTCCCAAGGCAAACAGGGCTTAATCAAGGTCTCTCAATATTACTAGAAAGGCCTCCCATGACCCATGTTAAAGTCGTCTGCATCTCAGAAGAAGAATTCAGATATTTTGCTTATTTGGATGCTTACATAACTCTGCATAGCATGAAGATCTGTTGGCAAGACCGGAATCAACCAATCTGACTGGACAGTAGATCAGATTGGTCACATTCTCGTGGACTGGTTACTGGGCCTGAATGATTTGTCTACAAAGGCTACACCAGCAGGTGGCCCACACTCTTCTGCATCAGAAGAAACAGGACCCAAGAGTCCAAGACTTTCTTCAGCATGTATGGACTCTTCCTTCATTTGAAAACTAGATTTTTGGAGTTTTCAAGATATCACTCAAGGTAGCATGGTCAAATTCCTTTTACTGTAAAAGGACAGCATTAGACAAACTCTAAAAGGCCACCTTGATCAGTTTCGGGATGAAGCAGTGTTGATACAAGAAGTTCTTCTGCTATCAACATGAAGAAAGGTGAATCTAAGTGTCAGTATTACATTGATAAGCCAGAGTACCTGGTGGAGAAGCAGGACCCCAGCATCAAAGCAAGCCAGGTTCTCTGTGCCACAGGGAGTGAAAAAAATAAAGTGACCACAAACTGTACATTTTCCTGTTTTAAGACATCTTGGTTTTGACTCAGCCCATTACAAGAAAAGGGTGTCTCTCCTACTGGCTTTGCCCGCAGCCTATTTCAGTGAAGGAGCTAGTGCTGGAAGACCTGTAACATAGGGATGTGTGATCGGGTACTTCTGAGGGAGAAAACTCAGACAAAACTAAAAATGGGAGTATCACAGGACTTCTCCTTATCAGCTGTAGTACGTTCATTTGGGTTTCTGCCTTCTCGCTTGACGCCCTCTTCTGTTGTTGTTGTTGGTGATGGTGGTGGTGGGTGATGGTGGTGGTGGGTGATGGTGGTGGTGGGTGATGGTGGTGGTGGGTGATGGTGGTGGTGGGTGATGGTGGTGGTGGGTGATGGTGGTGGTGGGTGATGGTGGTGGTGGGTGATGGTGGTGGTGGGTGATGGTGGTGGTGGGTGATGGTGGTGGTGGGTG
>NW_021604744.1:2190959-2194056 GCF_004785775.1 Grammomys surdaster | reverse complement strand
GGGGGGGGGCGGGGTGATTGTGGTGATGGTGGTGGGTGATGGTGGTAGTGGTGGGTGGTGGTGGTAGGGCTGCTGCTGTAGAAGTTGTTGTACATGGCAGGTAAAGATACTCAGATTACTATTAAATTGCAGACTTTAAAAGGGTATTTTAATGGATTATTTGGAACATGACAATCGGGTATTTTTAATCAGATGAAATATGTATGAAATAGGTATTCTCCTCACTCTAGATTCACCATGACTTTCCAATACCTACCAAATGTATTTATAGCATTTGCTGAACTTAAGATTTCTACCAGAATTCTTTGTTAAACCTCAAGTGAAGAATGAAATTTTAATAATGACATCTGCAATCTACATGGAAGACTTTAAAGTTTAAAATATTTCGAGATAGGCGGATTTCTGAGTTCAAGGCCAGCCTGGTCTACAGAGTGAGTTCCAGGACAGCCAGGACTACACAGAGAAACCCTGTCTTGAAAAACCAAAAAACAAACAAACAAAAAAATTTCAATACTTTCTGGGAAAACAACCATAAAACTTGATCCCCCCTCTGTTTTTATCATCTGCGACGCCTTATATCAGTTTTTCATTGCACATTCCTCATTTTTCATTCATTTATTCACCCAACTATTTTTTTCCTATAATTTTTAGTATTTGCTTTTATTTTTTAAATTGTTGCCTTTTAAAGTTGGCATGTTCTTAAAGATTTTCCTGTGAAAATCCTGTGTGTATGTATGAGTGTGTGTGTTTGTGGGTATGTATTTTAATTGTATTAATTTTACCAAGTGAAACCAAGCCACACTGTTGAGCCAATTAAGAAAATTAAGTTTTTACAGTGTATCATTCTAGGGTGGTAAAACTGCGTGAAATGACTTAGTATATTCTGACTATTGAAAGAAACCAGGTCCAGGATTTTGGTGAAAAGTTTTTATATTTGTCTGAAAAGAAAGAGAGAAGGTAGGAGACCGGAATATTGAAGAGAGAGGAAGGGAAGGGAAAGAGTGGTTTATTTAAAGTAAGACTGTCTGGATGTTCTAGAGGAGTGAGGTAGGAAACCTAGCCTGAGGCTTCGTGGGAAGCTGTAGAGGCCAGAGGAGGTGTCGACTGTATTTACCTCGCTCTTTCATAGCTGCGCATAATGAATTTGAAAAGAAACCATAAAATGTGTTGGAAATTTTATCATATTAGGTTAATTCTGGTCGGATTTCTTCATAAGATAGAAAAAAAGCTGGTGATTCTTTACTGAAAATGTTTCCATTAGAAATGAGCCATGCTCTTCAAAGCGAGAAGGACTGAGGTCCTGTATCAGCTCAGATTTACACTGGTGATCAGTCCAAGTCATTGTCAACCATATGTGAAATGTATCTGAGGTAGAAATGGAAACCGGAAACGGATGTAATAGGTCCATCGAATGACTTCTGTGTATAAATAAATTATATATATATTTTTAAAAAGCACACATATTAAAAATGTGCCTGAATTTGTCTCTCGGGTTTTGTGTAATCTTCCAACTTTATCATAAAATCTGGTTTCTCTCCCCTTTAAAAGTCAAATGGTTTTTAGGTTCTCTTCTCCAGTGAAATCTAATGCAGAAATAAGAAATAGGATTTTGTTAATATAGATATATTTGAGTGAAACACACACACAAAATGTCATCTCAGCATTATCTGTGCACTATTGAGAACAATGGAAAATCACTTAAGGATTTTAAATAGAAAAAAGACCCACTAACATCCTTCCAAATAATGTAATAGGTCAGGCATGACTGCATAAGCCTGTGATACCATAATCCCAGTATTTAGGAAGCAGAGGAAAGATAATTGTAAGTATTGGGTCAACCTGGGCTACATAGAGAGACTTCAACTCAAGGTGGGGGAGATAGAGATGGAGGAAAGGAGGGAGGAAAAGAGAGGATTAGAAAGGAAGTAAAGGAAGAGGAACATGATGTAGTAGCAGCAGCGTCTGCTCAAGGCTGGCAGTGCTGGGTATGAGTGGCAACAGCTAACAGTCATCTGCCTTGCTCTCTGTGGGCCTCTGTAACACAGTGCTATAGATGAGGGCTTCGGGGACACTGGCTTAACTTTCATTTTTATGTAGTCTGGAAGTAATAGACCAAGCGTTGGCAGGGAGATCCATTTTTGGCTTTCAGAGATCTACCATCTTGCTGTATCAGAGAGAAAGAGAGAGAGGGAGAGGGGAGAGGGGAGAGAGGGGAGGGGGAGAGAGGGAGAGAGAAGGGGAGAGAGAGGGAGAGAAAGAGGGAGAGGGTGAGAGGGAGAGGGAGGGAGAGGGAGAAGGAGAGGGGGAGAGAGAAGGGGAGAGAGAGGGAGAGAAAGAGGGAGAGGGCGAGAGGGAGAGGGAGAGGGAGAGGGAGAGAGGGAGAAGGAGAGGGGGAGAGGGGGAGAGAGAGAGGAGAGAAGTGTTCAGAGTTCAGATACAGTGATAGGTCTTAGGTTTCTGGCTCCAGAATTTTTATTTACACACAGTTTGGTTCATAGTTATATATCTTTAGAAGACAGTGCTTGACTGACTATGTGAACAATGGTGAAGAGAGGGGAAGAGTCAAAGACGATAACTAAGTGTCTTGCTTAAAAGAAACAACAGGACCATTTGTGGAATCAGAATCTCTGAAGGTAAAGACGTTTTTGCTGCTGCTTTTCAGACAAGATCTTATGTCATCCTGGCTAGCTTCCAATTCATTATGTATCCAAGAATGACCCTAAGCTACTGGTCCTTCTGTCTCTACCTCATAAGTGCAATCATACCTGGTTTGAGAAGATTTTGGGGGGAGGGGGCTAAAAAAGGTGATTCTAACATTAAACATTTATTTTGAAGTATCTACAAGATATCAAATTAGAAATATGGAGTGAGTGTTTGACTGTGTGGTCTTGGAATTCAGAGACTTCATCTAGGGTTCAGATGTTGATTTAGGACTCATTGGCCTAGAGACAGTGTCTTAACAGTCTCTGAATGATGCTATAACAGAACACCATACACTTAGATCAAAGGAAGTGTACCTCAGTTTCTCTGGAGACTAGAAGTGCAAGACCAGGGCATCACCAGATGTCTAGGGCATCACCAGATGTCTAGGGCATCA
>NW_021604744.1:2162547-2190949 GCF_004785775.1 Grammomys surdaster | reverse complement strand
AGGGCATCACCAGATGTCTAGGGCATCACCAGATGTCTAGGGCATCACCAGATGTCTAGGGCATCACGGTATGTCTGTCAGAAGCTCAGTTTCCAGATAATCCTCTCACTGAAACTGAAGATGGAAGAAGGCCCTTTTATAAAGGTACATGGGTACTCATCCTCTGTGACCTAATCACCATCCAAAGGCCCCATCTCAAATGCTGTTACATCAAAAGTTGATTTTTTTTAGCATGTAGATTTGGGGACACGGAAACATTCAGTCTGTAGCAGGGTCAGTAAGCTACAGGCATGTGTGAAGCATCTTTAGGGCAGTGGTTCTCCAACTGAAACTGCAGAATTGCTTGGATGGTCTTTCAAACAAATTGGGCCTCTCCATCAGAATTCCCCATTCTACTATACTTTCAGAGGCAGTGTGAATACCTTAGGATTTTTTAAAATAATAGTAAATTACTTTATAGAGAACACAAAGGTTTTGCATTTTTACCTGCTGAGTAAGAGAACATTATGTCATTGTACCTCTTTTCTACATTGAATATTATAATTGTTTTTTAAAATTAGAAGCAGGATGATGATCTTATTTAAAAACACTATTTGTATGTCCTTTAAGTTTTTGGTTAAAATTTTTTATTTTTTTATATATCTATATTTTAACACTTATTTTTAGAGCCCTTTAACACACTGTTGCATTCCATGATAGACAAATGTGAGAAACAATTTATGCAGATATAATTACCCTAATGTGTGTGAATATATTTCAAGTTGAGTAACAATGCATCTAGGAGAAGTGAAACTGAGACAGTGTCCTTCTAGTTAACTCTAGGCTGTCCTGTGGCCTTTAAGGGAGCAGGGCCCCAGAAATAATTATTCTAAATGTAGAACATACTTGACCAGTGTTGGCCAACTGGACATGACCTAACGTTCCACTGCAGTGTTTCCCATTGCCAGCCCAGATGCTTAGCCAGACAGAAGTGAAGCTGCTGATGACAAAACCAGATCCTTCCGGGAACTCAGATGTCTTGTTTCAATGGCTTTTTTTGATTGAAACTGAGCTACTTTTCTGACAACCTCTTTCAGTCTTAGATGACTAGAAATTGTACTTCAGCACATGCTTCAAGCACTCTTCGACTCTTCCCTAACCTGCAACCTCCTTTGTTAATTTGCCACTTCATGTGCCCTGGGGCAGGCATCAATCCCTTTGACATCTGACGGTTCCAGTGCCACAAAGCTGAGGTGATGTCTGGTTTGATGGATGGTTTACATTTCTTAAACATTGAGCCCAGAGAGAGTTAATCATCATAGCCAGAGACATTTTCTAACTCTCTGAAGTAAAGTCTAGCCAGAAGATTTCCCCAGTAAATGCATAAAAATGTAACATGACTTTATAAAGGGATCCAATCTCTCCATAGCCAAAGAACATTGGAATTTTCTTCTCCGATGTAGCCTTCAGAGTCTTCTAGCTGCTTTAAGTTAGAGAAAGGGCAGAGTGTATGGAGTGAACTTTCACCCTGAGCCAGGCTGATTTGCAGCTATGTCTGACTATACGACCTGGAGACTATACTTCTTTTCTCTGAGTTGGTTCCTTCATTTTGTAGTGGGACAATGTGTGTGGTACTGACTTTTTGTGAGAATGAGGAAACATGTCATACATATTGCAAAGGTAGTTCCCTCCCTCTAAGGTCATAAAGATACAGACTGGGAACTTGGGAAGAACTCTGGCCTAGATTTCAAGGCCATTACCAACCAGTTTGGTCACCCAGTTTACGTCTGATAATTCTCTTGTCTTTAGTTTCTTAATATTGGGCAGTTAAGCAAAATAATCCCCACGGTTTCTTCTCTAAATTTTGTTCACAGGGACTTGTCTGTTATGTAAACTATGACCTGAATTTCTGTCTTATAAATTCTGAATGTCTCGTGGAACTTTTAGTGGAGTCAGGAATTTTCCAAAATGAGTTTCCATCATCCATTCCTTCTACCGTTAAGTGACACTGGTGGCAGACTGTCAAAGTTTCAACATAGCATTAATTTATCATTAACTTTAGAACCATAAGAGGGAAAAGAAAGATTCAAGCTTAAAACATCCCCATACATCCCATGGGATAGCCAACTTACTCAGGAAACTCGAAAAGGTCTGGAACTAATTCACTGAACATCTCCATAAAGCTTAAGCAACAGTTATCTCATTTGACTTGAACTTGATATTAATGAAAACACTTCAGTGCCCCCACTACAGTGCAGGTGTTGAGTGCTGACTTTTAAATAATATTGTGTTCCTGTGATGATTTGTATATGCTTGGCCCAGGAAGTGGCACTATTAGAAGGTGTGGCCCTGCTGGAGTAAGTGTGGCCTTGTTGGAGTAGGTGTGTCACTGTGAGCGTGGGCTTTAATACCCTCATCCTAGCCGCCTAGAAGTCAGTATTCTGCTCGCAGCCTTCAGATGAAGATGCAGAACTCTCAGCTCCTCCTGCACCGTGCCATGGATGCACTGGACGCTGCCATGCTCCCACCTTGATGATAATGGACTGAACCTTAGAATCTGTAAGCCAGCCCCAATCAAATGTTGTCCTTTATAAGACTTGCCATGGTCATGGCATCTGTTCACAGCGGTAAAGCCCTATCTAAGACAGTTCCTTACACTTCCCTTGTTACTTCTGATACATTGAATAAGGTTGCTATTAGTTTACCATTTTTTTGAACAGGAGAAACTGGCCTTCATTTTGAGTCTCCATTCTGCCCACAAACCAGGGCTACCTGAAAACATAAATGTGACTGTGACCCTTTGCTGTTAAAATATATTCCATGGATTCTCATTTCCTTCTGAGGAACAGTGGGACACAAAGGCTTCTTTAGCATCTGATACCCGCCCTCCCCTTTATCTGCCAGCAGACTTCCAGTTTTCCTTATGTTGAACCCATCGGGCTTCCCTAAGTCTAAGGTGCTCACTTAGCACCAAAACAATACAGCAGGCACCTCCTCCTCGCAATGGCTGCCCACTCCTTCATGTGGAAAACCCTATTTATCTGTCCGACTCAGCGACCACATCCTTCCATTGCTCCTCCTCCGCCTGCTTGTCCTGCAGTATGCGGTGATCTTGCAAGGCCTACAGCTTTGTATGCCTCTTTTCTCTCTAGAAGGCACTTAATCCTGGCTCTGTCATTCAAATGTCTTTCTCTAGTGAGAGAACTAAGCCCTTCTTTCTACCTCAGCATTTACCATACATGGCACATAGTAGGCACTCTGGACATGTCCATCAGAAGGATGGATGCATGGATAGTCCAAGACAAAAGTGTTGAGCATGGAATACCATTCAAGTGCAGTTTAGTTTTGACGACCGTTGCTTCAGTTTGCTTCTAATGCTATTGAAATTGCTTCATCCTACAATTTAAAAAGTAAAAATCATTACAAAACCAAAGTTCACAGTGAAGATTCTTTTCCATATGAGCTGAACGACCACATTAAACAGCACCCAGTACCAACACATGTTAATTTTATCTGGACAGGACAGAAGGGTTTTGTTCTGTTTTTTTTTTTTTTTTCCAAACTCATAATTTCTCCTTTCAGCTTGCAGGTGTGACTGGTATAACACAACCTTGGAAATTTTCTCAATCACATTCAAAACAGTGATAAATACTGCTCCTACCTCTCTAACAATTTCTGTTCAGTGTTTAGAATTTTTACCTTCATTTTCATAATTTATTTTCTGGAAAAACGCAACTCCCCAGTAGCTTGACTTTCACTGGACAAACAGCTACCAGCTCAGGATAAAAGTTATAACAAAAGCCTGGTGGTGGTGGTAAGTGCCTTTAATCCCAGCTCTCAGGAGGCCAGCCTGGTCTACAGAGGGAGTTCTGGGACAACCAGGGCTACACAGAGAAACAAGGAAACAGACAAACAAACAGACAGTCAAAACTACCAAAAAGCCTCTATTACATGCATGCTTAAAGTCTACATAAGCCCCACTAGTAAGGATAAAATGAATGAACATAGACATTTAATTTGGGTCAATTGATGCTTCCCCTCCTAAGTCTAGGTGGTGCTTTAGTTGTAAGTGTTGGCAGGGTGGAAGAGAAGGTGTTTGGTTCCTGCTTTCCTCATCCCCTCACCTATGTTAAGGCAGTGGTTCTCAGCCTTCCTAACACTGCCTTTGACCCATTAATACAGTTCCATAAGAGTCTTTTGCTGCTACTTCATAAGTGTAATTTTTCTACTGCTGTTTATCATAATGTAAATCCCTGATATACAACTATCTAAACCCAAAGGGTTTGCAACCCACAGATTGAGGACCACTGTCTTAAGGGTTTGGGGTTTTATGTTTGTTCATTTTGGGTTTATTTGTTTGTTTGTATGCAATGCAGACATGAACAAATGGTATGGTATCACTCCAAGTCATTTAGTTAACAGTCATCTGGAAGTGGTTATTGTAGACACCTAAAACCCTGAAACCAAAGTGACACTATAGGGTTCTCTCCCAAAACCAAGAGAGAGATGTATAATGTCAGTTTCAAAGCTGTCCTCTAGGATGTTCAGAGCAGCTTTGAGTAAGTTAGAAATGTCTTCCAATATGTGTAATGGACTCTAAATAAATATAAATATTGTGTAGGGTTCAATGTATGTAACATCTATTTAAAAATGAACTTAAAAGAGTTTCTAGGAAACCATGATTGCTAAGCAAATATCATGGTTATGAACATGGAGGAAAATAATCATGGCTTTGATCTGCACAAAGAAAAGGGAAGGAAGAACTTAAAAAGAAAGAAAAGAAAATTAAAAATAAAAGAGTGTCTCTATCCACATGCACAGTTTGAATGCAATCATGGGGAAGGAAGAGAAACCGCTTTGGGGTACGAGCAATGATTAGCCAGGGCTGCGGATCAGTGACAAGCTTCACGGTTTTATTTAATTTTATTAATTTCCTAAATGTTCTCTGTTGCACATGTATTGGTTTTTGGGAATATAATCAACTGCCTCTGTAACCAGCTGCTTTTGCAGATGGAGTCTCTGAGCCAGTAGGGGCCGTGTGCTGTCGTGCTGAGCGTGAAGGCCCGATGAGGTCAGAGAGCTCACAGCACTGGAGAGAGACTCCTTAGATGAAGGGTGTGAAGCAGACGGTCTAGCAATGTGGGTGAGCCATGAGGGAAGGGTGCACTGTCTCCAGGGGAAGCTGTTACTCACTGCCAGCTCACTGTTGCAATGAAGAGAGATGTCTGATTGCTCTTTGAAAATTATAATGTTATAAATGAATTATTATTTTTTTTAAAAATCACCAACACTGTGTCTGCCAAATTTAATGTCTGTAGGCCACATGTAGCTCCAGGAAGTGCATTTAAAATTCTGTTTAGAGGTTTGGGTTTATAACTTGATAAACTGGTATACTGTGCTTCTGTCTTGATACTAGGAAGTACACAATACAGTAACGGTTGTGCACCACACAGACAGAAGCTTGTCGTTGCCAGGCAGTGTGCAAACTCTGGCCTTCTATATCCAAACTCTGTCCTAACGCCTAGGTCTACCCCTCGTCTCCAAAAACACTAACGGGCTACCAACTTCACTGTCTCAGGTAAACCACACTCGCTCTGCATTAGAGCACAGAACTCGCTCTGCATTAGAGAGCAGGGAATAGTCTGGGATGGACCTTGTGGGAGAAAGTTGCCTAGTGCGTGAGAGGTCAAGGTTCAAAGTGAGCGGGGTAGAATAGGGAAAAGGAGTGAGTGTGGAGAAGTCAGCAGAAGAAAGCAGGGAGGTGGCTGGCTGGGCTTGAAAACCTAAGATCTCAGCTGATGTAAGTTCTTTGAAGACTCTGAGCGTAAAGGTCTTTGCATCCTTGAGATTTGGCACAGGTCCTGATTGAGAAAGATACCATGAGATGTTTGCTGGATGGTTAAAAGACAATCCAGAGCTCTGATTCGAGAGGGAGGGATCTGACTTCAAGTTTCTACCACTTTTGAGAGTGAAGACTTTTTTCTTTTCTATTTACCATACTCGTTCTTCCTTCTTCCCTGCCAGGCAAAGAAGAATGTCCTGACTGTGCAGGGTTGGTCACATTGTCTTCTTCCTATATAACCTCCAATGGTTCTGCCTGCCTGCCTCCCTCTCGTCTACCCTCTCTCCTTCTCCTTCCTTCTCCTTCAACTGTTCATTTCTTTCTCATGTGGGAATGCTTATTCATTTAAAGAGACCGAGAGCACACCAAAGATTTCCAAGGAATATGAAAGCCGAAGGAGATTGGCTAAAATCCTGAACTTCCACATCCCTTTTATCTCATCTGCCGTAGACGCTCCAGACGCTCCAGACAGACGCTCCAGACGCTCCAGACAGACGCTCCAGACGCTCCAGACAGACGCTCCAGACGCCCAGACATCTGCTCTCTCCGTTCTCGCCCTGCATGCACAGTTCCCACCCGGCAGACAGAGTTAGGAAACTCCTGACATTCCGCAGTTAGGAAACCCTGAGCACTCTGCAGCACACTGCCCTGGGGCAAAAGAGCTCTTAACAAACAGGCAATTCATCCTATCAGTTCGGACGGTGAGAAGGCAAGTTATTATGATAACTCAGCAACAAGTCATTGAGAAGCAAAATCCAAGGAGGATCTTGGAGTGGTCAGTTGGTGACTTGTTAAAATGTAATTTTTGTTGATACGTTAATATGTGACTTTTAGACACATAATTCTAGAGGTGTTCAAATACTTTCAGACCATTGCTACAATAGAACTCCTTGTTCAACCCGTTCATTTACATGAATAAGTTCTTTTCAGAACCTGTATTTAAAAAGGGAATAAAATGGATGTCTAATTATAACAATAATTAACATTAACTGATTGACACATAAATTAATCAAAAATAAGCTTCACTACCTGACCACATGAAACATTTACGATATTTTAAAAAAAATTTAAATGCGCCATTTATGGTTATGTATTCATGTTATTTAAATGTGTTATTTATTTATTGTTTTGTTTTGTTTTCAAAGACAAGGTTTCTCTGTGTAGCCCTGGCTATACTGGAATGTACTCTGTAGAATGTACTCTGGCCTTGAACTCAAAAATCCCCTGCTTCTATCTTCTGAGTGCTGAAACTAAAGGTATGTGCCACCACCATATGGCTAAATGTGCTATTTATGCTGGTTAATCAAATTTACTTATATAATAACTATGTAGCTTGGTTATTACTAATGATAGGAACTACATGCAAAGGAAAAATGAAAGCAATTATGGAGCCAGAGAATGCTTCACTCTGTATGTATACTAGACTATAAAAAATGGTGATAGAATTTTTAATAATATATTTCAAGCATCATAATTGGCATAGTGTATAATTTTGTTGAGAAATTGGGGTATAAATATGAACTAAAGAAGAAAAGAAAATGATGTAAACTTGTGACAATAAAGAGTTTCTGGGCTGGAGTCACAGCTCCATGGGTAAGAATGGCTTATCGTGATATCACGCTCTGAGTGTGAATCCCCATCACCCACGTAGAAAGCTGGGCGTGGCTGTGTGTGCTGCAATCCCAGCATTGAAGGGTGGAGACAAGCAGATCCCAGGAGCTTACTGGCCAGCTAGCCTAGCCACAATGGTGAGCTTTCAGTTTAGGGGGAAACCCTGTCTCAAGGGATAAACAGAACAGCTGTCAGCCTCCTCTGGCTTCTGCATGCATGCACATGCATTCATGTACATGTACATCAGAGAGAGAGAGAGAGAGAGAGAGAGAGAGAGAGAGAACAAGTCACAACGTGTGTTGAAGTTAAGAGGACAACTTGGGGGACTCTGTTCTCTCCTTCCTTCCATGATGTTGGTCTCTGGGGTCAGACTTGGGTTGTCAGATTTGGGAGCAAGCACCTTTGACTTCTGAGCCATCTCATTGGCTCATATTTTAAAGAATATATGATGGTAAATTGTCTTATGATGGTAAATAGTTAAGGGTTTACTGCGGTGAACAGGCACCATGACCAAGGCAACTCTTATAAGGACAACTGTTACTTGGGACTGTCTTACAGGTTCAGAGGCTCAATCCATTATCATCAAGGTGAGAGCATGATAGTTTCCAGGCAGGCATGATGCAGGAGGAGCTGAGAGTTCTGCATCTTTTTCTGAAGGCAAACAGAAGACTGGCTTCTGGGCAGCTAGGAGGAGGCCACACCCACTCCAAGGCCACACCTCCAAATAGTACCACTCCCTGGGCTAAGTATATTTAAACCACCACGTAAGTGTAAGGCCAGCACGGGATTTGTAATCCTTTGGTATATATGAGTGATCTAGTAGTTTAGCTTTAAACAAGTCAATAGGCATCATGCATCCCAAATCATGTCCCTTGCCATTAACGAAGTTTATGGTGAAAGCTGGAGAAATGGCTCAGAAGAGTGTGTACTGCTCTTGCAGAGGATCCGAGCTCAGTTCCCAGCATCCCATTAGGTGACTCATATGGCCTACAATTCCTGCTCCAGGAGAGCTAATGCATCTGACTTCCTTGGGAAGCAAATAAGCTCTTGTGCACATGTTCAGACAGAAACAGACACACACGCACATGCACACTCACACACACAATTAAAAATAAAATAAATCTTTAAAAAAAACAGATGAAAATCTGGAAATGTGTGAGAGAATGTAAAGCTTTTCAAATTGATTTTAGGAGCCGTGCCAGCAAAACTTGATGACATGTGTCTCAGGCATCACGCCTCAGACCTCAGGACCAAGGGGATCCCTGTTGGCATTGTCTACCTACAGGTAAGATAACCTCCATCTTTAGGCTTGTCCCTCTCTGTTTTATCCTCTTTGGTGAGCAGATCCTTACAGAATGCTACGTGGGTATCTCCATCATCAGCCTCTACTCAGTAACAAAGAAAGAAGCATCTGAAATATTCAGCTTTAAATAGCTTCTGAGTGTAGATGAGTCATAAGCCTAGAACTCTAGCCCAGGCCTCCGCTGAGCTTCAGATTTCGGTTCTAAGCACACGTGACAGATTCACCGGGATGTGCCTTCCTCTCTGCCCGCATCAGACTCAGTTCTGGCACAGTTCCCTTCCTCGGCGACCAACCATGCTTCCTTCTCAGGCAATGCTTCATTCTCGGAGTCAGGGACCAGCGAGCCTCTGCTGCTGCTCCTGTTCAGACTGTAGGCTGGTACTCCTGTGTTGTCTGGGGGGGGGGGGGGGGGGGGGAACGGGGGAAGGGGGCGGGGGGGACTGTTTTGCAGCAGACCACCGAAAAGGAAAAGGAGCAGGACCTCTGCTGTTGGCTTCGAACAGGGAATTCCTTTCCCCTGGCGCTCCATTTAGAAGATTTCACAGGGAGCTCTTCATTCGTTGTTCTTGCTTCAAGTTTCAGGTGGCCTTGAGCCAAAGCTGGTGATGGCAGAGGGAAACCCCTCCTTAGGACTCAGCAAGATTTCAATTTTGGACTCTCTTCTTTGTAAGCTTGCCGCTATTTCACTTGTATTTTATTTATTTAAGGTATTATTATTAAATTATTTTTAATCTTTCTTTTTACAGACTAGTCATTATCCCCCTCCTGGTCTGCCCTCTGACAGTTCTTCATCCTGTTCCTCCTCCATCTCCAAGAGGATGTCAGCAACCCCTCCCCCCCCCCCCCCCCCAACCCCCCCCTGCCAGGCCTCCCAACTCCCTAGGGCCTCAAGTCTCTTAAAGGTTAAGTGTGCCTTCTCTCACTGAGCCCAGACCAGGCAGTCCTCTGCTGTGTATGTGTCAGGGGCCTCAGCTGGTGTATGCTGCCTGGTTAGTGGCTCAGTGTCTGAGAGATCTCAGGGGTCCAGGTTATTTGAGACAGCTGGTCTTTCTATGGGGTCGCCCTCTCCCTCAGCATCTTCCAGCCTTTCCCTAATTCAACCACAGGCTTCAGCCGGGCGGTGGTGGCACACGCCTTTAATCCCAGCACTTGGGAGGCAGAGGCAGGCAGATTTCTGAGTTCGAGGCCAGCCTGCTCTACAGAGTGAGTTCCAGGACAGCCAGGACTACACAGAGAAACCCTGCCTCGAAAACCCAAAAAGAACAAAAACAAACAAACAAACAAACAAAAAACCACAGGGTTCCCCGACTTCAGCCATTGGTTGGGTGTAAGTATCTGCATCTGTCTCAGTCAGCTGCATGTTGGGCTTCTCGGAGAACAGCCATGCTATGCTCCTGTCTGTAAGCACACCACAGCAACAGTAATAGCATCAGGCCTTGGAGCCTCCCTTGAGATGGATCGCAAGTTGGGCTGGTCACTGGACCTCCTTTCCCTCAGTTTCTTCTCCAGTTTTGTCTCTGTAGTTCTTTTAGATGGGAACAATTCTGGGTCCAAGTTTTTGACTGTGGGATGGAAACTCCATCCTTCCACTTGATGCTCTGTCTTTCTACTGGAGGTGGACTCTACAAGTTTCTTCTCCCTACTGTAGGGCATTTTATCTAAGGTCCCTCCCTTTGAATCCTGAGAGTCTCTCACCTTCCAGGTCTCTGTATATTCTAGATGCACCACCCCCCTGCCCTCCCACCTCCTTCCTTCTGAGGTTGCCTGTTTCCATTCATTCTGCTGACTCTCAGGGCTTTACTCCTGTCACCCCACCCCCCAATACCTGATTGTGTTCTCCTTTTCCATGTTGGGAGGTTTTTAATGACTTCTTCTGTTGCCTTAGGGGATATGGGTCTGCTTAGATAGTTTACCTGCATTTGATTTAACTTTGGTACGTGGTATCTGTCTAGACTTATTTTATTTTATGTGTATGAGTGCCTTGCCTGTATACATGCCTGTGCACTATGAGTGACTGGTAGCAGCAGAGGTCAACAGAGGTCAACAGAAGTGTCAGATCCTCTGGTACAGGATTTACGGATGGCTGTGAACCACCATGTAGGTGCTGGGTGTTGAACCTGTGTTCAGATGCTTGTGAACCACCATGTAGGTGCTAGGAATTGAATCTGCTTTCTCTGCAGATTTGACTGGCTTAGTGTCTACTTCATAGCCCAGGCTACCCTCAAATATTTAGGAGTCCCCCTGCCTCAATCTTCCAAAGGCTGGGATTACAAGTATGCCCCGCCATGCCTGGTTTTAGGATTAATCTCTGTATGGTTAGATTTCTCTTGAGAAAAATGATGGTGATTTGTAATACTAAAATACATGAAAACTTATCAGACCCATATCAGCAGTTCTTGCCTTTATTGTTAATTAATTTGACAGATGAGACAGGACACTTAGCTCTCAGCGTGCATTTCTTTAATGGTAGTGAAGTGGACCGTTTCCTGTGGTCCCTGGCAGCCATGTTTCCTCTGCTGTGAGTTGTCAATGCTTCTGAATTATCCGTGTATCTTCCTTTGTGCCTGAATGCACTCCTTTATAAACATTTAACGTTTCACGTCAATTAGGAAAACCAGCCATGGAAATTAATAGAAGTATAATAAAACTCTTATTTTACAATTCTCAGGTGATTTCATTGCACTGTTTAATCTGTCTTTACCTAGGACAGTTTTGACAGAAGTCAGATTGGCTAGTAAAATGTAAAAGGACACCAACGTCTAAATTAAGAAAAAGAGACAACTTTCTTTCAACTTAAAACATTTTTAAAGACATGTATTTATTTTATTTTGTGTGTATGCGTACGTGCCAGAGTGTGCATGTTCTGTGTGGACAGGAGCCTGAGGAGGTCAGAAATGTCGATCCTCTAGACCTGGAGTTACAGATGGCTGTGGGCTGTATGTGGGTGTTGTAACTGAAACCCGGGTCCTCTGCAATAGCAGGAAGCTCCTTTAACCCCTGAGCCCTCTCTAGCCTCTTTCAACTTTTAGCCAAGCACTGAAAATACTCTTCCCACCCTGCCTGCCCTCTGGTGGAGCTCCCAAATCAGACAAGCTGTGAAGGGGAATCAAGGAGACCAAAGTTACCAGGAATGGCAACCACGCCTGAATAAGTAAAGCCACTGGCTGACTCAGAAGAGACTTGGTTCTTGGTTTTTCCCAGGGCTAAATGGGATCAACAGTGTTTCTTCTGCTAAGATTCTTCCCAGACTAGTAGTTTTCCACCAGTGCTTTTTCTTCTGGTAGTCTTACTGACCTGGGAAGTTTCCCTAAGGTCCGACTGTGGAACAGAGTTCAGGTTGAGAGGGTATGAAAAGCAGCGGACTGGGAAGTGAGGACTCTGTCTCCAGCTCTGAAGACAAGAAGGGTGAGAGTGTGCCAGCAGGGCACCTGTGTAAGCCTCTCAGCCCCACACTGGCTTGCTCTTCTGCACATGCAGAGTCAGAGTCAAGACCTGAATAGATCAGGAGTGAGCACTCAGTGAGATAACAGAGCCAGCCAAAGCTCTCTGTGAACAGTGAAGCACACCAGGGCACCAGGTGGTGCTGACAGACCGCTGGCAACTCTGCTCTGACTCAACACTCAACCTCACTAAGCTATGTGTCTTAATACAAGAAATAATCAGTTTATCCTTCGAATCTTTAGCAAATAATGGGAGGCTTTGGTCTCAGATCTGTAAGAATAGCAAATTACATATCCTAATGTGACTCACACCTGTGTGCAACTCTCTGGATTCACTTTTATTTTTAATTATAGCACCGACAGAGGGGAAGGTTTAAAATTACACCTTTCAGAACCAGTCACTACTTAGTGACTCTGCATTTCAAAGATATTACTCACGTCTTTTAAAAAAATTACCATGTTCTTTTATTATTGCCTCAGCCTAAATATAAGCTTATCATTAAAGTGGTGATAACTGGCCTTAGAATCCTATTTTTAAACATTTTCATGAAGCTGTAGTAATTTAGAAGATTTAAGTGTGCTAACGTATTACATGTTCAAATTGTTTTTCCCTGTAATTCTGTGTGTCTGAGGACACATGTAAAATATAGAATTACATAACCAGAGGCACAAGTCCTGCACTTCTTTTTCTTTCACACACACACAATCTTCATCCATCCCTTCCTCCACACTACGGTGGGTTATACTACGGAAGAGCAAATGTAAACATATACTGTCACAGGTGCTTGCTCCGAGTCACCCTTGTTCTTACCAGGTAGTGGCACTAGCCTCCTGCCTGCATCTCCTTCTTAGTATGTACTCTTTTTCTTTCTTTCTTTCTTTCTTTCTTTCTTTCTTTCTTTCTTTCTTTCTTTCTTCCTTTTTTTCTTTTTTTTTTTTGAAACAGGGTCTCACAGTGTAACCCTGGCTGTGTAGACCAGGATAGCTTCAAACTAGCAGAAACTGGAACCGGCTGGCCTCCCTCTGCCTCTTGCATGAGTGGATTTAAAGGTTTATGTCGCTACACTGCACCTTAGAACACTCTTAACAGTAGCACTCACAGTATTAAAATCTAAGTTAGAAAATATCACTTAAATACTCAAAATCCTCTGAGGGCCTTTCCTTCTCAGCTGCTTTCCTCTCCTCCCCTGGGTAGTCACCCCTGCCTTCCTGACCAGGGCGGGACACCGCAGGCTTAGGGTCTTGTTCTTTTCTCATCTCTCTGCAAGAGGGCTTCCTCTCTTCTTTGGATCTGATCGTCTCAGTGAGCCTTCCTGCTGCGACCTTTAAGGCTCACCCGTCCTTACCTCAGCTCTGGTATTCACCAACATCTAACATAGGACATACTTACCTATCATCCCCCTCCCCTCTAGAATATGGAATGTAATTCCCAGGAGGGCGAGAGCTTTTGACTGTTCCACCCTCAACACCCAAGAGAGCACTTGTCTCAAAGTAAGTGCTAAGGAAATGTTTGTTGCATGATTGAAGGAAACAAAGATGAGTGTGGCCCTGGTGGATCTGCAACACTTCACAAACAGCAAATATTTCATCAAAACTTTATGGGAAAAAGTCAGAAACTTTTGAATTGTCTAATGATGAGGACTGCTGTTTTAATGTAAAGTGAGTATCCTCTTTCCTCTTTTCTGAACCGTTTGGCTTCTCTTCCTCCCGTCTCCACACAGGTGTTCCTGGGCATCCTGCTTCGGTTTCTTGTCTTGGTTCATCTGTTCTCTGGGCACAATCGCATCTACTTTTGTTTTTGTTGTTGTTGTTGTTTGTTTGTTTGTTTTGTTTTGTTTTGTTTTGTTTTTCGAGACAGGGTTTCTCTGTATAGCCCTGGCCGTCCTAGAACTCATTCTGTAGACCAGGCTGGCCTCAAACTCAGAAATCCACCTGCCTCGGCCTCCGAAGTACTGGGATTAAAGCGTGCGCCACCACCCCCCGGCTTGCATCTACTTTTATGGCTCCCGTTATTTCTTGGTCTTGGATTTCTCTCCAACTTACAAGTCCAACCTTGACATTTGTTGATTGACTCAGCTTTGTTTCCGGAGGTGAGCCGCCTTTCAAGGTCTTAAACCTCTCTGCCTAAAACCAGATTTATCTTTTTCACCCTTAAAACTGGATCCTAAGCCGGGCAGTGGTGGCGCACGCCTTTAATGCCAGCACTTGGGAGGCAGAGGCAGGAGGATTTCTGAGTTCCAGGACAGCCTGGTCTACAGAGTGAGTTCCAGGACAGCCAGGGCTACACAGAGAAGCCCAGTCTCGAAAACAAAAACAAACAACAAAACAAAAAAAAACAAAGAAAAAAGAGATCTGGATCCTTTTCCAGCAATATGTTTCTGCTAATGGTCTTACCTTCTTCTAAGTCTGGAAACATTTCAAGACATACAGTCATGAAGTGTTACGTAACATGTCTTCACATGGTCAAGTCTGTTTCTCATCCTTTTAGAGAAGTCCACCTTCCCTTTCTTTTTCTGAGACTCTGTATTTCATCACACTCTGAATCAGCTGATGGCACTGGCCCACTGGGCCTGTGCTGGGCTATCTGAGGTGGTTATCTGAGTCTAGTCTTCCTGTTTCACCACTGAAGACTCAATTTTGTTTCAGAAATAGAGACCTGGCATTGTCCAGTTTTGTTTTTTGAAAAAGAAAAGGCCTTTTCTAGGTCATAGAAAATTCAGCTAATCACAGAAAGAAATTAAAATGTAACAGTCAGTACTACTAACTATGGGTCAGTGGGTAAACATGTCCAAGGACATGGGTTCAGTTCCCAGACCTGCTGTAGCATAGATGAGCCCACACTCACAAGAACACATCATACATACATGTGCACACATATAGACAATAGTAATAAAAAATAAAAAGTTCAGATTGATCATTAACAATGTGATGTATAGCCTTTTGGTTTTCTTTCTCTGAGTATAAATCTCTGTTCAAGTTATAATTATATTTTTAAACCATAAAGGGATTCTTTATATCTTTCTTGTTATTATTGTCCAGCTTGCAAATTTGCTCCCTGAGTTCATTGGATTTCCGTACCTTTTTCACTATGCGGTGCTGTTTTTACGTGGCTGCTCTTACGAGAGGGACTAAGGACTTGGTGCGGCCGAGCAGATGCATCCTCTCTAGACTTTGATTCCTGAGCTGCTGACTCAGAGCAGCAGGGATGACGGATGGCACAGAGTCCCCTGTGGCCAGGGCAGCAGCCATGGCAGCTGCATCCGGCTTCCAGCTGAGAGAAAGACAGCTGTTCTGAGGCAGTATGCAATGTCCTGCATCTAAGGACTTTGCAGTGTGAGCCATGGGGTCAGTCTTTGGCAGCTGGGCTGGTGACTTTGTGGGAGCAGCCCTGTGGAATGCTTGGGTGTGACGCTTGCCTGGATGATTCCCCTTCCCACCTCTGCTTCTTGAATTAGCTTAAAAGTCAACTTAATTTACTGGCAATGGAAACTAAGCTGTCAACAACAGGCGCTCTTACAATACTGCTTTCTGTGTGGCTTGTGCTTATGTGAATGCCCTCTGTGTATTAGCTTGTCATCTTTACCACAACCCTATGAAACAGAGATTGGTATTAGCCCCATTTTATGGATGATGAAACTGAGCTATGGGAAGACTAGGTTACCCAACCAAAGCTACACAGTTGTCAGTGGTGGCTCTGAAGCTCAAACCCCGCCACTCTGGCCTTGTTCTGGGGAGCCTTGATTGGTCCACACACTGCTTTATAACTTCTTTTTACATGCAACAAAATTTAATGAGCATTTCTGTGTTGTTAAATATTCAGTTAAGTTATGTTCAAAGGATGACTCATGGTTTACTCAACTGACACCCTATTGTTAAACATTAAGGATATCCTAGTGGATAAACTTTTTCTTTTAGTTTTAGGTTAGCATATGAGGTCATGAACGGCTTCATCATGCCAGTCTTACAACGTGTCACTATGCTTCCTTCTCAGCTTTCATACCGAGTCTTAACACCCATGACTTATTTCCTCGCACTGAAGGCCCAGAGGTGGAATGTTTGCTCAAAGGGAAACTTAACTACCTTCTAGGAAGACAATCCTGATTTTGTTTTAATACACAGCAGTATATGTGAGCATTCTGTTTCCCTGACTTATTAACATTGAACATTTAAGTGGTATGTGTGAGATGAAAAAATGATAGATATTTTTCTTTTCAATTTTGAAATTCTTTAAAGATTTAAAAATACAATTTTAGGACCCAAGAGATGGCTAATTGGTAAAGTTATGGAGATAGAAGTCTGATTTCTAGAACCAATGTCATGAGCCAGTTTTGCTGTCACGTGCTTATAAACCCGGCACTGGGGAGAGGGGACGAGGAGGCTCCCTGGAGCTAGCTGCCTGCCTGTCTTGCCTAATTGGCAAGTCCCCGGTCACAGTGACAGGTTCTGCTTCAAAACAGTGAGTGAATGGCGTCTGAAGAATGTCACCTGAGATTGACTTCTGGCCTCCACAGACAGGCACACATGTAAGCATGCCCACTTGAACATACATGACACACTGCTTTCAGGGTATTGTATTACCCAGCGACACAGTTACCCTTATGTATTTGTAGGGAAATGGCTCCAGGACTACCTGCTACTCAGGATACACAAGTCTGCAGTCTTTTAAATAATATTGTAACCTATAACTTCACATCCTTTAAATCATCTCTAGGGCAGTTATACTACTGACTGCAATGCTGTGCGATTGTTAATTGTCATTTCACTATATTGATTTAGGTTTAAGAAATGGCGGCCAGAGAAGTCCATGCATGCTTGATGCACGTGGTAATTGTAACTATTAACAACACGGTCTAGTATCACCTGGCCACTGCTTGAGGGAAGTTCAGCTGAGTAGCATGTCTGTATGCATTCATTTGTCTCTGGCCTTGACCGTGGATGTGATGTGACCAGCTGTTTCAAGCTCCTGCCTTAGCTGCCCTACAATAATGGACTTTAAGCTACAATTGTATAAACCCTCTCCCCTAGGAAGATTTTTGGTTAAGGTTTGTTGTTGTTATTGTTATTGTTTTTAACCATCACAGTAACAGAAATGGAACCAGTGCAGCACATGAGCATGTGTTCGCTCATTTTTGCTATTTTAGATCTGAAGTTGGTTGAGCCATGGATGCAGAATCCTCAAATACAGACCATGCAGCTCTGGGGGACCCAGTGCTAGGTCTACGTCTTCTGTGAGAGCTGACCAGCCGCCGGATGCTAACAGGTCTGGAACAATGTCATCACAGGATGCCTTAGGGAGCCGATCGTGGGTAACGGCCAGTGCCATGCCCATGGTGTGTCCTAGTGTCCAGCTTGTCTAGCCTGGCCCTCAAAGCAGCCACACTGGCAGTGTAGGTGGTCACTCCCGCTTTGGTCTTGCTGCTGGCTTATTTTGGCCTATCTCCTCAGAAGCCAGGTAGATCATACTGAAGGTGTTTGTGAAATTCACATTGAGAACTTGTTAGAAGTCTTCTACAGTAGAGACCTGGTTTATTTAAAGCAATATTTCTCAATCTGTGGGTCATGACCCCTCTGGAGGTAGAAGAACCTTTCCACAGGGGTCACATGTCAGATATCCTGCATATCTGATATGCACATTATGATACATAACAGTAGCAAAAATACAGTTATGAAGTAGTAACAAAATAATTTTATGGTTGGGGATTAGAACTATATTAAAGGTCGCAGCATTAGGAAGGGTGAGAACCACTGCTTTCATGTGTATTTATCTTAGCAGCCTTCACAATACCACACAGTCGCTGGTCACATTCCCACGGTCAAACTTCCTTCTGCTAAAGTCAGAGCTACTTGAACATTGTCTTGGTATTGTTCTGCTTGGGCCTTTCCAGCAGCTTCCTGGCCTTACCCCTGGAGATTAGTGGGATCAGAAGCACACCATCAGGTGGACCACTGTGACCAAGCCAAGGCTCAAGGCTCCCCTGGTAATTACTGCAACCAGGTCCTTCATGCTTTAGCGTTCTTTAGGCAGCCTTCTTCTTTCCCCAACCCTTCATGAGGTTGATTATTGCTTATTCTTTATCTCTTAACTAAATGTCTCTTTCCACAAAGAGCCTACTGTGACTTCAGAAGTCTATCTCTGACTCTTTCCTTCATGTCTCCCTTCTCACTTGTATACTTTGATACTCAATATTTTTGTCTACATTGTAAGCCCTAAATCACCAGAGAGCCCTTCTGTAGTGGGTTTGAATATGCTTGACCCAAGGAGTGGCACTATTGGGAGGTGTGGCCTTTTTGGAGGAAGTGTGTCCTGTCGGGGTGGGCTGTGAGGTGTGTCCTGTTGGGGTGGGCTGTGAGGTATGTCCTGTCGGGGTGGGCTGTGAGACCCTTCTCTTAGCTGCCTGAGGATGCCAGTTCTCTCTTGTATGCTCAGCAACTTCTCCAGCACCATGTCTACCTGTACACGGCCATGCTTCCTCCTACGATGATAATGGACTGAACTCTGAACTTGTAAGCTAGCCCCGTTAAAGTGTTGTCCTTTATAAGAGTTGCCCCAGTCATGGTGTCTCTTCACAGAAGTGAAACCCGGATAAGATGGCATTGATTTGTTCACTCCCCGTACCTATTGCATGTCAATGTCTCTGACACAGAATAGGTACTCAGTAAGTGTTGGATGATTGGATCAACAGATAGCTTATCAAACAGCATGAGGGCTCTGTGGTTCTAAGATTTAAATGACATGATAGGTTTTTGCATTTAATTGTTTATAAGTGGATTATATTTCAAAGTTTATAAACTGGTACCCGGAGAATCATAGTACTTAGCTGCTCAGAAGACTACCCTTGCTACTCCTGTGGAAAGCAGTGGCCACAGATCTTGTTTGTAAGCTGACTTCCATCTAACTGCTGGTGTTGTTAAATCTCAATTTCTAATGTCCCTTCACCATACTCGTGTGTTCCCCAATTTAGTCACAGTGTCAGCTGTATAGCTGTGACCACTATCGGAATGCTGGCTTTGGAAGCATAGTTAACAGGCACAGTGTGAACATCCACAAACCAGAAGTAGGTTTTAGAGAGCCCAGTGCTAGCTGGGCATCATACGATGTTACTTGCAGCCACACTCTTTGCTTGAGGTCAGGTCAAACCATCTCCAATTTGCTTTTGGGTGCCTCCCCATGATGTCCCAGCACACAAAGTGGCCAGAACTGAATTTCTTCTCTACTCAGGTGTTCTTTCAGTCTTTGCTCACCAATTTGACCAGGACACTTTATTTTTAACAGGTCTCACTGTTACACGGTTGAACTTCTTATCGACAGTACATTTATACAGAAAATATGTGAGAAACATCTCTAGGCACCTCGGGCTCAGTTAAGTTTATTTGGTTTATTCTTCTTGTATTTATTCCAATGAATAAATAGTTGTTTTACCACACTGATAAATGCTACAAATCAGAGGCTCATAGTTCACCAGGAGGTACACATTCCTGGAAAGGATTTGCTCCAGGCAGAAACCCAAGGCTGTCTTTGGTGGAAGTAACCTGGGAGGAAAGCGTGGGACACAGTAGGTAAGGATATACTCTCCAGAGATAGAGAAGGACATGAGCAGAGGCCGGAGGGACTCATGGTGGACATGTCGCTGGCTCAGTCTCTGCCTATGAGAATGGTTAAATCCATCTCTCTTGTTAAAAAGATTGCATGAAGATGCAAACGTGCTGAACTCCATGACACTCTAGCATACATCAGTTTCCCGGCTGGCTTGTTCTCCCTTTGTCCTGCTTACTTAGCCTCAGTATAGCTGACAGAAACAACCCAAGGGATTATTTATTTATTATTTGTTTAACACCTAGTTTGTATGTGTCTGTGTGTCAGTATGTGCATGTGTGCAGGGTGTCGATGGAGGTCAGAATAGGTGTCAGATGCCTGGAGTGGAGCTATGGGGGGTTATAAGCAATCTCATGTGGGTGTTGACAACTGAACTTGGATCCTCTGAGGAGCAGCAAGTGCTCTTAACCTCTAAGCCATTTCCCCAGTCCTGTGGGATTTCCTTTGTTTATGATTGCAGAGGGTTTAGTCTATCACTGCAGGCCAGGTAAACCTGAGCAGCTCAGGTCTCAACAGTGAAAGTGTGGCAGAGGGTGCTCACAGGAAGTGGCTGGGGATGAGCCTTCCAGGGACCCTTTCCTCAGGTATCTACCTCCTCCAGCTTCTCCATATCTCCCAAAGTTCCCAAATTCCCCAAAATAGCATCCATGGTATGCATGAGTCTGTAGGAGATTTTTAAACTTTAAACTGTTAACACCTTATTGCTTTCCAGAAGATTTCTTCCATCTCTTTTCTTTCTCATCTTGGGGTGATCTGAAAGGAAGCATATTAGCATTTGGATGTCACTGAAGAGCCAGCCAACTCTGGTTGGCAGGTGGCAGCCATTGCTAGGTGAACCTAATCTTAAAGTCATAGCCAGCAGTTTTATGGAAAGTTGCCACGTAAAATTAGTCTTTTTTTTAATTTTTTTGGTGTTTTGAGACAGAGTTTCTCTGTATAGGGCTGTCCTGGAACTCACTCTGTAGACAGGCTGGCCTCGAACTCAGAAATCCACCTGCCTCTGCCTCCCAAGTGCCGAGATTAAAGGCGTGCGCCACCACCGCCCGGCTGTAAAATTAGTCTTAAAGTTTGATCAGACTATATCTTTGGAAATTGTTGGTTAAGGCACAGGCTCCTTGATCAAAGTTTGTTTTTTTACTGTAACAGATTCACTCCGTTTTAGCTGGGTATCACAGGAATGAGTCCATTATACACAACAGTGTCCACAACCACATGCAGCAGAGGCATTCTTATCTTGGTCCACTGCTCCTGCATCTCTTCTGGGCCTGGAGCTTCAGACCTCCTTTCCTCTTCCTGTGCCTATCTCATTTAAGAAGTTATTCTGCAGTTCTCAATACACAACTAATGGCTAGGTGAAGTCAGTCCAGCGCGCTGCTAATAACAGAAAGATATGCGTGTAGTAGAGGATCATTCGTATATATATATATATATATATATATATATATATATATATGGAGAGAGAGAGAGAGAGAGAGAGAGGTATGAGACACGAGTCCAGTCTCCATTTGAAAGTATTCTTGTTCTCCTTACTGCTCTTTGACACCAGGAGCCTCAGTAGTTTTTTTGGGTTAATATGTAAAACAATGTTTTTATTCTAACATGATCATATATACATGTCATTGTATTTTTTCCATATATCCTTCTATACCCTCCCCTGTCTCTTCTCCCCTCAACTATCTCCCTTCTGCTTTCCTGTCAAATGAAACAGACTGACTAACTCTCTAGATTCTGCACAGGGGAAAGCATGATACTGTAAGCTTTTCTGGGTACAGGAGAAGGTATATGGTATAGTGAGAATTTGAGTTTGTTTAAAGATCCAGTTCTGTTATATGAATGTGTTTTTGTTTTAATCCCAGGTGTGGAATAAGCAGCTGCTTCACAGTGGGTGATTATAATTTGCCTCATGCCCGAGCAGGGGTGTGACCTTTGCCAGGTGCAGATAGTTTATTTCTGGGGACTCTGAGGAGGGTATAAATGCCATAGCCCTGAGAGAGCTGGGTGCTCTATGGAAGCTGCTGCTGCTTGCCTTACTGCTCCGTGGTTGCTGTTGTTTTATTTGTCACATATTCAGGAGCAAAGAGATGCCGATGTCCTGACAATGAAGATTGGAGTTGTCCCAAGGAACTCAACGTCTCTAATTAGCTGGACGCAGCCTACAGAGTTCAATACTGCCTTTCCCTCTAACCTTCTTTCTTATCTACCTAGTGTTGGGGGCAGGCATTGGAAGGGATTAGGGAGGAATAAAGGTTGGACAGGAGGTAGAGGTAGAAGAACCCAATAAAATAGCTAAACAAATACACCAACAATATGGTCTTCTCCAGTGAGCTGGAGACCCAGTTTCTGGGATCTCTAGTGTACATCCAGGCCTTCCAGAAAGTCTGTCTGTACATGGGCCCAGGACATCTGCACTATCAACAGGTGGCCCAGCTGCCTTATGATTTCTGAACCGGCCCTGGTGAGGACGGGTTCTCCCCATCTCCTGTGAGGCAAGAGTGTGTTCATTTAGGCCTGCTTTTCGGTGACAAGGAACATCGATTTTCAGAATGTCAGGTCCAAGGTCTCTCTAAAGATTATTTTGCAGAACCTACCTTGACAAAAGTCTCTTGAGAATTTTAAATAATATAAACAAAATTAATTTAGAAATAAAAACATTTGCATTCAGAACCAGCAGCTGTGGCTCACACCTCTAGTCCCAGCACTGGAGAGGCAGAGGAAGGCAGATCTGTGTGAGTTCAAGGCCAGCCTGGTCTATATGGCAGATTCCAGAACAGCCAGGGCTATACAGTGAAACCTTGTGTTTTTTAAAAAATGAGTTTACATTCAAATGACATCAACTAACTGAAATTCTAACCCTTTAAAAGATTTTGTCCAAAGGAGTAAAGAGTGCGGTTGAAAGTGTAGCTCCTGGATATTGAATTTCTATGTTGAAAAAGAAAAGGTATGTGTAGAACGACTGAGGGCATTTCAGCTGAGGTACTGTATGCTGACAGACCACAGACAACTGTGGCTTGATAGAACACGTCATTTTCTTGTTTTGTAGAATTGAAAGAACCTGCAGAATAAAAATGAGACCAATCCTGTTTAAAGCATAACCCCTTACAGTACCAATTCACATGGATTTCTCTCTCACATGTTTCCTGCTCTGCTAGGTCAGAGATGGTGAAAGACATACTGCTTGTCTACTTCTGTAATTAATTAGACACATTCCAGTTATTCTTCAGCAGGTGAAGTAAAAGATTAGTGTTTAGGTCTGGGACTATCTAGTGAAATCAGAACGTTGCCTAAAAGGGATGTAGCAGAGCTCATGGGTTAGGGCTCAATGAAAATCCATTGAGAAAATGTCTGAGAAAAGTACTTGATTATGAATGGTTTTGAACCTTCTTTATCCCTGGTCCTGGGGCATCTGCTCTCCACTGAGATACAACACTTTGGCTGCTCGAATTTCTCCCGCCCTGCTCCCTTTATGAAACGTGGCCTCAGTCATTTACCTTGTTTACTATTTTCATACACAGTGAAGCTAGAGTCAATATGCCTTTCTGAGTGTTGTATCTGCTCTGACTGGAAGTATTCAATCAGGATAGCAGCATACACTCTGGAGGGAGAGGCAGGTGGGTCTCTGAGTTTAAGAACAGCCTATTCTACATACCAAAATCCAAGCCAGCCAGGGCAATACAGTGAGACAAATAAGTATAGACAATAAGACAGAAAAATCTCATGTCACTTAGTTGGATTTTTTTTTCAATGTAAAAAGCACGTGGCACAAGTTTAAGATTAGAACCTGCAGCTGGGTGGTGGTGGTGGTGGTGGTGGTGGTGGTGCATGCCTTTAATCCCAGCACTCAGGAGGCAGGGGCAAGCGGATCTCTGAGTTTGGAGCCACTTTTATCTACAGAGAAAGTTCCAGGACAGCTAAGGCTACACTGTCTACCCTATCTTGAATAACCAAAGAAGAGAAAACAAACAAAGAAAAAGGCAGATGCTGGAGGCCATCTTGCTTTCTTCTCAGCAGTTATAATGAAAACAGAGAACTCTTAGGAGTTGGTTCTCTCCTGCCACCTTGTGGGATCAGTGATCAAACTCAGATGGTGCCGATATGCCAGTGCTCTACCTACGAAAGCCATCGTGCTGTGCTCTGTCCACTTAATTTTTTAAGCACATGTATTTATTGTGGGTATGTGCATGCGTGTAGAGCATACTTGTTACTTCATATTTGGAGGTCAGAGGATAACTTCTGGTGTTGGTTCTTTTCTTCCAATACTTGGGTCCCAGGGTCAAACTCAGGTCATCGGGGTGGTGTCAAGTATCTTTACCTACTGAGCTATCTCTGTTTTATTATTTGACACAGGCTAGCCTCAGACTTGGGCACCTCCTGTCTCAGCCTCTCTGGTTCTGGGAAGATAGAATAGTGCCACCATACCTAGCCTTAAATTAATTTTGATTTCTTAAGACAGGGTTTCTCTATGTATTCTTGGCTGTCCTAGAACTCCCTCTGTAGACCAGTCTAGCCTCAAACTCAGAGTTCCCTCAAGCCTGTCTCTACCTCCTAAGTTCTGGGATTAAAGGCCTGCACTACCATGCTAGGCTACCTTAAATGTATTTTTAAACTAATACACAAGACCATAACAGTTGTAGTCTTTGTGGGCTGCCCTATAATCTCCGAATACGTGCATAACTTATTTGAATTTAAAACTTATCTAACTCCTTAATTATCTACCATTCTTCCATGATGGAAACTTTCATAATCATTTCTTTGTGCTTTTCACTTGTATTTTCTGCTCCTTTTGGTGATACTGGGTATCGTGCATTTTTATATGGTAAGAAATATTATTGAAATTTCATTTTCCTTTTTATTTCCAATATTCTATTTTGACAAATTCCATACAAATAGGAAGATTAAGAAATTCTACAATGACCACTTTTCTATCCGCTTGTACATATTTTATAATTAACATCTGGCTACATTTGATTTATTAGCCCCAGGTGTTTATTCAATCTCTCATTCATTTATCCATCTGATCTACTTGGTGCCGTCAGTTGCAGGGACAGTTAGGAAGCTTATCAATAAAGGTTCAGCATGAACATTCTAATTAGATTTCCACATTGACTTGCAGTCTTCTTTTCCTTAGATAATGCGTGCATGTAGTGATCTGCAGGAATGGTACCACTTACTGAGCTTTTATAACTGTGTGTATCTGTCATCTAACTTTTCTCAATACACACAGCACCCTGAAAAGTTTCTTCAAGCTCCTCTTCCAACCTCTCATTCCTCAGCTCTGGCAGTCTGTGTTCTAATTTGCTTTTCTACCACGCATTGCTTACCCTAGAACAAATGGAATCATAACAGTATGAACGTTGTGGCTAAGATGGCAATAACGTAGCATAGTGTTTCTTTTTCTTTTTTTGGGGGTGGGGGGATATGACTTTTATTGAGCTTATCCACCAAAGTGGAAATAATGTCTGTACAAAACCAAATGTTTGTTACTGTAACTTCTGCATCACAATTAAGATCCAGTTTTTTAAAAACAGTCAACTCAATCAAAACCCACTACTTCAGAATCAATAGCTTCTTTGAAGCCACAGCAACACTTAAATATGGTTAAGACTCAAATGCAGAAATTTGGTTGGTTGGAAGGCTAATTATGCCTCCAACTTGCTCAAATAGAATTACAAAAAGGCAAAATTGTGTTTTTCACAGAGATACAGTCCACTGGAATCACCAACACTGGACAGCTGTTAAGAATATTTAGAGTCCTGAGATAATAAGGAATCCAGGCGTCCTTAGACAGTCTTCTGTTGTCCTTTCTTCCCAATTAGCGATTTGTGGATGTGCGGGATGACACCACCACCAGCAATTGTAGCCTTGATCAGAGAATCCAATTCTTCATCTCCTCGTATAGCAAGTTGCAAGTGATGAGGGGTAATACGCTTTACCTTTAAGTCTTTTGATGCATTTCCTGCCAACTCAAGTACCTCTGCGGTGAGGTACTCCAGGATGGCTGCGCTGTACACAGCAGCGGTCGCACCCACACGTCCATGGCTGGTTGTCCTAGATTTCAGGTGTCGATGAATACGGCCCACAGGGAACTGCAAGCCGGCTCGCTGCGAGCAGGAAACCGCCTTTGTCTTAGCCTTTCCGGAGTCCTTTCCAGCCTTACCGCCAGCCATCTCGGACTGTGCTGAAGCTCAGACAAGCGAGGAAGAGAGGAGGCCAGGCGGACGCTCAGCGAGATCCCGGCGCCCACTCCTCCGTCGTACCGCGATTCAAACTGCCAGCACAGTGTTTCTTGAGATTATGCATATCAATAGTCTCTTTGTATTGTTGACTTATATTCTGCTATGTGACTACATTGCAGTTATTTTTCCATTGTCCTATCCATGATTTGGGTATTTTCAATATTGTGGCTATGACAAGTAAAGCAACTATGAGAAGTTTAGTATATTTTTGTAGCCGTATGGATATATGAGAGAGAGGAATTCCCGAATCACAAATATTTGTATACTTGAGAGTATAAGTTACCATCATAAAAGTAACTTTTATATGCCAGATGCAATTGCCATCTCAAAGGTTTACTGGTGAATAAGCTTATCCTTTCTAGTTCTTTCTGAACTCTGGCTGTCTGGTTCAGCTCAGCTGTTCTGGCTCAAACCCCTATCCACCTAACTGATTCAGTCTGGCTCCTCTCAGCTTCTTTCTGAATTGCTCTGCTTGACCTCAAACTATCTCTAGCAGTTTGTTCTAATCTTCTGGCTCCTTTTGTCTGGCTTCAGCTGTTTCCCCTGACCTGGCCTGAACTACAAGCAGTGCTCTGACTGAACTGATTCAACTCAACTATCTCTGCACTGCTCTTAAGAAGCCTCTCTTTCCTGTTTGTTCTCATGAGGCGAGTCATATCTCTGATCTATTCTGTCAAATCTTTCTCTGATTTGTCGCTTTGTCTGCCCCTCAACTAGACATCACTTTCAAACATGGCTGCTTCCTTCTACACACTAACTTTACCTTCCTTGTTTGGGATTAAAGGTGTATACTAAAGGCAAGTTGGTATTCAGTCATATCATACCTTAATCCAGAGTGTATTTGTAGTGCACCCAGCTCATACAGACTTAAAAGGTCTTCGGATGGGTTCCCTTGTCAGAGCAGCCATGTTGCTGGATTAAAATTCCTCTACATACAACTAAGCTTATTGTCTAAAATGATTACAGATTTTATAATACAATAGCAATCAGTAAGAATTGTGGTTGCTCTATAGTCTTCAACATTCAGCCATGTTCATCTTTTGAATTTCCTTTTTTTATTTTTATTTTTTTTGGTGCGTAATGACATCACTGTTGTTGTCTTAGTGTTCTATAGATGTGAAGAGACACAATGATCATGGCAACTCTTATAAAGGCAACTCTTAAAATTTTAAAATTAAAAAGATATTAATTGGGGCTGGCTTATAGTTTCAGAGATTTAGTTCACTATAATTATAGTGAAAAGCATGGCAACAGGCAGGCAGACATGGTGCTAGAGGAGCTGAGAGTTTTACATTTTAATCCACAGAGATAGAGACAGATAGACACTGGCCCTAGTGTGAACATTTGAAACCCCAAAGCCTACCCCCAGTGACACACACTTTCTTCAAGGCTACATCTACTCCAACAAGGCCACACTTCCAAATCCCTGTGAATTAGTGACACTCCCTATTGACCAAACACTGGAATCTATGAGACTATGGAGGAGGTTCTTATTCCATCCACCACATTGGCGTCTGTTGACATTTGATGACTGGTTTTGTTCCATACGTTTCATGTGCTTACTAGCCTGTAGCTGGCTTTTTTTGTGAAATGTTCAAGAATTTTTTCAACTTTTTATCTGGTGATATTATTATTGATGACTTATGGGAATTGTTTTTTTCTAAGACAGGGTTTATCTGTGTAGCCCTGGCTGTCCTGGAACTCACTCTATAGACCAGGCTGGCCTCAAACTCAGAAATCTGCCTGCCTCTGCCTCCCAAGTGCTAGGATTAAAGGCGTGCGCCACCACTGCTCAGCAGGAATTCTTTATATAGCTTAAACACCAGTCTCTAATAAGATGTATGCTTATCGATGCATTTCTTCTTTGATTTCATTCACCTTGGCCCACATTCTGTAGCATAAGTGAATGTGACAAGCTATGTGCTTAGACGTGCCTGCTAGTCAGTTGGGAGAGTGCTTGCCTGCCTTGCATGGTGGAGGCAGAAGGAGCAGAAAATCTATCCTCAGATACATAGTGAGTTCTAGGCTGGCCTGGGCTATGTGAAACCCTGTTTCAAAAACGAAAACCTCTGCTAGGTGATATCTTACTGTGAAGCTCTAGCAAAGCTAGACAGATGCTAAGTGTCCAGAGCTGTGCCTCTCACTTTGATGCCTCAGTGGTCACTGTCATGTTCGAAAGCTAAAGTCCCTAGTTTATTGCAAATGTCATCCAGGAGTCTGCCTTATAAGGTTAAAAAAAATGCAACAACAACAACAACAACAAAAAACCAACCAAAACTCAAAAACCAAAAAACCCCAAACCAAACAAACTAACAAAAAGGAAAATTAAAAGTAGTGAAAAAGAAAAGAACATTTTACTTTTTTTTTCTCTTTTTTTTTATTTTTATTTTTATTTTTTTT
>NW_021604744.1:2147243-2157547 GCF_004785775.1 Grammomys surdaster | reverse complement strand
GGACCAGGCAGGGGCGGAAGGGAACATTTTACTTTTACATAGTTATGTAGGAAACAAGTAGTGCTATTTAAGACCGTACTTAGTTTATAGTTTTCCTTTCCTTCCTACAAGAAGGTCCATGGTATGATATTCAGTGTCATTAATTTCTGAATATAGGCCTTTTGTCAGGCCTCCTTTTGCTCCTGGAACTTTGTTGGTTTTACTGAGCTAGTCCTAAGTGCCTAAGGCTCTCTGTATGCTAACCACCCTGCTCTGCATGTGTGTCCTTCTCTTCCAAATGGTATATGAACTCCTGTGTGGCCCCTGCTGGCTAGCCCCTTTCCCGTCCCCATTCCTGCCCTTTAGCCCTCATGGTCCACAGGTCAAACTCTAGCTCAAGTTCCTTCTTCTCCATGAGACATCCTGTAATTTTCTTCAGGGAGGGGAAGGAGCACCTTACTTTTGAGTACATACTTCATCGTCACACCAGCAATGGGAATATTTGCTAGCCCCTAGGAGCTAAAAACTCAAATCCAGTGCCTTACCAGCACAGAAGCTAGAGCCTCGCTCACTGACACAGTTTGTCAACTCTGTCTCCATTGAGGGATCTGTGTGAGGCAACTCTTTGGCATTATTCATACAGAGTTCCCAGTTACCTGGGCATCCACATTAAGATAGGAGGTGGGGAGAATACAAAAGGCACATCTACTTCTTAGCCACCTTGGTCAAAGTGACGTGTCACACTAGTGCAGGGCTAAACCTTGTCCTGGGAGACGCATCCCTGGTTGAGCATCTGCATGTCCTGACCTATTTTATGAAGAGAAGCTGATGGTTCTTTGGGCCGGGGACAAGGACTCCGTTGGTAACAACACTTGCCTTGCAAGAGCAAGGACTCAAGTTTGATTCCTAACATCCCGATGAAAAGCTAGGTGCCACAGCATATGTTTGTACTCTCAGGGCTGGGGAGGCAGAGGTAGAAGGACTCTTGGGGCTCTCTGGCTAGTCAGTCCAGTCTAATAGGGGTCTCCAGGCCAATAGAAGACCCTGTGTCAAAAGAAACTGTTCCTGAGATGGACAGGAGAAGTTATCCTCTAGTTTACAGACACAAGGACACATAGACACACTCATACCCCCATACCTCCCCACACACACGGGATGGGCAGAAGGGAGGAAGGGAGGGAGAGAGAGAAAGACACAGAGAGAGAGACAGATAGAGACTGAGACAGAGAGAACACTTACAAGCTTGGTAACAGCTAGTTATATCTGTGATAATGTTTTCATGTATATTTCTCTCTCCTTATCTCGCCCTGTTCCTCAATCTATTTGATGAACACTATTTCTGAGTGCTAGTGTCTCTCATATCCTGGGGTATAGCTTACACACCCATAGTAGTTACAAGGCAGCTGAACAGTGAAGAGAACGTTCAGCTATTATCATCTATCGCCGTCGTCTTTTGTAGGTGATGTTCTCAACAGGGATACTAAAGACAGCGCCCAGGCCTCCAAGTCTCTGGATTCGTGGGACGTGTCTGTCATTTGGACAGGCCTGGGAGATGTCAGTCCCTCCACTGTTTCCTGTCCTGTTGCGATGATGATGTCACCTAGATCACACTGGAACTTCCCTTCACAGCTGCCTTGTCAGTGCTATTGGAGATGGCCTTTGACATTTTAGAAAAAACAGGAGTGTATGGTTGTAACTTTGAGCATACCTGAAACATATGAGGTCTGACATGGCAACATGAAGACAAGGTTGACAATTTGTAATCACTTCCATGTGGAAATTTTTTCTGAGACTAAACATCAAATAAAATGGGTTGAGCCTTCTTCCCCTTTATCTTCTCTCTGAGGAAAACTAAGTTCTAAGCCAAGGACATCCCAATGTCTGCCATCCATGTATGTTTGTGTGTGTGTACACGTGTGTGTGTGTGTGCGCGCGCATGTGTGCGCGCACACATGCATGCATGAACGTCTACATGCACACATGCAGGCTACAGGTCAATGTTGGCAGCTTTCTGTAACTTTCATTTTTTTTGAATGTTACTTTTAATGATGGTTCTTAAATGCTTTAATCTCTCTTGTAGCCCATGACTCACCAGAGGTAGTGGAAAAGAAAAAATACAGGGGATTGGGGAGGGAAGTGAACCTGTTTCAAAAGATTCTTTGGAGCAAGTTCTGTTTGTGTTGTCTGGAATTTGGCAGTTCATTTCACAGGTTGGCAGCAGCAGCTCCATCTACTTGCTAACGCTTCACAGGTACACCAGCAGCCCAGTTTGGTAGTCAGGAGAGCAAACACAAATCAGCAGAGGTGTCACTACCTAGCAGAGACAGCCAGGCCTCAGCCTTCACTGGAGTCAGCAGAAGGGACACCAGGAGAAGTTCTTGGCTGTGCCTCTCTCGGGGAAGTGAAGATCAGTGAAGAAGCAAGACCCACAGGCATTGCACAGCTATCGCTATAAGCAAGCCTAGCTCTGCCTCCTCCACTGTCCGTCGAGTCCCATTTATATCCCTTCAAATATGTGCTCTCCACAGGTCTTGCCTTAGCATGTGCATCTGTCTCAGCTGACATCACTCTGCCAATCAGTCTGAGTCCACGGAGACACACCACCAGAAGTTTTTTGGTGCATTTCTCTGTATGGAGTCCTGACAAATGCAGATCAACCACAAAATGTAAGGCAGATGGATACATGCATGGTGTTAGCAAAGAATCCTTCATCATGTGTCCTTCACATGCTTGCTGTAGTAGAACATCCTTTCTCATCTGTCTGATTTAGTGAAACATTCCTTCACAAGTCTACCTTAGTCTTTCACTTACGCCCACTTCAGGAAAACACTCCTTCATGTGTTTGCTCCAGCAAAACACCATCCAACACAGTTGACTCTCCACAGAACCCTTAAGTTTCCAAGTCAGCCTTCCTCTATTGATTGTCACTTAGTATGTGATGCAGCATCCATCGTTGAAACTGGAGTGGCTGCCGAGTTGCCTGGGACCCATGCATCTGTCTTTTACGTGGGTGATTACAACAGTGACTCAGGACCTCGTACTTGCATGTCAGACACCACTGAACAAAGCAGAAATGCATTCATTCTAACCTCAGAAGTCCCCATAGTCTGCAACAGTCGCAACCCTCTTTAAAAGTCTTTTCTGAAATTCGTAGCGTCCCTTAACTGTAACCCCCTATAAAATCAAACTCAAAATGCAGATCATGTATTTCTATCATGTAGTAGCACAGGGCATAAGTCCCTGTTCTAAAAGGGAGGAAAGAGCACAGTAAAGGAATACTGAACCAAAGCACCAACAAAAAAAGCTGGGCAAACTTCACATGTCTGATGTCAACTTCCCCACGCCCCCAACACCACACTCCAAATGGGGCCAGGATCCTCTTCAGATCTCCAACTCCTTTCAGCTTTGTTGACTGCAACACACTTCTTTCTCTTGGGCTGGTTCCTCTCCCAATTAGCAGCTCTCCTTGGCAGGTATCCATGACTCTGGCATCTTCTCCAAAGCAATCCAGGCTTCACCTTCACAGCTTCCCACAATGGCCTCTCTAGAAGCCCCTCCCCCTTAGCTCCCTACCAAGAGACACCCCTGACACTCAGTGGCTTTCCTTAGTCTCAGGGGGAGATTCCATAACCCCTTCTCGTATCCTTGACCCTAAAGCCAGAACCACATGGCTGAAGCTGCCAAGTTCTGAGGCTTGATGGGACTGGAACATGGCCTCTTTGTTCAAATACATTTTCACCAGCTTTCTGTTTTCAATGGTTTTCTTCACTGCTTAAGCCTGGCTGTCCTGGACTTTGATCTGTATACCATGTTGGCCTTGAACTCAGAGATTTACCTTCTTCTGCCTCCCAAGTGATAGGATTAAAGGTGTGTGCCATTCATTACCTAACCTGGCCCTAAACTTTGTTTTCCACAAGTTGTAAGCTTGGCTGGGTGGGATCTGGCCCTGCGACCACTGCTCCCTCTATTCCGTTTAGCCTCAGGCTTTTCTTTAACTTTTTATCTCCTCAAGTACTAACTTGACTCAATTACATTTCCTGTGCCCCCTTTGTTCTTAAAATATACATTTTTTATTTTTCATTGTTCAGTTTGCTCAATTTCATTCTAGAGCTGCATGTCTATGGCCACCAATAACCAAAAAACACAGTCAACACTAGGTTCCCAAAGTGCCGCCCAGTTCTATTGTTTCTCACTGTATTTTCTCCTTCGCCCCTCACCAGATTCCCTCTGTTCCCAGCTCCTCCATGGAAGTCTACCATTGTCCATCTAGCCTCCTGGCTTGACACTAAATGGAGGGCTCCCTTTACTAACAGAGCTTCCCTTTCTATGACTGGGGAGTTAAACAACAAAACAAACAAACAAAAAAACACAGGCCTTTACCTACAGAATGTCACCTAGCCTTAATTAGGTTACAGACTCAACTTCCTTTCTCCTAATAAGAACCAGTTCAGCTAGCACTTGAGACTCCTGGAAGGCTTCTCCAGGCCAATGAGGTATTTCAGTAGCCTTAGCCTTTAGCCAAATGCCCTCCCCTCCCTGAATAATTCCATGCCCTTCTCCAACATTATAGAATCATTGGTGCACCCTAAGCAAAGTGTATGCATTCAAACCCACCCCCAATAAATATGAACAAGCTAAGATCATCTCAGAGAGCTGCTTCATTAAAGATCAACTTGTGGAAGGCCTTCACCTAAAGGAGCCACAGCTCTGAGATTCTTGAAGAAGCCTGTGATCCTCCACCCTCCAGCACCCATTCCCCACTCCCCCTGCAACACCTTGCTCCAAATGGCGCCAGGATCTTGCCTGTCCTGACTCCATTTCCCCTTCTAGCCTGACTTGTAGCAGTAGCAGCTTCTGACTCCCTGAAGAAGGAAAACTCAGACTACAGACTCCTAGACCTTGACTTTGCTTTGTCCTCCCTGAACAAGTGTATTGGCTATATTCAGACACTGCCAGAGGAGAGGCAGAATTCAGCACCACAAGTTTACCAGTGAGATCTATTCTACTCCTCTTCCCAGGGAGATACTTGTATCCCACCTTAAGCCCTCCTTGTTACTTAGCCTCTGTAGGTCTGTGGACCATAGCATGGTTATCTTTTACTTTACAGCTAATATCCACTTATAAGAGAGTACATATCATATTTGTGTTTCTGGGAATGGGTTTCCTCACTCAAGATGATTTTTTTCCAGTTCATCCATTTGCCTGCAAATTTCCTGATTTATTTATTTATTTATTTATTATAGCTAATATTCAATTGTGTGAACAGTACCACAATTTTTTTCATTCATTGGTTGAGTGATGTCTAGGTTGTTTTTAGTTTCTGGTTGTTATAAAAAGAGCTGCAACAAACATAGTTGAGCAAGTGTCCTTGTGGTGTGGTAGAACATCCTTTGAGTATATGCCTAAGAGTAGGATAGCTGGGTCTTGAGATAGAGTCCCAGTTTTCTGAGGAACTGCCATACTGATTTCCATAATGACTATACAAATGTGCATTCCCACTAGCAATGGAGGACTGCCTCTCTTCTCCACATCCTTGCCGGTATGACTGTCTCCTGTGTTTTTGATGTGAGCTATTCTGATAGGTCTAAGATAGAATCTCAAAGTAGTTTTGAATTGTATTTCCCTTCTGGCTAAGGATGTTGAACATTTCTCTAAGTGTTTCTTAGCCACTGAGAGTCCTCTATTGGGAATTCTCTATTTAGATCTATATAGACCCCATTTTTAAATTGGATTATTTGGTTTTTTTGATACTTACGTTTTTGAGTTCTTTATATATTTTAGATATTAAACCTCTATCACATCTGGAGTTAGTGAAAATCTTTTCTCATTCTATAGGCTGCTCTTCTGTCCTTTTGACAGTGTCCTTTGCTTTACAGAAGCCTTTAAGTTTCATGAGGTCCCATTTATTAATAGCTTAGTGCCTAAACTATTGGTGTTTTACTCAGGAAGCTGTCTCTTATGCCAGTGTGTTCAAGGCTATTCCCCACTTTCTCTTCTATCAGGCTCAGTGTATCTGGTCGTATGTTGAGGACTATGATCTATGAGTTTTGTGCAGGGTGATAAATATAGATCCATTTACATTCTTCTACATGTTAGACCAACATTTGTTGAAGATACTTTCTTTTTCCAGTGTATATTTCTGACTTCTTTATGAAAAATCAGATGTCCATAAGTATGTGGATTTATGTCTGAGTCTTTGATTTGATTCCATTGATCAACATGTCTGTTTTTATGCCAATGCCATGTAGTTTTTAATACTATAACTCCGCAGTACAACTTGAAATAAGGGGTGGTGATACCTCCAGAAGTTCTTTTATTATTTAGGATTGTCTTAGCTAGCCTGGGTTTTTTGTTTGTTTGTTTGTTTTGTTTAGTTTTTTGTGAAATTGAGAATTGTCCTTTTAATACTTGTAAAGAATTGTGTTGAAATTGTGATGGGGATTGTGTGGAATCTGTACATTGCTTTTGGTAAGCTGGCCATTTCTACTGTGTTAATCCTATTGACCCATTAGCAAGGGAAGTCTTTCCATCTTCTGATATCTTCTTCAATTTCTTTCTTCAAAGGTTTGGAATTTGTATCATACAAGTCTTTAACTTGCCTGGTTAGAGTAACCCTAAGATATTTTATACTGTTTGAGAGTATTGTGAAGGGTCTTGTTTCACTGCTTTAGTTTTTTTTTCTTTACATGGTTTATTTGTCCAGTGTGGCAGGAGGATGAAGAGCTGAGAGACACAGTGCCATAAACGAGGAATTTGGAGTGAGAGACGTTTGCTCTAGCATTGTCTCTGCCTCCACCCCCACATTTCCCAAGATCTTCAGAGGGTAACTCCAGAACACCACAGACATCAACTCTGATGATGCGCCTCTTTTGTGAAATCTGCAAACATTTGTCCATAATGGACTCATAATACTTGACATGACACAAATGCTGTATACCTGATGTTCTGATGGTTTATGTTGTTTAGGGAATTCTGACAGAACTAGTACACACTGGTTGGTTTCTTTCCTCTCTCTCTCTCTCTCTCTCTCTCTCTCTCTCTCTCTCTCTCTCTCTCTCTCTGATAGGGTCTCACTAGTGAAGCACTGGCTATCCAGTAGAGAAGGCTAATCTTGATCTCCACAGAGATCCATCTGTTTCTCCCTCTCAAGTGCTTGGATAATAGGCATGGACCACAAAACAAAAATCACTTGGGTTTGGTCTTGTCTTGATTTGGGATGGATTGTTTATTTAGTTTTGAGTCAATGTCTTACTATAAGGCCTCAAGCTTTCTATGGAGAGCTCTGTATATGTTTGGTATACATGCAGTTTGAAAATATTTAAAATCTAAATCTGGTTAATTTGAGGAGTCTAGAACCTACTGATATGAAGAGCCAAGAAGTAGCAACCTTATGAAAGATAGAGACTATTGATGGGCAGGCCACTAATGTGTATGGTGTCAACTGAATTCCACATTTCAAAATGTACTTTACTTGGCAAAGAACAACACTTATAGAAAAGGAAGATCCTGAACCTTTATAACCAGAGGACTGCAGCTACCTTTTCTTTCCTGCAGTTCTAGGATCTTTGCATGGGAGCTGTTTGGAAAGATCAGCCTTAGGGAGCCACTGTTGAGAGTCAGGAAGAAAACATGTATTTCTGCTGTAGGCCCTTCACACAGAGCACACTGGGACTTACAGAAGCTGGAGGTCAGAAGATGGCCAAGCCTGACTATGAACGTGTTTTAGTGCCCATGGCTTGAAGGTGGAGGTATTTAAATTATTTTAGAATGTGTGTTTGTATGTATGGTATGCATGTGCATGTACCTGTATGTATGTATGTATGTATGCATGTATGTATGTATGTATGTATGTACATGCTCATGCATGTGTGTGTGTGCATATGTGTGTGCTGTATTGGGTATGTGTGTGGATGTGTGTCTGTGTACAGAATGGTGGCAAAAGTCAGGTATCTCTGTTTCCCTACAACTTTATACAACAAGGCAAAGTCTCACCCTGCACTCAGAGGACTAATCATCTCAGCTAGCCTGTAGCTAACCTGCTCCAGGGACCCTGAGTGCCTCACACAGTGAGATTACAGGTAGGCTGCCACACCCACCCGTCATTGCCTTGGGTGCTGAGGCTCTCTCTGGTCCTCACACTTGTTCAGCAACCATTTACACACTGAGCTATTCCTCCAGCCCTGGGTTATGAAAATTAAGAATTCCTAAAGGGACCAGTTTTTGTAGGATAAATCTCTTCTAAAACCAAGGCACAGTAGCAAAGAGGGTTAACAGTGCCGGCTTTGGGCTGTGTTTCTGCTCTTCTTTGGGTCAGGCTTTGTTCTATAGTGTCAGCAATACGGTGTCTGGCCAGCAGCAGCACATTTTCGAAGCCTGTTTCACTGAAAACTATTCCAATTTGGAAAAATTCCCAGTTGCATAGTCCTCCCGAAACACCGAGTGCTTTCAGAGGTTCACAGCCATTTTCACATCTATTAGTTTAGAGTCGATTCTCTGCTCACTTCTCTATCAAATTATATGACTTGGGCTCATCAAGGCTGAGAGACTTTAGCTTTGAGGAGACATGGTCACATTATCCACAGAAATCACATTTGCTTTCCATAGGCTGGGGCTGCTGCTGCTCATAAGCATCCGTTTTGTGGTTTCCTTGCTTCAGATGTCCTCAAAAAAAAAAAAACCATAAAAAATAAAAGATGGCAGAACAATGCCTTCCGAAGTCCCACAGTGCAAATAAAGGAAAACAGGCTGGTAGGAGCTCGATTTGCATCGGAACCATTTGGCCTTTTGCCTCTTGTGCTTCAGTGCGTTCCTTTCTGTTTGCCTGTCCGTGTGTGAAGAAGATATAGTTACACCTGCTTCTTATTTGCCTCAGAGGAATGTTCCAGAAATACATTTCAGGAGCCTCTAAAGTCCCTACAGCATGGAGAAGTAGAATTGCAAGAAAACACATAGTTGCCTGAGCAGTCCTGCCATCCTTGGCTAATTCTATCAGGTAATTATTGAAGATGTATTACTCTATTATTACTATATTCAATTTCATTGAGTGTCTCTGTGCTCTGTGACTTGGCACCTTGGTGCATATGTCTAAGAGGAGAGTTTGGAGGATGGCTATTCAGCCAGAAATGTAGGCTTGAAATGGTCCATCTGCCTTAAACTCACTTGTGTTGAAGGTTACAGTGGAGAGGAATGAGCTAAGGAGTACTCGGCGAGCAGCAGCCCTACCCTGCACTGTGCACATGCTAGTATTTTTCTGGTTCATGGCAAAAAGTTATCACTTACGTCAGCAAAGATCTCCTCAGCCAGCACTTGGGAGGCAGAGGCACGTGGATTTCTGAGTTCAAGGCCAGCCTGGTCTACAGAGTGAGTTCCAGGACAGCCAGGGCTACACAGAGAAACACTGTCTCCAAAAACCAAAAAAAAAAAAAAAAAAAAAAAGATCTCCTCAGGTCAGAAATGTTTGCTTCTTTCTGGCTCCCTCGAAGGCTCACACTTAGCTATCTTTCTTAAACAACCCAGGACCACTTGTCTAAGGATGGTACCACCACGGCTGCCCCTCCTACTAGTAATCAAGATAATCTTCTGAAGACATGCCTTCAGGCCAGTCTGATCTAAGCAACTCCTCCACTGACACTTTCCTATCGGATGACTGTGGACTGTGTCAATCTGACAGTTAAGGCAAAACAGGCTATCGACTACTAGGAGGAAAATCATTGGAAGAAACAGGCCACTGATCGGGAAGAGAAGGGGAAGCGATGTCTCTTAGGGGACAAGAGAGGGTAACAGGGAGGAGGCATGTATTTCCATACATGTCACTGTGCTGGTTAGTTTTGTCAACCTAACACAAGCTGATGTCATCTGCAAAGAGGGGACCTCAACTGAGGAAATGCTTCCAACCTATTACCCTGTAGGACGTTCTAGGGGGGCATTTTCTTGCTGATGATTGATGTGAGAGGGCTCAGGCTGTTGTGGGAGGTCCCACCCCTGGGCAGATGGTCTGGGTTCTAGCAGTCTTCCTCCATGCTTGCTGCCTCTGCTCCTGTTTGAGCTCAGGCTCTGGCTTGTCTTTCGATGGACTGTGATCAGGGTGTGTAAGCAAAATAACCCTCCTATCCCCAAGTCACTTCTAGCCATGGTGTTTATCCCAACAACACAAAAGTAACCAGCCAAGGTGAAATCAAGTTAATATATGCTAATAAAAGCATTTCTTTAAAAGAATTAGAAGAGTATCAAGTCAAATTTCACAATTCCTACAGTGCAATTGTCAGTTATGTAAACTAGGCGAATAGAGACACATATGCTAGACCAGTGTCCTCCAGAGCGAATAG
>NW_021604744.1:2143909-2147233 GCF_004785775.1 Grammomys surdaster | reverse complement strand
GTCCTCCAGAGCGAATAGAGACACGTATGCTAGACCAGTGTCCTCCAAAGCCTCGTTGTAACTATTATCAACCTTCCATTGTTTTCCCAGAAGGAAAGCAACATCAGTGAATGTGCATAAACTGGAAATCCAGAGCAGGATGATTCCTGCTTCCTTCTATGGTGTAGCACCCCTGCCCCACCCCACAGATATTCATGAGCTGTGTCCCTCAGACCAATGTTAGCACCACCTGGGAAGTTAGGAACCTCAGAACTGCAGGGATGAAGCACAGCCAATGTTTTAACATTGTTTTAAAACAATGTTCTCCATGGCAACAAAGGGGAATTCAGTCCTGCTGGGGGGGACTGGCAGTCTATGACTTTAAGGGGTAGTGGGTTGATCACAGACAAACCTGATCTCCAGACTCCTTACAGGGTGCTCCTCATTTTGGTCTAGCTCTGGACTTGTATTTGGAGACAGTAATGATTCTTCTCTCAGATTGACATCTCATTTCACACCAAATGCTCAAGTGGGAGACATTCCAACTTGTGATTAATACTGTGAGACCTGAAAACAAAGCTTCTCTCTATGGCTTCCCGACACCCAGGTAGAGACCCTGGAAATGGGCCCAAGAGGAGACGAAAGGGCCTGGAAGGCCTGGGAAGGATTTGATCTCCCATGGTTTTGGTTCTCTTCTCTCCTCCTGCTCCCAATACACTTCCCCTCTGACCCTTCTGACCTCTCACTGTGATACGGAGAGTGGGAGAAATATGTGATGCTCCAGACCAGTGTGATTTTGATGCTGAGGTGAGGTGTACTTTGGCTCTTCACGGCTCTTTGGTGTTTCACTCCCAGTTTGTATCTCCTCAGACAAAGCAAATCCTTGGAATGGAATCTGTCTTTTACTTAAACAGGATGTCATTAGGATGTATGTTTCAATTTCAGCCGTCGGTGACCTGGCTCTGCACAGGAACCCATCAATCCAGTCCTTGGTGGAGAGTGTCCAGCAATGAAATCGGCTTCCTGAAGTTTACAGCTAGCTGTGTAACCCACAGGGTATAGTGGTCACACAGGCTTAGCAGTCACATGGGTGTGCATTTTTGTGTGAATCATCCTTAGAATCAATATCTCTCCAGGGAAACCTTTATTTAGGAAGATTTGTGGCATCTCTTTGTAATATCAAAGAGAAGAACACAGGGCAGACTTTAGTTTTCACCCATGCCTTAAAAGGAGTATGCAAACACGGGGGGAGGGGGATGAGGAAAGAGCACACTCGGCCACCTAAAGCATCTGGTCTTTGCTCTGATATTAATTTGCTTATGTGATTAGCTGAAATCATGAAGAGACTTGTGAAAGAGGACAGGAGGATTGGTTTACCACAGATGCTTAGAACAGGTCCATAAGGACTCACAGAAAGAAACATCTACCAGCGTAAAACAAGTCCAGGAAACTTAGGTAACTTTTCCAAAATCACGGACCCGGCGGAGGCAGGTCCCTGACAAGACCTGGCCTCTGTTCTCTCAGGCTGTTGCTGGCTCCCTTCCCTGCGACATTCCGTACTTACCACCCACCACCCTCCTGAGACTCCACAGAGCATCTGGCCAGCCTGGGGTCAATATCAGGCTCTTTATTAAGTGGCAAGACTTTGATGCTAACAGACAACACCCGGGCGTAGAACTGTTCCAATTGCTCCCAAGAGTGAACACAGATTAGATGGGCATTTGAGGAACCAGAGGTTAGAAGGGTGACATGACACAGTGGAGGCTTCAGGCTGCCCCACCCCATCCCGAGCCTCGTGCTGCTGTACTAATTCCCTGCACGAGAGAGGGAAATCTTTTTGTTGTTACCTTTAATCTGTCACCTGGTTCCAGCAGATTGACGTGATAAAGACAGATTACCTTATGAATGTGTAATGGGTGCATGGGTGTCAATGTCAGGATTCTAAGGTTCTCCCTCCCTTTTTAAAACTTTTATTGTTTTTTTTATGAATTTCACATGATGCACCCCAGTCCCACACATCTCCCTGTCCCCTTGTATCTACCCTCTGTTTTTGTAATCTCCCCCCAATAAAACACACACACTCACACACACACACACACACACAAGAAAAAAAACAGAGCATAGAAAACCTCTTATTGTGGAAGCTGGAGTGTGTCACAGTACGTCTCAGTGTGTTCTACAGTATACCCTTCTGTCCACACATCTTTAGAAATGTTCATTGCGATGAGTCAGTGGTCGGGTTCGAGGCCTCTAGCTCTGCCACACTATCAATACTGGATCCTCATCAGGACTCCTCCCAGTTACCCCGGTTTGCCCTGTGTCATGGAGATCCTACAGCTTTAATAGTCAGGACCTGCTCTTTCATGCATCCCAACAGTTCACAGATGATGCAGATTTTGGGGTGGGCCAACCCTGAATCTGGGCAGTGGCTGAGCTGAACAGCCAGTCGGGCTCTACCTTATCTACAATTCACGGCAAGCTCTCCAGTGCTGTTCTGGCCAGGCCGCCCAAAGCCACCATGGACATGAGGCAGGGTCAGCTCTCCTGCTCTCCTGCCCTTGAGGCACACCCATGCCTCTAGAGCCAGCTCTACTGTGCTACCCAGTCAAGGAGCACTCTCCCAAGTGCTGCAGCCAGCAAGGAGGCCAGGTCTCCTGTTGCTTTCACAACCTCAGGGCTGGCTCACCTGTGCTGTGCCTTTGCCATCAGGACCAGCTCCAGTGTTGCCCATGTGATATGCAAGGTCCCCTTGCATCAGCTACAGCCAGTGAGGGTCCTGGTTAGCCTCCCCACTCTCATGACCCCAGGGCCAGTGTGTATGTTGGAGAGCATCACCGCTGCATCCACACCACATCATGGCAGAGAACTCACCCCGAAGGAAGGGGCTGGCTCACCTGCCCCTTCCACCAGGGCCAGCTCTGCTGTGCTGCCCAGATGAAGTGCAGGGCTTGCTCTCCTGAGAGCTATAATTGGTGAGTGGCAGAGCCAGGTAACCTGCTGTCATGACCATGGAGCCTCTCCTGACTGCTGCAGGCAAGGGGCGAGGCAGGAGGAAAGAAGGGGTCTACTTTATTTTCTGAGATAGAATCTCTCACAGAATGTTAGCTTCCCAATTGGCTGGACTGGTTGGCCAGTGCTCTTCAGTGTCCTCCACTACTGGATTACAGGCTCATGGACTGAATGAAAAAAGGAATAAAGAGGGCTTGTTTCTAGAAATGTTGGAGGAGAATGCTCACAGTAGATAAAAGGGAGAGCATACTCAGAGGCAGAGGGGACATGGCCAGACTGAGCAGCACTAAGTGAGGAGAGGCAGGAGGGAAGAGAGATACCAAAGCCGCCCCCCCC
>NW_021604744.1:2114761-2133909 GCF_004785775.1 Grammomys surdaster | reverse complement strand
ATTGTGATGACTGACTGACAGCAGGGTCTGGAGGGATTGTGATGAGTAACTGACAGCAGGATCTGTGCAGGGGGAGATTGTGATGACTAATTCCCTGGATCCGCTATTTTATTTGGATGTACATAGAGAAGGCTCCAAAAACGGCTTTCTTGGCACATCAAAATCTTCTTCAAAAGAATTTCCTATGTTATGGTTATTTTAAATTATATACCTCAGGTCATATCACATTCTTTGTATACAATAATTCATGAGAAATACACACTAAACCACAATTGGAATTTTAAGAGAAGAAGTTTAAGGAAGACTGATCTTTAGCTGATGAGTCATTGGATGCTCAGAGAACATTGATCAATGCTTGTAGGGACTATTCTGTGTTGAGAACAAAGGCACCAAAGAGATAGGCTCTGAGAGGAAACCGCAGTGGGGGAGCTGATGTGGAGAAGTGGAGTCAGCACACACAGTTCTCAGCACCTAACAAAGCCAAGTCAAGGAACCCACAGCCGCCACTGACAACAAACTCAGAACTACACGTTAAAAATGTACGTAATGCTCTTTGCAAAGAGAACCAGCTTTAAGATTGTCACCACAGGTTTCTAGTGTCGAGTCTTCCCAAGGGGAGAGCCTGTGTGACCCAGCATCTGCAGGCAGCCTGTCATACCCTTCCTCCCTCGGCTGACATCTGACCTTGCACACCAGAGTCCCCTGATGTGGAGCATTGTACAATTTAATTCCAATCAAATGCCTACTCCTAGGGCATTCAAAATGGCACACAAACAAACCCTGCTCTTGGGAGATGGGAATTTTATTTATTCAGTTTTCACTCCGGATCTCAGTAGCTAGGGTTCCTCCAGGAATTGCCCCTACAGAGACAGGCAGCAACTACAATAGGTCTTCTGTGGCAGAGTTCAGCTCCAGTAAAGGCTGCTTTCAGGCAAAGCTGAAGCTGGAGCCTGGCTGCCAAGATTTTAATGAATTACTTAGATATTCTCTTGGGTATTCAGAAATTTGAAAAAATATTCTGTATACAGAGCACATGGCAGTTGGACATTAAAAATCTGCCTCATGCACTCAAATGCCTATTACACATTTCTTTTTAAATGGCTAAGTGCTGTTTATGGAACACACAAGGGATTTTTATGAATTGCACATATATTTATGAATGAGCATCTCTCTGAAATTGATATGTATTCTTTGTCATCAATCTCCCTAAGAAATAAAATCATATGATTGATGACTTTGGGAAAGACAAGTTTTGATTTAAAGGTTTTTTTCCCCTGAGGCTAGTTAATGGAAGTTTCCTATTCAGGAGAAAAGATAGTTTTAAAAGTAGATTAAAAATTTCCATTATGCTTCTTTCTGTTTTTCTAGCTACAGGATATTTTCAGCCAGTTTTGGAGAATGACCTTCATCTAGAACAAGATCAATAGGAATGTGACTTTCTTTGGCAGTTTGCAGGAGGGAAATGTAATGCAGTTTCAAACTCTTGTGTCTACTAATAATAATGTTTTGATTCAAACCACCCACGTCACTATTTAAAGTCTGCAAGAGAAAACAGTGCAACTGAAGATGATAATCTCTCAAAAGAAAAAAAATTATAAGCCCTCTGAAACAACAATTATTCTGATAAAAAAAAATTGTTTTAAAAATGCTTTGCCGGGCAGTGGTGGTGGTGCACGCCTTTAATCCCAGCACTTGGGAGGCAGAGGCAGCGGATTTCTGAGTTTGAGGCCAGCCTGGTCTACAGAGTGAGTTCCAGGACAGCCAGGGCTACACAGAGAAACCCTGTCTCGAAAAACAAACAAACAAACAAACAAACAAAAGCCTTCATTTTGAAATAATTACAAAGTTACAGATTTTTTTTAAACTCGAGATTAATTGACGATCTGTTGTCCACTAACTCCTAAATACATTACTATGCATTTAATTACAAATATGAAACTCTTCTTAGCTATTGCGTTAACCTCAAAATCAGGAAATCAGTGAGGTTTAAATCCTCCAATCCACTCAGGTTTATTCAGTTGGGCTACTAATGGATTGGACAGGACAAGGACGCAGGCGAAGGCTGCCTGGAGCCGTTATTGTAGTTGGTAGTTAGGTGTCCTTTTCCTCGTCAAACTTTTGATCAGTCTGGTTCCTAACCTATATCTACTCTAGCTGTTGGTTTCTTGTTTCATCAAGTCATAGGCTCTTCGTGTTGTTCTTACTATATTTACTCAACAGATTTATTCTCAGGTAAGCAGCCAGGTTAGCTGCCACACTGGAGTCTGATTTCCCAGCCTGCGCTCCTCCGTCTCCTACTCTCCTTACCCTCAATAGACAGTTTCTGATGTGATGTCTTATGCCAGGAACCATACCCTGTAGCTGCTTGTATTACGAATGCTCATTATGTTCCCCCCAAAACTGCTGACTCGAGATTCTCTGCAGGTAGCTTCTGGGAACCTGCCCTCAGTTGATTCTGATTGGTAAATAAAGATGCCAATGGCCAATAGCTAGGGAGGACAGACAGAAGCAAGATTTTAGGATTTCCTGGGTTTGGGACTGGGAGTAGAGGGAGAAGGAGGCGGTCTTCCATGTCAGTAGAGTGTAGGAGAGATACCATGCCTGAGAAGAGTGCAGGACAGAGAGGCAAAGCCACCACGTGAAGGAGTTGAGAGAGCTCGGCCCAGATTATGGCTTTCCCTCCCGCCAACTCCTCCCAGGTCCTCCCTGCCTCCCCACTCACTCAAATCTATACCCTTTCTTGCTCTCTCTCATTAGAAAACAGGCATCTAAAATAAATAAGTAAATAAAAATAAGCTAATACAAACCAGAATGGGATAAAATAAACAAACAGGAAGGAAAAAAAAAACTAAGGAAAAATCAAAAGAAACATACAGATACAGACACATACACACTCTCACACAGAGAAATTCCATAAAAACACAAAACCAGAAATCATACAAGTAAAAGATCTGTAATGTTTAAGACAACCATACTGTTTAGAACATTTGGGAGGTGTCATTCAAAGAGAATCAGCACCTTCTGTTGAACCCGTATCTTCTGTTTGATTTCTACAATGTGAGCATGATGGTTGAGTTGTCACCATGGAGCACGAGGACAGGTGCTAAGTCAGAATCTGATAGAACCAGAAACTAAAATGATCTCAGGTCCCTCGTGACTGCAGGAAGCAGCCCTTTGAGCTTTGGACTACCCACCCCTACATGGGAGAGAGAATAAAACTTGTGTGTTTAACTGATGGTTAATTTTGGATTTTATTAACTTCTTGGGAGCTCAGCTCTGAGAAACTGGCAAGAGGAACTGTTATCTCCTTGCTGGTGCAAATGGGTTTTGGAAAATCATAGTGACTACCACAGTAAATATTTATCTTTTCAACATATCTTTTTATTTCTATTAAAAGGAGATTGCATTTGGGTACGGTGATTCATGCCTTAATCCCAGCACTTGTGAGGCAGAGGTAGATGGATCCTTTTGAGTTCGAGGCCAGCCTGGTCTACAGAGCAAATTCCAGGACAGCCCAGACTACACAGAGAAACCCTGTCTCGAAAAACAAGCAAACAAAAAAGTAAATTGCATTGAGAAAGCATTCTTAATACCTACATAAGAAGCCGTCTTATTTTAAAGGACTACTACATCTTGGTACAGACCCTAATTATTTCCTAGACATTAAAGAGGAATTTTGTCACGTACTGTTTACAATCTAATGCTTTTAGTTGACTTCTATGAATATCAAGAAGAAAGTTTTTGATCACCCTTTCAAAGGTCTAACTCCCCAAATGCAAAGTTTGTTTTTCAGTTTATTCAAGTTTACTTAATTCAACACATATAAGTTTATTAATAAAAGTGTTCTTTTAGCCCTACGAAGGCCTAAAGAAAACTGACTCTGTCTTCCCAGAAGTTATCAACTGCTGAGAGCGAGCTCAGGCTCCCTTCCCACGTCTGTGCTGGGAATGGGGCCTAGCTGGAGCTCAGGCTCCCTTCCCACGTCTGTGCTGGGAATGGGGCCTAGCTGGTCTTGTAGGGACCTTGTGCAGCCACCACAGCTGCAGTGAGTTCATGAGAGTAGTCATGTCATGTCGAGCCATGCTTGCCTCTGGCTCCTCCTCCATGGTCCTTAAGCCTTGGAGGGACGAGAAGTGATCTAGATGTCTGTCTTGTAGTGGAGCGTGCCACCGACGCTCATTCTCGGCACTGGGACGACTTGGTGTTTCTATATTAATCACCATCTGCTGCACAAAGAACCTTCTCTGAGAGTGTGGACACAGAGACATGAACTTAGAAAGCAGTTTGCTACTCTGTCCATTTAGCAAAATAATAGTAGTGGGTTTATTGATGGGGCCCATGAGCTCCTCACCTGTGCACTCTTGGTTAGATTTACTATTCCCGGCATGCATTTCTTGCTGTAGAGCCAGAAAGCCACTGGATCCCTCATAACATTTGGGCCACAATGACACCCGTGATCAGTGCCTGAAGTATAGAGTTTTTGTGATTCTCATTCCGTCATACTGTCCATCCTGATTTATTTTAAGCTTCTGAAGGAGCATCCAGGCATGGAGATACATACAGCTCTGTGGTGCTTGGCTACATCTTCCTGCTGTCTTGGCAATTATCTCTCAGCCTCTTTCATTTTCTTAAACTTACAGTTATTTTCAGCAGTTTTTATACAGGCAAGAGAATCTTAATTTCAGAAATCTTTCTTGTTCCGAATAGTGAAGTAGAACATTTAAATTGAATATATCTGTTAAATAAGCTATCTTCTATATATAATAATTCCAGAACAGAAGGAAGGGGTAAATAACCAGAGGGATTTGGGAGCCAGATCAGGTGGGAGTCCAAGTGCTAGGTAGCAAGGGCACCATCATTGGGTAAAGACTAGGCAGTGTTTTCTAGGTCGGTAAGTTGTTAATTCTTCTGCTTTGAGATAGGGGGCTAGCTAAGTGTTTGTTTTTGAGACCAAGACTCACTCTCCAGCCCAGACTGGCCGTGACCTCCAAGCTAGTCTCCTGTCTCAGTCTCCTAAGTGCAAAGACTATAAGCATGACACACTGTGTCGGCTAAGGCTCTTTCGGTTTTAGGAACAGTGATTACCTGCTGTTGCTGTACAGGATGGACAGCCTCTCAAGGGCCAAGCTTACTGACAGTGCATTCCTCGAGTATAGTAAGCCAGAGTGGCAGAATGAAAACACCAGACTTATAAAGAATAGATGGGCTTAGGAAGGATGGGGAAGAATGAAAGTGTCTACTGACAAACCTCCTCAGAGGCTACTTATGGACAACTCAACTTCCTCAAGGCAGAATGCAGGGACTGAAAGGAAAAGAGAACCCAGACTGAGCTGAGCTAACCTTCCTTAGTGTCTTGTAGTTTACCTGCTCCCGGCTGCTGTTTATTACCTAAACAGCTGAAACATCACCATGTGGAGTGGAGCTCAGGAGACTAGGCCCATGTGCCTATAGTCCCCTCAAGTGACCTGGCCCTAGCTAAGCAGCTGCCTGGTGGAGAGACCTGGCGCTAAAGAAGAAAGCCTTGGCTCTGTGTCGCAGCATTGTCCTCTAGTCTGGAAGCTGCTGGCTAAGTCACTCCTTCAGGGCCCTGTGAGAGTTCCCTGCCAGCAGCAGGGAGTGGCAGTGTTCTTAGGCTAGGAGATGTGCTCCCCTGTACAGGCCTGGAAGGGGTGCTTCGGATCCTTGGGGCTGGACCTCCCAAAACCCTGAACCAAAAGTAGCCGCGGGAGGCAGGGAAGAAGGAGAGGCTGCAGGCTGGGAGGTGTGAGCCTGCCCTGAAAGTCTGTCTGCCACTGCTTGCAAGCCATGGCTCTGTGGCTGGTCACTCATTTCAACGTGCTGGCGGATGTACTGCTGAGTTTGCTCGCACAGGTGGCGACAATGGACAAAGGAGAAGACGCAGGTGCTGGGCGCGCATCCTGGATGGGGTGGGAGGGTGCCAGATGTTCCGTAGAGGCTCTGGGTGGGGGTGTCCTCGCGGGCACATCTTGGGGCTGCAGGAGCACCGCGACAAGGGAGGGGGAAGAAGAGAGCAGCGGGATGGTTCTCTCTTGCTTGCCTCCAGGGCTCAGATAGAATTAGGAGCTCCTCGAAGTATGGGGTGACGAAACAGCATGAATCGTGGTGATCAAGAAAATGACCACTAAGCCGGGCGGTGGTGGCGCACGCCTTTAATCCCAGCACTTGGGAGGCAGAGGCAGGAGAATTTCTGAGTTCGAGGCCAGCCTGGTGTACAGAGTGAGTTCCAGGACAGCCAGGGCTACACAGAGAAACCCTGTCTAGAAAAACAAAACAAAACAAAACAAAAACAAAAAAAATGGCCACTAAGAATCTTAGGAATTCCACTGCTTTTCCCAGAGAGTATGGTGAGAATTCTCAGCATCATTAAGCTTTTAAGAAGGGGAGTTCAGTGTTTCACACACATTCTCACACACACACCCCAGTTTTTTTTAAAAAGACGTTTTCTGTGGAACAAAGTCTGTATGTCTGAATGGTGTTGATGGCTTCGGGGGCATTTCCCTTCAAATGTGATGTAGACAGGGCAGGGTGCTCTTTCAGACTGCACGTAGGGAACTGAGGGTCCTTGGGTTCTAAAGGCACGGCAGCTTGCTCAAGAGCCACAAAGCACATCCCTAAGCCCACCCCACGCTACCTCAACCCGCCCCAGTGCAGCAAGCAGTTAGGTGGCAGGTATGCTCAGCTTCCTGCCTTGCCAGGATGACTGGAATTTGTTCCCTATGCTTGAGGCTTTTCTGGTGAGGTAGTGGAAAATGACTTTTGTGTGTTTCCAGAATTGATCCATTTAAAAGAAGGGAGTCTGTAATTTAAGATTTAAGTTTTTATTTTCCTTTGTTTTCCTCCTTTTCTTTCCTTTCCTTTCTTTTCCTTTCCTCCCATTTCCTTTCCCCTCCCTCCCTCCCTCTCTCCCTCCCTTCCTTCCCTTTCTTCTTTTAAAGCAGCACATAAGGAAGCATCTTCAGGGCTTAAATTGACTCCAGGATAATGGCACCTCTGGGTCTCACCTTGTGCATAAGAGCTCCATGTGCCCATGCGTTTGCCTCTTTTTATCTTCAGCTTTCCTTTAGCATCTTAGATTGCCAGTGGATTTTAGGGGTAGGGCATCACATGTATGTGGGGCATCACATAGCCATAATTCTTTTCTCTAAACTTTCGTGGAAGTTATGTCTGCACGGTTCCTGGGCTTTAGCACAGGAACACTGGTAGATGACCTTATCCTCGCGTATCAACTATTAATCACAGATAAGCAACTTTATAATTTTATGAGAGCTTCTGCAACTTCTTCTTTACTTGCTTTGCTAACATTTTTGAAGGTTTAACTTTTGAGATATTATAGGCAACTCCAAGTCTGTTTCCTAGCATAGAGATAGCCCTTTCCCAGTTCCCATGTTATCTTGCCAAATGACAGGTGACTGCACATAAGAAGCTGGGTAACATATAAAAACACCACAGTCAGCCGGGCAGTGGTGGCGCATGCCTTTAATCCCAGCACTTGGGAAGCAGAGGCAGGCGGATTTCTGAGTTCGAGGCCAGCCTGGTGTACAGAGTGAGTTCCAGGACAGCCAGGCTACACAGAGAAACCCTGTCTTGAAAAAACAAAAAAAAAATAAAAATAAAAAAACAAACAAACAAACAAAACCCACCACGGTCTTATGTTTCAGTGTGTGGGCTGTGGTTGAAAAGCTGTGTGTGACTCAGTTGGGTTTGGCTTCCTTGAATCTTTCACTCACCTGTGAGGAATTATAAACCTTTGTATTGGTGCTTCAGTAAAAGTAGATACCCCTCATGTCAACTTACTAGAACAGAAATACTGGTTTGTTTGTTTTTTTGTATAGTATTTTGCTATTTCCCAGAGCTTTGTGGTAAATTCCCATAGTATTATTACCTTTGATAATCACCAGCTGGGGGTACCTTAAAATAAACAAAACCAAGAGCTGGGGAGACGGCTTAATCGATGAAGTGTTTGTACTGCTTGTGAGCAGTAGAGTCCATGCCCGAACACTACCATTCCCCAAAAAGCCGGGGAGGGGAGAGGAGGGGGGCAGCTTGCACGAAAGCCGGGGAGGGGAGAAGAGGGGGCAGGGTGCGTGTTTATACTGCTGGTGAGCAGTAGAGCCCATGCCTGAACACTAGCATTCCCCAAAAAGCCGGGGAGGGGAGAGGAGGGGGCAGCATGCACGCATTTGCATTTCCAGTGCTGGTAAGACAGAGATATCAGGATCCTGAGGCTTGCTGGCCAGCCAGTCTAGCTGAATTCCTGAAAGCTACATTCAATGACTGGGGAGGATACCTGACATCAACTTCTGACCTACACAGGCACATGACCATGAGTGCACACACGCCCCTCAGCCTTTGAAGGAAAAGTTGAGATTCTACTTTATTTGTAGTGTACCCATTATTAAACATGCTTCTGTTAGCTAGTTTTTGAAGTCTCAGCTTTTAAGACGTAAGTAAGAGTAACACTATGTATGTCTGCTTTCTGCATACTTTATGTACGGCCTTTAATCTCCCACGTACATCCATTGATTGATACCTTTGTGCATATATGTGAATGAGTGAAATTGTGTATGTGTGTGAATGTGTGTGTCTTCATGAGCATGTACGCATGTGTGTTCGTGTGTGTGTGTGTGTGTGTGAACGCACGTGCATGCACCAGTATTGCACTGTGCATATAGATATCAGAGAACAACTTTCAGAGTGTTTTCACCATCTGGAATTCAAACTCAGTTTGTCAGGTGCCTTTGTCTGCTGAGTATCTCACTGAATATGTTAATATTTTCATATCAACAAATTGAAAACGTTTTAGTGATGCTAAGTAATTCTCATGAAACATGACTTTCTTGCTAAAATAGCCATGAGCTTGGCTACTCTAGCCAGGCAACTTTGCTAGCTGTAGACTAGAAATGTAATCAACAAGGGCTTGAGGGGTAGGAGGCCAGATTTGATTAATGTGCCTACTCTTGGTGCTGTGTTAACTTTGGGAATATGTTTTCTGCTGAAACAAAATGAGAAAATACTTTAGCATTTCTAAATAGTAATTTAAAAAGGAAACCATGTATTTACTGTCCAGCTACAAATTGAACAATATCAGGACTGTTGAGGGCTTGTGTGCACGCACCTATGATTCTTCTCGGTATCTCAGAGGTATCTGTTTGGATATTTTAACATTCTTGTCATTTTATTGATAGCTTTAAAACCATCTTTATCTGGATTTCAAGTGAATGGAAAGCATATGCTCTTTTTTTACTTAAATCTCTTCTCAGTATCAAGAGATTTATTCAGGTTCACTGGTGACACAGAGGTCACAGTCTTTCCCAATGTAGACTGTCCTTTCAAAGAAGAACCTTCCCTAGGTGTTATGAGCATGGTTGGCTCCTTCAGGGATTGTCCCCCAGCTTGGTTTCCTTCAAGTGCCTGCATCCAGTGAGGCATTACAGTAGGGTATAAAAAGCCTGTCAGGTTTGACTCAACATGGAACTACTTGCAATCAGTTGAGTTCTGGAGCTCCAACCCCACCCCACCACCAGCTCAGGCTTCAGGGCCATCTCTAGTTTGCAGGTGTAATCCCATAGGGCTAAGAATTTCTTGGGAAACAGTGCCTAACAGGAAGCCTAGCTTTACTTAGCTTTTCTCTGGGTAGATGGGGGAGGGGGGGAACATTTAGGAGATCCTTGGGTTTAACAGTCCAGCTAGCACCTTTCCTAAATGTCTTATGTTGCTTTGGCACCACTTAAAAAAGTATAAATTGAAACGTTGTCAGCGACCATCTGTATAATTCTAGAGAGAACATGTTTTCTTTCCCCAAGTTTGATTATGCTTGAATTTGTGACACCAGGGTTGATTTTAAATTTTACATTCTTTGTATGGGGAGTGATATAGTTTGCCAGGCAACTCATTTAAAAGTGAGCTTTTCTTTATTTCCTTGTGTACATGGTCCTGCAGACTGGTCTGGGTATGGAGGGTGGCTTAGTCACACTCTTTTCAGTTTCACTATTCTATTGCCACTGTCCTTCCTGTTTACTTTTCCTCTGAGTCCTCAGTCTCCTTTTCTAATTCTCAGTTCTCTTTTTATTGATTCGTAATGAATCAGCCGTGCTTGCTCCTTCTCATTTAGTTCAGAGTGTGAAATGTGTTACATCTCAGAAGTCCTGATCTCAGGAGGATAAAACGGGGCCATACGGAGCCTGGGGACTGGTGGATGGGTACAGACTGAGAGAAATCCCACTCAGCCACCTTTAGAGCTGTGTGCTGGGAGCTGGCTCACAGCTTTTTGTAAGACCTTATGATTCCCCTCTCCGAGCACTGCCGTGAGGAAGACAAAACTATTTCATTTTTTTCACCTAGCAGTTTAGACTAGCGTTTGTACATTTGGCAAACATCTTCCAGTGCTGTGTAACCACTCTGCTCTAGCAAAGAATGGATTGACGTGAACCGCATTGTCTGGGAAGCCAGCTTCTGGTTCACCTTACCTCAGACATCACAGTGCTTCTTGTGTTTCATACTTTCTTCAGCAGGTTCACTTATGCAAGTAACTTCCTTATCAGAGTGTAATAATCCAGAGTATACCAAACTGTAAAAATTAAACCGAGTTTCCTCATCTTAGATTGCTAAACTTTCTCCTCTGGACTTTCCAGAGGTGTACTACTAGGGGAAGAGTCAGAATGAGTAAATAGGCAGAGGCATTACTGAATATCCTTAGAGAAGGGCACACAGAATCATGAGCAGCTAGTCCAGAGCAGAGGCGCCAGGGAGAGTGAGTGAGACCTCAGTCTACATTTCCAGCATTGTAAACACATCCATTCCACACGCCCTTGAAACGAAGAGGAGTCTAACTAGAGTTAGCACTAGCTAACAGATCCACAAAAAGATTTTTATTTCTTCCAACTCTTGTCTGCTATGATTGGACCGCATTTTGATCTAAGTTCTAGCTATGGTAGCTAATAAATGGTGTGCAGTGAGAAATATCTAAGGGAACTTGACACACACACGAGAGTAGTCTCCACATTAGGCTCTTAAATGTCAGAATAGCTTGAGTGGTGAAATGGCTTCCCAAGCCTGAGTCCCACACGGTGTATGGAGAGAGCCAGCTCCTACAAGGCGCCCTCTGACTGCCACAGGTGCCTTTCCCTCTCAGCCTCACTCCCCTCTCTACGTCTCTCCCTGCTCTCGCTCACATATTAAGCAAACAAAGAAAACATAATATGTATTTTTTAAAGAGAATATTTTGGTTCTGGTATGGAGCATCAGTATTCCTTATACATTCCTTAAGTGGCTCATCTCACGCTTCTAATACAGGCAGAGCTTGGTGTCCATGGTATGTAGTATGTATGTATATACGTATGTATGTATCTATGTATGTACACACATACACATGTACAAAATAACTGTAGTCTGTGTTTGATGAAGAAGTTTTAGTGATCTCAAAATAAATGTTTCTCCAAGAATTTTTATCGAGACTTCTCGTAAAGGAATTTCCTATCGTAGCTGAAACCTTTTAAAATAGGTTTTTGTGAAGGTCTGTCCCAGTATCCTTATTCTCTGGAAAGAAAAGAAATATTTCTCAAAATATTGACACACTGCATTCTGGAAGCTGTGTCACTGCAGGATGGAAGCAGGCTTGCTGAACATTGCTTCCGAGGCTATAGAATCCCAGAGAGGCCATTATCCAGCTTCCCAGCATGCCCAATGCAGGGGACTACCTCTCTGTTCTCTGTCCTTTTCTGGGTTTGAGATGAGTCTGCACTACTTGTTTGCTTTGTGGTATTGGCCCAGGGTCTTTACTTCACTGTCCTCAGTTGTTCTTTATGTACAATGGGCTTATAATACCTGAGCCAAATGTACATGAGATGGGGATGAGAAAGCGCTGTGAAGAGCTAGTCAGCTGACAGAGTCTAGTTCTGCCATAAGATCAAATGATTATTCACATATTTAAAAATCAGAGCGAAGTGATCCTGACAGCTCAATAGGAGTATATAGCCATGTATAAAAACCACGTCTGCATCCTTACCGCAGAACCCTTACACAGCCATCTTGAGACAGGCAGGAAGACAGACCTCCAGATGATGGCCAGCCTCCCTGAGACCTGTGCTTCCTCTGGGGGTTCCCATGCCAGCTCTGGTTCTCCCACTATACTTGAGTTTCTTCTGCTTTTTTTTTTCCTTTTGAATTAGAAATTCAGAGTTTGCTGTTGCAGGCTGTTGTTCATGTTTCATCTAAACATGTGAATTTCCCATAGTCAGTATCGTATTACTTTAATGTTGGAATACTCTAGTCATGCATGAGCAAATTGTGGACAGCTTTTGAAGAAGCTGAAAAAACTCAGTTACTTCCCAATTAATAGTAATCACCGATGTGCTACCCACCAGTGTTTGTTTAAACCCTTTAACTGTTGACCCATGAGTGCCGTAAGGATAGTAGTGAAGACAGGCAGTTGGTTTTTAAGTTAAGTCCTTTGTGTAAAGGGTCTGTATGTCCTGCTCTAGACGATGATTTTTTTCGACTGGGAAGTACACAAGTCATAAGGACTCACAGTTTAGTCAGTTTTCCTAGAGTAAAGTCCACAGAGCCAGCACTCAGAGCAGGAAAGAGCTGGTTAGCGCCACTCAGTCGTCTGTGTTCTGAGGCAGTTGCTCATTTAGCTACAGAGACTGACTTTGCCAGTTTCAGAAACACATCAATCAAACAAGGCAGTTGGTTTTTAGTAGTTATGGGGGATTATATATTTATTTATTTATTTATAGATCTGCTCTTTTTATGCAGTCCTGGTTGTGTTGGAGCATGCTATGTAGGCCTGGCTGGTCTTGAACCCACAGAGACCTGCATCCTGAGTGCTGGGATTAAGGGCATGTACCACCATGCAGACTTGGCTCGGTTACTTTTGTGTGTTGATATGGTTAGTTCTTTCTCATGGTCACAGTGTACTCCCTTGTTTGGATGTAGCTTGATCTATTCTTGGCAGGCATTTGGGGGATTCAGAACCACTGTGAACTGTAGAGAGAACCTCCTATAAACACCACCCGTCAGTAAGAAAGCTGGTGGCCAATGAGCTGAGGCAGGAAATAGAAGGTGGGACGCTGGCAGAAAGAGAGAGGATTCTGGGAAATAGTAAGAGATAAAAGAGAGATGAGGGTAAGGCAAGAGAGATGAGACAGGAGACAGGTGCAAACCACAAGAAGGGAGACACTGAGGAGGCGAGAAGGAGGGGACGGGAGGGACTGGAGGAGAGGTAACTTACCACATGGTAGACACAGAATAGTTCAAATGGATAAGTAAGTTATGAGCTAGTCAGAGAATGAGCCAGAGCTTATGGCCAAGGCATTTTATAATGACAAATTAGTCTGAGTTGTTGTTCCAGGAGCAGGAAAGGAAGGGAAGGCAGATATAATTTTTACCAGTGCACCACAGCAGCTCCACTCTGCCTTTTGCTGATCATCTGTAGAGATTGCTGTTGGGAGACAGATGCACTTGAGCTCGCTAAGTCACCTGTGTTCAGCGTCAGTACATACGGCCATATTTGAAATTCAAAAAATTAAATCGATGGATAATTTCATTGTCTAATAAAGAAAAGCCAAGATACTTAAACCAAGTTAGTATGTTAAATTTTTGTCCTTGAGAAAATGCTTACTATGGATACTTCACACATTCAGGTATAAATAAAACCATCGCTAACACTCTGGGTATTTAACGTCTTCAGGTGTCCTACGGAAAACTTCATTTCCCTACTAACTCTGCTAACAGAAGCACATCAGAGAGTAGTTTCAGCAGCAAGTTCTATACATTTGCATCAGCATTTTTTCGTTTCCCTGCTGATTAAAAAAATTCTTAAGCTGCTGGTCATGGCAGTGTACACCTTTAATCCCAGAACTTGAAACAGAGGCAGGCAGATCTCTGTGAGTTCGAGACCAGCCTGATCTACAGAGTGAGTCTAGGACAGCCAAGCCTTGTCCTATTTCAAAAAACAAAAGAACAAACAAACTTAAGTTTATTTAGGATTGATTCATTTAAAGATTCAGTTTTACTTATAGAATATGATACATTTATTCTTTCACGGACATGGCTGTAGGCTCATGGCCAGGCCTTCTAAGCAGTCCTCAGATTCCCCAAGCTGCTCAGGGAGGACCCGGTTCCCTCTCCAGGCTCCAGTGACTAGCTGAATTCGGCCTGCTCCTTCTAGATGTACAGCAGGCTTCCTGTGAGCGCCTGTTGCTAAAATACTGTGGATAGAGTGATTGCAGGTTTAACTTCCTAACAATTCCAAAATAAATATCTGCTTAATTTTGAGGATAATAACGGAAATGCTGTCTTTGGATTATATGACTGCCAAACCAGACAGAATGAGGTAATTGTAGATTTCTCAGTTGACTGGTTTTTTTTTTCCTGCCTGCTCTGTTTTTTAAATATCAACCGCAATTTTACTTTCCAAAAATATACATCCTTTCATCTCTTTCCTTCTATTTCTTTAGCTTTTTAAAAATTCTTTTTGCCTTTAAAGAAAAAGAGGATAACAACTACTGAACCAAATGATACATACAATCTTAGTCCTTTGAAATTTAAAGTTGGCTGAAACTAATTTTACAATGTTATTGGGAAAAACAAGAATGGGAAGTCCAGTCTTTCCCCTAGGCCCATGTATGCTCCTAGATCAATTTAGTAACGCCCCTGGGTGGTGAGTTCTGACTCTGGCTAACTTTCATGTCATTGTTCTTGCTCCTTTTCAGCAACAATCCAGGTTTGGAGATATGCCTGCTTCCCTTAATAGACTACTCCCATTCGTTCCTGGCCAGCGCATGGACAGGAGGGTGGCAGACATGTGTGAGAAGGGGATCTCAGTGGCCCTGCAGTTTAAACCTCCCATGTCCTTTTTAAGTTTCTCACAGGCCACCCTCTTCTTTTGGCTTCCAATGTGGTTAGCTCTCTTTTCCCATCATCCCATTCTGCCCACAGCTGTTCATTCGCTCATCTATTTACATTCTGAGTCAGCAACCATACAAGTCAGTGTTGTCCTTGTGAAGATCCAGAGCCACGTGGATGACCAAGGCCAGTCCCATCAAGATACAGTCTGTGGCAAGGGCAAATAAAGCTTTGGGTACTAGTACAGTCCTTTTCTTGGCTTCTCTATGGTCTGAATTTTGAAAAGGTGGTTCAGGAGCAGCAGTATATGACATTTCAGTCTGGCTGGGGTAGGGGTGGGGCAGCAGCTGCCTTTTGTGGATAGGTTCATCTTCCCTGGGACCGTAAGCAAGGAGTGAGGGATGGTTTGTATTCTATTTGTTTCTTCACTATAGCTACTTTGGATTATAAAACATGGAGATGACTCAGGAAATCAATCGGTTAAGACATAAATTAGTGGAGAATTTAATCAGCTTTAATGTAATGAATCTCTTTCTTGAGCCCAGGTTGGCTCCTTGGCCTGTTTGCTGCTGCTCTAACAGAATGTCTGAGATCGTAGAGAACAGATATTAGTTCCAGACAGTACACTTCAGGATGTTGGGAAGTTCAAGGTCAAGGATGCCACTTGGTAATGGCCTTCTCTTTCTGTTATTAAATGTCCCACAGGAGAAGGGGGAGAACTGAAGAACAGGAGGAGTCCAGGCTCACCTTTATGATAAACACTCCCCCAGGAGCTAGCCCAGTGTTGTGAAAACATCAGTAGCCCACAAGGAGGGCAGAGCCTGGGACCCAACTACAAATTACTGGGCCTTCCCCAGGCACCACTGTCTGGATTCTGTCTCCAGCCGATGAACTTGGAGACATAGTCAGACCACAGAGGTTGCTAAGCGCCCTTCCTCTTCTATCTTTTCCACATATTCAGAAATCCTTGCAATCCACACGGTTTCCCCCTGGCTCGTTGGTTTTGTTGAGGAAGTGGATTTGCATCTCAGGTCAGCTGGAGTTTAGATTTTCTTTCAAGTCCTGTAGCTTTGCTTTGGAACTGTGCCACCAAGAGGAAGACAGTGCTGTATTTTAGTGAAAGAATTCCAGGATGGGATAGAGGCTGCATGGGTACAACGACTCCTCACCGTCCGACGTGCTTCTGCTTTAAATGTTTTTAAATGGGCAAAACTGTCAAGTCCCATGTACCCTTACCCCAGTCGTCTCCAGTTGCTACACTTGTACAACTGTAGCATGTCAGTAGAATCAAGATGGTGACACTGGTGGAAAGTGTGGAGTGTGACGAGATTCTGAGATTACCATTGCTGTCAAGTATAAACTCTGCTGTTATTCCCCAGATCTGCTGGTGACCACTGACCAGTTCCAGAGAAACTCAGAACTCTTACTTTTTAAAGTCATTGACTTTCCTAAATTTACAGCTGTCTCCATCCAACATTCTTTCTCTCTTTGAAAAACATATATAATACGTATGTGCCCTTGTGTGAGCTTATGTGCATGCAGAAGCCCATGGAGGCCAGGCGAGGGCATTGGATCCCCTGGAACTGGCGTTATGAGCCAACACGTATGTGCTGGGAACTGAACCTGTGACCTCTATAAAAGCAGTAAGCACTTTTAACTGCTGCTCCATCTTTCTAGCAAGCCCTCCCCCTTTAAAAAAAGACTTCATTTTAGTTTGGACCTTTTATTTTCGTGTGGACCTCTGGATTGAACGTCTAGCCATGGGTTAATGGCAGGCAGTTGCTGTACCACTGAGTACAGCCTTAGCAGCGTCTTGGCATTTGATGACAGACGTCTGCCTTTGCTGTCGAGTGTAGTTTAGGAAACAGGAATAAGGAAATCCTTTGAGTCCTACCCATGTCCTTCCTCTTTCCGTGTTTCCTCTTCCTCCCTGATGTCCTACCCTGCTTCCTTTTTATTTTTAATCGTTTTCTTGGTCTTTTAAGACTGTGGTTTAGTCCCAGTGTTGTACAGTTAGTGTGCAGGTCACACATTTCTCTGTGTTCTTTTTTTGCACATTTCTTTCATTTATTCATTTTGAAGGATGATTTTGCTGAATCTAGAATTCAGGATGGCAGGTCTTGTCTTTTGTGTCTTGAAAAAAATGTCTTCTTTCCTTTCTCTAGAGGGAGATGCAATTTACAGCTTCCCAATAGGTTTCCACTAACCTCAGAGTAAGGACTCAGGAACTGATAGGTAGGTGTTGGGAAAAGTGATAGCAGAAGGCCTGGCTTCCAATTCATCCCCCTCAGACGGTGCTTCACTAAGGAAAAGATGGGTCTCCTCAGTGCTGGACAAGGCTGAGTGTCCATGATTCCTATAGAGCTGCTGGGTTCTGAGAGGAGGTAAATTCCTTCCAGGTGGGATGAAAGTCTTGATTTCTACTTGGTCTTTTCTGTTTTGGCAGAAATGAACAGAGTGCCTGGGGTATTTGGATGAGGTAGGACCCTGGTCTCCCCACTCAGCCTTTGTAGGAAAAGAGAGAAGTGAGCTGCATTTTTTTTTTTTTACATACTGTTTGGCTAGACAGCAGCTAACAGTCATTGTCTGTCTTTCTGGATTTCTTGGTTCTTTGACTCAGGGGCTGGGTGTGTGTTTCTGTCTATTCCCAGGGTCATTTCGGTTATGGTCTCTTCTTTTGTTTCAAGTCTAGTATATTTCATTCCAAAAGGTCATGTCTGCTTTACATCTCAGGACTTGGAGTCCTCAAAGAGTCTGCACCTCCCTCACCCCCTGGCGTGCTGTAGATAACCCACGGCTTCGTGCTTATGATAGAACCATACATCCAGCTGTGTCTTCTTTACTCAACTGTCCAGTCTTCTTAGTTTCATTTTATACACAACTTTTGGGGATTCCAGCTTTACTGACTGGGAGGAATAGAAAGAGAAGTGAGTCTTTTTCTTTTTGGTTTTGCTCTCTGTAGGTTTAAATAAATGACTCTCCTAACAAGCCAAACAGGAAGCAGTATGTTGTTTTTCCATACATAGGCAAGTTCTAACCCATTTCTCCCTACTCCTCTCTCATCTCTTTTCTCCATTTCCATTCCTGCTAGTCTACCTTCAGTGTATACAGGAGGGAACAAGACATGGGGTACAAGTGTCTAATGGAATTTTCTGGGAATCTGGGACAAAGATTCCTCTTCTCTGCTTTTGCTCATAATATGGAATGTGATGTTGGAACCTCCATGACTTTGAGGACTAAAATTGAAGTTTTGATATGTGGAAGCTGAAAATATATTAAAGCCAGAAAATTAAAAGAATGGGTATTTCCAATTCTGGATTAAACCATGACTAAAGCCCAGACCTGCCTCCTCTTGTCCAGTTTCATGAGTCACTATGTAATTGTCTTTTTTTTGCATAAACTAGTTTAGTGAATATTTTTTGATGTTTACAATTGAAGAATTGCATTCTTGTACTCCTTATGATGCAGTGATTCTTGCAAAGACGTATTTGAGGTTTAGGAATGTATCTCAGTAGTATAATACTTGGCCAGCATGTACAAGCCCCTAGGTTTGAGCCCCAGCACTGGAAAGTTGTGTGTGTGTGTGTGTGTATGTAAGTAGGATATAAATTAATGCCCACCAATAAGTTATTTGGGAGTAAATACAACTGCTGAGGGATGAAGAAGTCTATATATTAGAAGGTTAACGTGGATTAAAGTGCTTACTGATCAAGCATGGAGACCCAAGATCAAATCTTTAGCACACATGTGAAAAACAGTGTAGTGGTGTGCATCTGCAGCCCCAGTACTGGGAGTGTGGCAGGTGGGGTCCAGCGACCCATGGGGCTGGTGGTCTAGCCCAGTGGTGGAGCATGGTAGAGAAGACACTTGACCTTGACCCCTGGGCCTCACAGGCACATGTGCCTGCATTGCATCTTCATATAACACACACACACACACCCACACACACACCCGTAAATGTATGCAGGCACTGAAGGTTCTCCAAAATGTTTTGTTTCGTGAAGAATAGCATTTATTAGTATACTCCATTCATGTTAGAAAGCTATGAAATGAAAGGTATAATAAATATTGAGGTAACTTTAGAAAATCTGGACGGCTACTGTACATGTTGCAAACTTACTTCTTAGGAAGGAGTTGATATTGCCTGAGCTTTGGAAGGTTTGATATTATATTTAACAGCATTTACATCTTTGAAGCATCAAGATTATTCATGTATTATTTCATAGTTAAAAGTATAAAATGTTAAAAACATAGAGTAAAATCTATGATTCTTCTTGCTT
>NW_021604744.1:2096587-2114661 GCF_004785775.1 Grammomys surdaster | reverse complement strand
CATGCAGATATGAGTTTCCTGATGTGGGTGTGAGGAATGGAACTTGGATTCTTGTCAAGAGTAGCTCATAAGGCTGAGCCATCTCTCTAGCCCCAAATTTAGTGCCTTCCTAGGAACTCAAAGTCTCCCTTTAGTAGCTGATCCTGTGGTGATAAAGTGATCCAGCCATAGCACAACCTCAGTCCTTAAGCTACATGTTCTGTCTCCCGTCTACATGACTGTTTCCATTGTCCTTAGCACTGATGAAACGGAATCTTTTGACTTTTTTCTTTCTGGACCCACTATATAGCCCAGCTAGCCTCTAACTTTTAATCCTCCTGCCGTGGCCTCTGGATTTGGGTTACTTCTGTGCACACCATGATCAGCTTCTCTTGATGTTTTGGACATTTCAAACACACATAAAGAAGAAAAGATTACATACAGATAGATTTCTTAGCCACGTCTCTAAATATGAGATACACTTGTGACACAACCAATAGTATCATAGCCAAGTGTGCAATCTGATTAAAGCCTTTCTCATCTCAGTACTTGTAGTGCTAACATTTGAGTGCTCATTATGACAGCATACACTGTACTGAGTACTTTGTGCTACTGTCTCTCCTGATCCCCATGATAACCCCATGGGATACTTCACTCACTTTGGCCACTCTAGCAGTTCTCGGTCCTCATAGTAACAGGAGACACATAGTATAGTTATTTGGAAGTTGAATAATTTGTCCAAAGTCACACAGCTGGAAAAAAGTCAGGATTTGACTATGGGTTCAAATCCTTCACTATGCTGTTTGCCTGTCTCATAGCTAAGTTTCAGCACCAAATACAGTATAAAATACTAAATATTTTCCTTGAAATATAATCCAGAATATCACCATAGGCTGAGGTCTCTTTAGAAAATGTTCTACTAAGCAATATTTGTATAAAGTTTAACAGGAATGCCTCTTCATGCAATTGTTGTTTCCTATAACTCCCCCCCCCTTTTTTGGCTGTTTTAATAGCATCTGTATACCTTTGAGAAGGACATGCAAGCTGTCAGTTGCTCTGTCAACACCAAGAGAACAGAACTTGGTGAGCTGAGGTCTCATCGCTGTATGTTAACGAGTACACCTTTTAAGTTTAAGCATTTTGGATTTTGCAATATTTGATTCTAACAACACTTTCCCATAAAATTCATGTTGAAATTGAGAATCTGTAGGACACACCTATAGGAAAGAGTGCCTTGTATTCACTCACAGTGTTACACTGAAGATGCTTAAACTCTCATTTATTCCAGACATAAAATGAAAAGCTTGAGCAAGCTGCCATGTGAGTCAATTGCTACTTTAGTTGTTTTCTTTCCATGAGCTGCACGCTTCATTCAGTACACGGAAGGAGTACGGCGTGAGCTTCAGCCTTCAGGTAACGGAATTACCCTTCCTTTGTCCATACTGATAAAGAGCAGACTGAGCTGAGGCTCGAGCTTCTTTAGAAATGCCTTTCTTTTTGAATAAAAAGACAGTGGCTATTTAAACGTTTTAAATTTTGCTTCTCAAGTATGCAGCAAAGCATGGAAACTAACACAGTGGTAATTGTAGTAATAATGAGATGCTAATTAGCTCCTGAAGAGTAAGTGAATACTGAAAATACATTTGACTTCTGTGGCCCGAAGCTATGTCAAAGTAGAGGAACTACTTAAAAAATATCTGGTGAGATATTGATTAATCTCTAATGCCTTGTGGCTATTTCAAAAATACAAAATAAAGTACACATCTATCACTTACCAAACTTTATAGTTTATTAGCCACGTGGAATGAAACCTTTTACTTTTTAAATTTCAAAAGGTACTTAATGTTGCTCATCTGCTCCGTAATGCAACAGTGTTGGCTTCTGCTGTAGTCAGGCACTCTGCATGGTGGCAGGTCTGTAAGGGGATGAGGTGGCGCTTTCAACCTAGCACCAGGCTTCAACTACAAGTGTTCAGTGACCAGAGGCCATAGAAAGAGATAGATGCAGTGTAAGAAAAATGAAGTGTTGCTGGGCAGTGGTGGCGCTCGCCTTTAATCCCAGCACTTGAGAGGCAGAGGCAGGCAGATTTCTGAGTTCAAGGACAGCCTGGTCTACAAAGTGAGTTCCAGGACAGCCAGGGCTACACAGAGAAACCTTTTCTCAAAAAAAAAAACAAAAAAAAAATAAAGAAAGAAAAGAAAAATGAAGTGCCAGGCTTGGGGCATAGCTCAACCCATGAAGTGTTTGCTGTGCGAGCATGGGAATCTGAGTTTAATCTAAAAACCAGCATAAAACCAGCCAGGTATTACAGTACATACTTGTGATCGTAGTGCTATGGAGAAGGGTATAGGCCATACCTGGGCCTCACTGGCCAGCTCAGCCTACTTAGTCATCCCCAGGCTAAACACAGCTATAAGGAGTAGTGGTGGGTACGGGGTCTTGATCTATAGGAGACATAAAAGGATGAGTCATTACTTAGCTTTAGATTTTTGTTGCTGTAAAGGGCAGTTGATTCCACTGGATCCAGCTTTGCAATTTGTTGAGGCCCCTGGATGTCTGTGTAAAAATCTAACTTATCAACGTCAGCTCAGCTAGTCTTTTAAACTCCGATTCAGCAATGATAACCATCTATGTGGGCTGGGGCAAGTCTGGTCCAGAGGGTCTGATTCCGGCCCTTTACTGCTGTGCTCCCAGGTCCTTTCCCTTGGCTCTGTTTATTTGGCACTTAGAGTCCTTCTTTTGTTAGCATAGTTCCTACTTGGATGTATTCTGTGGTTGCATGTGATGGGAAAACCCTTTGTACATACTTTCCACCTGAGTGTCACAAAGCTGTCTTGGACATCTGAGGACACACATCTCCCCACATCTTACAGAGGCAAGAGACTTGGAGCCAGCCTGGGAAGAGCTCTTATGATATACTGGTGGGCTAGATGTCTTCTCTGAAGTCTCCTTGCTTATTCACGATTACAGTCACCTTGCCATGATATACTGAGAACTACGGTCACCCCATCCCTGTCCCTGCTGGCCTCCTCCTATTTCCTTAGCTTCTCTAATATTCTTAGCATTTGATACAATGGTCACCTCCCGGGATGGAATGCACTGGATTATGTGGATGTGATCTAGAATACTAGGATGCTGACCCCCAAACAAGGGTCTGAACAAAAGCAGACACAGGGCTGACCTGATGTACTCATTTGTCCTGGGAAGACAAGGTTACCACTACAGCTGTGCAGCTGGTAAGGCCACGCCCCACACCTTGGATTTGGGCTGAGTGTCCTCTGCTTCTTCTTGTTCCTTGTTACCTCCAGGAGAATTCTTCTATGCTGGCTAAAGTCAGAGCATCTGTAATATTTACTTGATGTTTATCATTTCTGCCTCACTGTCAATAGTCAATAGTGTATGTGTTATAAAGTGCAGCTCCAGATCAATTTCCAAGTGTTACTTTAGATTAAATTAAATCCTACTCAGATATGCTTGCTCAGTCTTGGATTTGGGTGAGATTACATGCTTGTACCTTTAAAAACTGGATATTATTAGTTTATCATGCTACTTACCAAGTAGCTTGTATCCCTCCTCACCTTTTATCTCTACCACCGAAGTAACAACCAGGCATAACTCCAGAATGTTCCCTCAGCTTCTCTACCAACTTCCTGCTTTTGCCTTAGGATCATTGGGAGGATCTGTTTTCTCCATTACAGCCTGGGAGTATGGACGGAAATCATGCTCACTAGGGCAGACCACAGTTAGTGGGAATCAGGGAGCTGAAGGAAAATTGTTCTCTACTTCCAGTCTGAAAAGGGGTGATTCTGAGGGAATGGGGCTCCCACACTCACATGCACACACACACACACACACACACACACACACACACACACACACACGAGCCTAAGATACAAGCAGGCCACTAATGTGCTAGCTCCCTGTCTTGTGTGCTTCTGGCCTTTGGCCCTCTCCCTACTCCCTCAGGCAAACTTCTCCCAGCTGGACTGGACCTGCCCCCTGAGGTGAACTTCTGGCCTTAGTTTGAGTTTCATTGGAAGTAGCATCTGTTTAAAAGAATTGAGTGTTATTAGTGTATTTGGGTCATGGAAACACTGCTGGGGCGTGGTTTAAGCCTGAAAGAAGGAAAGGGGAGGTCACATTTCTGTCAGAACAACTGCCAGCTCAAGGGCTAGACTCCATAGATTCACTCTGTTAAAGTGATGAGGACGCTGAGTTGAGATGGAGAGGAGGAATTAGAAGTCAGAGGAGAAGGAAGATGGGGTAGAGGAAGATCACCTGACCTCTACTCTACCGAAAAGGGAATCTCACAGGTTAAGTTTGCATCTGAACATACTTAGAAAACCGATTTGTCAAGAGTAGCTTCTGAATTTGATAAGCATATGAGAAAAAAAAAGTCAAAAGTGACTCAGCCTGTGTGTGTGTGTATCTGTGTGTGTGTACACATGTTGTGTTTGTGACTGAGTGGTTGGGTTTATGAGTGTGTCTGTGTGCCTGTGTGAATTTTTGTGTGCAAGTGTGTGTCTGTGTGTTTTTATGTGTGAGTACTGTGTGTGTTTGTGTGTGAGTATATGTGTGAGGATAAGTATATGTGTGTATGTGTATGGATATATATATATATATATATGTATATATATATATATATGTGTGTGTGTGTGTGTGTGTTTGTATGTGAGTGTTTGCATGTGTGTGTATTTGTGCCTGTGTGTGTGTGAGCTTGTGTGTATGTATGAGTGTTTGCATTTGTGTGCGAGTATGTGTGTGTGTGTTTGTATGTGCGTATGTGTGTGAGTATGTGTGTGTGAGTGTGTGTGAGTATGTGTGAGTGTATATGTGTGAGTGTGTGAGTGAGTGAGTGTTCTTGTTAACGGGAGTTAGAAGGTTCGGTTTTGTGCATGCCAAGTTTGAGATGGGAATTAGACATCCAGAGATGTAAGGCAGGGATTTGAATATGAGTTAGAGCTCAGGGGAGAGGAGGCTGGGATTGGAGAGCTGCCTTTGGGAATCACCAGTGAGCAGCATGGGAAGGCTTCGTCCTGTTAAGGTTTCAGAAGTGTGACTGGCCTTGGTGGTGTACCCCTTGTTATCCCAGAATTTAAGGGGTAGATGGAGGAGGGTCGGGAGTTGATAGTCACCCTTGACTGCGTAAAACTACATGAAACCCTCTCTTAAAACACTATTTACCTGAAAAAAAAAGATTTCAGAAATGATACAACCAGAAAAGACTATAAAATATGTCATGATGTTTTGTCCTTTGAACAGATACACTGGAAAGATTTCTTTTGTCTGCCAACAAATGGCTACCATATAAGTCATTTTATTAAAAATAGTAGTCTCCTGCAAAGTGTTACTTAACATTCTATTGTTTAAAATGAGATTTCTTTCTCCATTGCAAAAGAGACAATCTATAGTATATTTCAAGTAAAAGATTTTTTTTTTTTTGGTTTTGTCGAGACAGGGTTTCTCTGTGTACTCACTCTGTAGACCAGGCTGCCCTTGAACTCAGAAATCTGCCTGCCTCTGCTTCCCAAATGCTGGGATTAAAGGCGTGTGCCACCACTGCCCAGCCAAGTAAAAGATTCTTTGATCCATATACTTTACAGTCAGCTTTTACCAGCAACTTCTCTCCTTGGTCATAGTAAGGTTGATGTTTGTTTAGAAAATGACCTGCTTTTTTAAGAATTTTGTTTAGAAAATTTGGTGTCTTCTCTTGTAGGACTGCATTTGACACCTCATACAGTAGATGTTCTTGGGCAGTAACTGGTGTGGCCTCTTGTATTGGAACCCCACTGTCATAGAGATTCTCAGAGCCTTTATACGATTACTGACAAATAAACAGTTATTCCATGGAACTATGGTTTGGCTCAAGATCTCCACTGTGAAGGACATGGCATATTATTAAGAGACATTCCTGGGGCTGGAGAGATGGCTCAGCGGTTAAGAGCACTGACTGCTCTTCCAGAGGTCCTGAGTTCAAATCCCAGCAACCACATGGTGGCTCACAACCACCCATAATGAGATTGGATGCCCTCTTCTGGTGTGTCTGAAGACAGCTACAGTGTACTCATATACTTAAAAAAAATAAATAAATAAATCTTTAAAAAAAAAAAAAAAAACAGACATTCCTGTTGGGAGAGGTTGACTCCCAGCGTCATGGTAGTTGTACTGCTTAAATGCCTGGCCTGGAGATTAGTGGAGGAAGGTGGTTTCTGCTATTGAGAGTAAAAGAATTTAGATGATAGTTGGAAACAGTTGGATTCATGCTGTAAAAGCCAGATACAGGGTGATTCCTTATTTTTCTTTCGATAATTTCCCTGGCTTCCCACAAACTGTGGGGTTTTCATGCAGTTAGAATGTCTGAATTTTTTTAAGAAGTAGTTGGCTGTTGGTTTGTACTGTCTAGTAATTTAGTTTTATATATTTAAAATAGATATTAGGAAATTGCTTTCCCTTCTTGTTCTCAATTTTCATAATATTTTTATTCTACTTTTCTTTCTGACTATCTTCGGCACCAATGTCCCTCTTCTTCCTGGAGCCATGTTTTAGTCACCAAGCAGATTCTTACAGTTCCTCACTGTCAGTGTGACATAGTCTAGAGTCAACTGAGAAAGGATCTCAGTTAAGGGATTGGCCAAGTCAGATTGGGTTGTGGATGTGTCTGTGGGGGAATCCTTTTGACTGTTAATCGGTGCTGGAATGCCCATCCCACCATGGGTGACACCACTCCCTAGGCATGTGGTTCTGGACTATATGAGAATCTAGCTAAGAATGAGCCTATGAGGAGTCAGCAAGCAGCCTTCTTCAGTGGTTTCTGTTTCAAGGTCTTGCTTTAGTTCCTGTCCTGACTTCCGTCAATGATAGACTATGACTTGGGTGTGAAGGCCAAACAAATAGAGAGTCACCTTTCCTTCCTTAAGTCACATTTAGTCATGATGTTTGTCACAGCAACAGAATGAAACTAGATCACTCACCATTGTTTCTGTCCAGTCAACAGGAAGGCAGCTTGAGAACTGGTGTGCTGTCCTGTCCCTTGCCTTTTTTTTCCTTTCTTTTTCTTCTTCTTTTTTTTTTCTGTCATAAACTGTGATACTCATCAAACATTTGACTTTTCATCCTTTAGTTTACACGTGTGATTCAACATAATAGCTGACTTGCCTTTTCAAGTGATTTGTGTGTTCAGAAGGAGTGTGTACATGTAAGACTATGTGTACACAAGTTCGGAGTGTGAACTCGTGTGGAGGACAGTTTAACATCTGCTTTCCTCTGTAGGTCTCTGTTTGCTTCTCTGTGAGACAGGTGCTCTCACTGAACCCAGAGCTCATAGAATTGGCCAGACTGGCCGGCCCATGAGCTATATGGATCTGCTTGTCTCCAGTCTGGAGTTACAAGTAAACACTGCCGTGCCTGACTATTTTATGTGATGTTGGGAATCTGAACTCAGTTCTTTATGCTTGCATAGCAAACACTTTCCCACTGACTCATCTCCCCAAATCCCTCAAGGCTTTTTTTCTCAGTTCCTACTAATAATTTTATCAATCTGCCATTGATAGAAATGAGTACACAACAGGTCTCTAACCACCACCACCACCAACAACAACAAACAGGCTGAGATCTGGGCGAAGTGATGCTTGAAACTACCACAAAGGAGGAAAAAAAAAAACCAAACACTTCCTTCTTCTGCCATCCCTGGTGCTGCCTATGTGCTCCTTCCGTGTGGACCTGGGGCCTTTTTTGTGAAGAGGAAGTTGAGACTTCCAGCTCAAAGAAGGACTCAGAAAGGACACAAGGCTGAGAACAAGGATCATAATCATTTGAAGGTGGTGGGGCAGGGTGGTTCTGTTGTGCAATTTAAGATTAAGAGGCAGACAATAGTTAGTAAACTCATGAAAATCTATTGTGAATCACAGGGTTTGTCAATGAGGCAGATCAGATACAGGTTTGATGGACAATCAGTCAATGAAACAGACACACCTGCACAGTCAGACATGGAGGATGAAGACACGATAGGTGTGATCCAGCAGCAGACAAGGTGTGATCCAGCAGCAGACAAGGTGTGATCCAGCAGCAGACGGGAGGTGTCTACTGAAAAGGGAACCTGCTGCTTTCCTCCAGAATGTTGTTATAGACCAAGAGTATATTCTCAGTTAGAAAACTGCCATTTGTCCTGCCACATCCAGACTACTACAGTACAGTTTCCTCTCCTCTTTTCACTCTCTGTCCCCATTGCTTTATGGTTCATAAAGTAGCAGGTGTGTGTGCGCCAGAGTATGTGCACAAACATGTTGCTCTTCTTTTTTCTTTGTTTTTAAGTAAGCATCCAGTGTTCTGTTTCGGTTGACATCAGACAGAAATGGTCTTGGGGACAAGCTGGTTCTGTGAAAGTACCCTCTTTCCCCATTAGTAGCACACTCATTCAGCTATTCTCTTATATTCCGCTAAGTTATTTTGCTCTCATTGCTTTAACAAAAGAGCATAACCCGACAGCATGAAATCCTTGCATACCTGGTTCAAGTAGAGAACCTTAATGTTTCTCATTTATCATTGTAAAACCAAGGACAATTTTATAACTTTTTTTGTATGTAGATGTTACATGTAGGACAATCTGTCTTTAAGAAGGGATGAATTCCTCTTGAATAAAATGTTCCTAGTTTTCCCTTCAAGTAAAGTGTCTTGTTGCTTAAATAAACTTTTTGTTTAAAATGAAAAAAATACTAAACAAAAAAATTAGAGATACTAATGTTAAAAAAAAAAAGACATACAGACTGCCTCTCCCCACTCTAAATTCTCACAACACTGGATGAGTAGCCCAGCACCCTAGATGCTGAGGCAGGAGACTCACTCCATATTCCCGGGCAGAACCAAAACATACCTTCTCAAATAAAACAAAATTCCTTTATTTAACCTTGGCATTTCTGAGGTACAGGCAGAGGAATTAAATAATTTGAGCCCATCATGGCTATGGTGATCAAATCCTGGTGTGACACGCTTGGCTCAGGGAGTGGCACTATTAGGAGGTGTGGCCTTGTTGGAATAGATGTGCCACTGTGGGTGTGGGCTTAAGACCCTCACCCTAGCTGCCTGGAAGCTAGTCTTCCACTAGCAGCCTTCAGATGAAGATGTAGAACTCTCAGCTCCTCCTGCACCATGCCTGCCTAAATGCTGCTGTGTTCCTCCCTTGATGATAATGGACTAAACCTCTGAACCTGTAAGCCAGCCCCAATTTAATGTGGTTTTTATAAGAGTTTCCTTGGTCATGGTGTCTGTTCACAGCAGTAAAACCGTAACTAAGACACCTGGGATGCTGAAGACCTCTCAGAACAGAGAAGAAGGAAAAGCACAATCCTCCACGTACAGATGAAGGAGTCAGATGTGGCCTGCAGGGTCTGCAGGGTGTTCTCCTTGTAGATTGTCTGCCTCCTCATCTCCAGTTTATAACCAGACATCCAAGCAGACAGAGTCTCCGTAAGTCTTCCAGAGCTTGGGAGATGAGAGATCCGAGCTTACACCACAGGAAGGGCTGTGGCTACAGATCTCACACCCAGCCTGGCCCTCCGGGGCTGCAGCAGACGCAGCTGTGCTCTCTGGCCTGCAAGGACCAGGCTATTGGGGGAGTTCCTGGCTCTCCAGCCTTGCCTCTGGCAGTCTGGGTGGAGGTGAGGAGGGAGGTGGGATGCCAGCTGAGCCCTTAAGTAGCCTGTAGCCTTCAGGCCTGAGTTTCTGCCCTTGGTCACAGGCGTGAGCTGGCAGCTCAGCTTGTTTCTCCTTCAGGCTGAGTTTGAGGACCAGGACCACGACAGACTCCCAACCTCCTGGGGGAAAGCTCCAGGACAGCTTGCAGCTGGATTAATCATGGGAGACCATGATTCCAGAGTGCAGGGAATCCAGACAATCTCCCGTCTGCTCAGGTCAGGAGTTTCCCCACAGGTGATCCTTAAAGACATTTGTACAGAACTAACCCAGGACTCATAATTTGTTAGACCATATTCCGGAAACTGGCTTATGCTTGGTACCGTGTTCCTGAACCTGAGTGTCATGTTACTTTTTCAAGGACTGAAAACTGGTATTGATTCCAGACTGCTGTATGATCCTCAAATTGTACATTAATACCCAAAATACATTACTTGAGAGAGAACCACACTACAGCAGAGTTGTAAGAGCTAGAGTGTGCTTTTGGGAGAGGGGGAACTCTGACTTAAATTTGGACATCTGTGGTAAATCCCTTCCAGCCCCTGGCCATGGCTTTACTCTTAATTGTTTTTATGACATTTGCTTAGGGATGACCCGGAGGACCTAAGACAGCTGCTGAGAGTGCTCACACACACACTCACACACACACACACACACACACACACGATTGCCACTACACTGCAGAGTTGGAGACACAATGAGCAGAGCCATCTAGTCTGTGAAGCCATGCTAAACATGTTTACACTCCACGTACATGGAGTTCTGAGTCATTGTGGTTTCTGTATCTGGTTTGATTTCCCCCCACTTTTTGGTAATGAAAACTAAGGCCTCCCACTTGCCCTACCACTGACTTATATACCTATGGCCCCAATCTTGAGTTTGAAAAATGTCAAAGTAAACCTCAGAAAAATTAAGAAACAGCTGCCATGATAGGAAACACAAGCTTTCCAAATCCAGCTGCACCTGTTTATGAACAGTGCTGTCTAGGGGAAAGGGCACCCATCGGAGGTCAGCTTGTCAGGCACCACTCTGTTACAGGCAGGGGTGCACAGCAACAGCACGCTCTTTCCAAAACCACTGTTTTTAGGAATGGCGCTTCCTTTCCCAGTGCCTGCTCCCATTCCTGGGGAACTAAAAGGCGTCCCTTTGAACTTAGGTATTCTTTGGTTCAAATGCAGCTTCTCTCAGGTGTGTACAAATGTGGAAGGGCAGGTCTTTGCTAGGCTGATCACTCCTGTAGAGTCCCTGGGCCTGCCTCATATCCCTGAAGAAAGGGACTGGGAGTTAGAATTGCAGTGTAATATCACCTCAAGAGACATGACAATGGGCTGGAGAGATGGCTCAGTGGTTAAAAGCACTGACTGTTCTTAGAGGTCCTGAGTTCAAGTCTCAGGAAGCACATGGTGGCTCACAACCATCTATAATGGGATCAGATGACCTCTTCTGGTGTGTCTGACAGCTACAGTGTGCTCATACAAATAAAATAAATAAATCTTTTTAAAAAAGAGAGACATGATGATGACATCATGATGATGATGATGGTGATGGTGATGGTGATGGTGATGATGGTAGGATTGTTCTGTTAACTGTTATGCACTATTGGCATAAATTGATATCTCAGGCATTCTTCTTCATGGTTGCTTGAGAAAAGAAAAATGTGTGCTGTCCCAGTCTTTATGACTGAAATCCTCCTTTTCTCTGTAGGATCGAAGTGCCTGACTTTGCTGGTTGAAATCCACCCTGTCAACAACGTGCAGGTTCTGAAAGGTACAGGTAAGTAAGCCCACTGTCTGGCTTGTCTCATTAATCCCAAAGCGTGACAGCAAGGCAGAAAGGTGCTTGTTTACACAGCACTTTGCCATTCATTGTCACCTTTAATCTGCTAAGCAGTCTTCCAGATGTGAAGGCTGGAAGCACCAGGCTTCCCCTGTTAACGTGGAGATAAGAATTCTGGCCTGGCTGCCCTGACCCTGCTATACTGGATAGCAAGGCAATGTTTTCACGTGGTAACATACCAGGTATTAAAATCACTTGGTAGTAAGCTTTAAAATAGTCTATTTTGCATATTCACTTGGTTGGCAGACTAATTATCTCTGATTAACGGCAGTAAATTCCTGACCTCAGCAACACTGCATTACTGCAGAAGCATGCAGAGGGTCATGTGGTGGACGAGTCCATTTTTATTTGAAGATCCCACACTTGTGCATTCTTGTGCTTGTCAAGATTTATTTGCAGTTTGAAATCTACACTTGTGGCACTTTGCTAGGCGTTTGCTGAGCAGGTGAGTCGTCTGTTTGCACATCCCCAAGGAAGGAAGGTTGAACCGGCGATGTTCTGCCTCATGCTCCCACCGTAGACAGCGGAGTTCACTGCCTAGTGCCGTGGACTTTTCATTGTCCTGCTTTTCCTTGTGATGTTTTCGATGACTTCCTGGAGGCATGCTGAACTGTCGTCTACTGTTCCTAAGAGCACAAAGACTGCGATATATTTTACAGAGGAAGTGTGTGTGAGGGAGAGAGACTCAGATAAGCTGTGTTCAGGCGTGGGTTATAGTGGTGTGGGCCATAAGCTCAGTGTTAATAAATCAGTAAGATGTGTGACACGAGGCCTTCAACAGGAATGCACACAAGAGAAGGTCATGTATTCCTCTGTTGGCAAGAGTGTGAATGGAGCTCAGTGGCCTGTGATCAAGTTTAGTGTTCAACATGCAGGGCCTTTGATGGTCACCACAGATAATCAGGGTTGATGTACACAGACGTGCAAGAGCATAGTTTCCCTGAGCCTCGTTTCACGTTCCTATCTTTTGGTCCACATGGAGTCAAAGTCAACTAGTCTTGCCTGTAGTACCTGCTTTAGCCTCAGCTCACAGCCAGTGGGGCTGCCTCTTTTCTGTGTTAAGAGAGGGCTTGGTCTCCTCTCCTCTCCTCTCCTCTCCTCCCCTCCCCTCTCCTGTACTCTCCTCTACTCTCCTTTTCTCTCCTCTCTTCTTCTTTTCTCTCCTCTCATCTCTCCTCTTCTTCCCCACTCCTTCCCTCCCCCACCTCTCTCCCGCCTCTCCCCCTGCCTTTCCCCCACCTCCTCTCCCCTTGCCTCTCCCCCCCCCTCCTTCCCCCATCCACTTGTTCTTCACTACCACTCCAGCTTGCAGGTAGGCCCCAGCCTGGAGCTCACAAGCGGTCTCCCTTCCTTTGAGAAGCCATCTTTGTCTGTGATGTTGTCAGTACTGGGATGACTATGAAACAGAGCACACTTCCCTTTTCTAGCTTGGTTTTGGGTTGCCTCAGCATCCCCACGCAGGCAGAGTAAATGATCCTGACATTATTAAAGGACTGGGGCAGGTAAAGGGAATTGGGCCCAGGGAAGGAGTGCTTTGTTTGTTTGCTCTTCTTTTGAGACAACATTCATTATGTAGCCTGGCTGGCCTGGAGCTGGCTATGTAGACCAGGCTAGTCTGGCCTCCTGTTCCTTACACCCTCACCTCTAGAGATGGGACCTCAAGCCTCTACCCATAGCATGTGTTTGCCTTTTGCTCTGTCCCTCTCTTTGGCAGGGTTGTGTCTCTGCACAGTCCACCAAGTCTGGTCTGCACCGTGTCTGTATCTTACCTGAGATCTCCGGCCGCTTACGTTCATGTCTACACAGGGCGTCGGTCCTCACTGTCAGAGGAGCTGTAGCAGCACACTGGGGCTGGGTCCCTCCTTGTTATCCTTAGAGAGGTCCCTGCTGCCTGAGCTACATCTTCTAGACATGGCTCTTTCTACACATCTATACCACATGTGCCCAAGGGCAGACACTAATTCTCACAGTCTTGCTGCGTTTGTGATGCTGTTTCCCTAAATATGCACGATGATTGTGTAGGTTCTTACTTTTAATTGATTTAGAGTGTAAGAGAGCCATCTTGAATGCTTTCGAAGAGCTGTAGTTGAAGACTATGTTTTAATTTTCAGGCCTTGCTCTAGGGCTACCTCATAACAATGGCATGACAATCACCATATAACTGAGTCTTGTAAAACTACTTTCTCAGTGCTTGCCATGCAGAGACAGGCAGAGGCTGAGAGACTGGCAGCCATGGCGCTCGAGTGCCCACATTCCTAAGCTACTTCTGCAAACATATGGAGCTTCCCCTCCTTCTCCGTTCTTTCTTTTTTAAGTTCTAGGATAGTTTTATTAGAGTTTAAAAGAAAATCATACCAAGGCAGGTAAGCTGTAAATCTTGGTGATTATCCAGAGGAGAATAGAAGAGAAAAGGGGGGGCGTGGGGGAAGCCACATTGCTTGAGTTGAGCCATCATGGAGGCCAGCTGTTTGGCAGCGAACAGCCATGTGATGGGTGTGATGTTAGAGGGTTAGACAGCCCAGCGTACTAGGGTGAGCATGCCTATAAAGGAGAAGACAAGGGATACAGACAGAGCTACAGTCTGTGGCTCTGTAAGAGACTGTGCTGCAGACGGGAATTCTGGGAACACAAAGTGCACCATCTCAAAGGGATGCTTGTACTACCCATCTCTTTATTGTGGCTTACAATGAGCCTGCCTTTCTAGGAGTTTCCCTCCCTCCCTGAGGGGCAGTCCCTTGGCCAGGTCATGGGCCTAAACAACTGGATTATCCCTTAAGGGAGGAGACAATGATACATTCTGCCGAGACCTACCGTCTTCTTAAGGGATAGCTCCTTATTGTGAAGCACTGAGGTCTACTATGATGGGCATGGTACTACCCACCTCAGCCCTTTCCACAGCTCAATGTGCAGGGCATCTCATTTTGCCCACACTCTCATAAGTCACTAATACTTAGCTCTGTATAATTTTTGTAGCCAAATTCCATCTAGTATGTAATTTTAAGGTCATTGCTAAAAATAATGTCACACAGTTAACAGTTTCCTTTCTGACTCTAGAAGGGAGATAGAAATTCTATTGATCTATTATGCCAAGTAAACAATAATGGAGAGGTCAGTGTCTGTGAAATTGGGCCACATGTGGTTATGTCCTTTTATAGTAAAGTTTTGTATGTACTGGGGAACAAAATTCACTGGTAACTCTCTCTAGTAAATTTCTAGTATGTTGGCTTACTGTCTGCCCTCTTTTGATAAGGAAAGGATTGGGATGTTGGCACCATCTCATGCCAGCTCTCCTTGATTATCATAGCCATGGAGTCAGACATGTCCTGTGGGAAGACACACACAGTGGAGAGCAAACGGGGGTGTGCCCTGTCAGCCCCTCTCTTCCCAGTGGCCTCTACTACAACTTTGAACCTTGTGACTCTTTAGCCACTTGCCACATCATGACTCCCTGTTCTTGCCTGGAAAGTCCCTGGTCTCTTTGTTCTTTGTCTCTCAGATGTGGGAGTCTGGAAATTGCAGCTGGGAGTATGTTTATTTGGTTTTTAATTATATACTGGGTTTGTTTCATAATAAATATACTGACCACACTTTTTCTCTGTGTGCAATAGAATATATTGTATCAATGTTGTTTGCACTGCTTCTGCCTGGCTTCAGAATCAAATATTCCAGACAGGAAGCACCATCTCTTTGTCTAAACTCAAAGGAATGATGATAAAGTTGTACCTGGCACCAGCATCCCTCTAGACAACTGAGGTCTTAGACAGTCCCTTCCTCTACTTGCTTGACCTCTGACATGTGTGCATGTGAATCCCCTTAAATAATCTGTGGTTCTCAGTTCCTTGCATAAAATGCAGCAGTAATCATGATCAAACACAACTCCTGAAGTATTAGAACAAGCAAAATAATTGCTTATGAGTTTTCTAATTCCCTTTCTACAGTTCCTCTACACACAAGCTGAAAGTCATCTTCTTCCACAGAACCACCTGCTACTGATTTTAGAAGAGAAATGTAAGTGTATCTTTAGGTAAGGTACAAGGGTGTATGCGCACAGTCTCCTAGTAAAGTGTGAAGCCCGATTGAATCTGCTGGATATCTTTACCATTGCCCAGGCTCTGCTTACCTTTGATGTCCGTCTGAGACCTCAAATCCCTGTGAAAGCTGTCTCCCCCCTCAACTCCTTCCTCAGTCTCTACTCAGTTTCCTTGTCTTGGGAAAGGAATACCTCATGTATATATCAATGTTCAAATTGTCAACTTGCTGAACAGTTTACTGGCCTGTCTGTCTGTTTCCTTTACGATGTCTATTAGGGTAGATGACTGTGATCCAAGTGTGAGAGGCTTGGATGGAGAAAAGAAAGGGAAGGCAAGGGTGCTAGAAGAATTCCAGGACAGATCTAAAGGCCTGCAGTAGCATGACCAAATTTAAGTATAAGTGACACAAGAGGTTATGACCTTTGAAGGTGTTTTCAGATTTGGGAAGGGGAACAGACAAAATCTACTAGTACTTACCAACAAGCAGGCTTTCACATAATGAGGTGAAACTATGGGCTGATTATGTTTGAAAGGACAGATTATATTTGTGTCTTGTAATTAGCACTAGCAGGATATAAGTGTGACTAAACCTAAATTGTTAGTTAATACAAATCGGATTAAAGTGTTATAGATGTTATTCATGTGGTGTTGCTCCTAAAATACCTTGTGTGTGTGTGGTGTGTGTGTGTGTGTCTTACCTCTAGTAATACATATATGTATATATGTATTGGGAAATTAGAGAGGCCACCCCTGGTAACGAGGCTCTTATGGTCTTATCTAGGACAATGATACACGTGTGGAGGGAAGCCTGGCCAGACCTCTCATAGATTATAACACCACAAAGAAAAGTAAATGTGAATGTTGAGGTTGTCAGCGGGGAGGACAATGGTGGTTTTGAAGTGTCATGTGACAGTCCTGTGTTGTAGTGGGGTACTGTTCTAGGCAGTTATTATATAAAAATGTATCCACAGCCATTAGAAGGACAGGACTAACGTTTTTTCCTGGGTGTTAAAGTATCTTTTCTTTTTTTTTGGTTTATTTTTTAAAGATATTGAGCAGTTTCATATCCAGATCACCAGAGAAGATGGAGACAGTGGTAAAGATTTGAAATGCTTCTTGCTTCAAACTCTCTTCTAGGGATTATGCCTCTGGCTTCTACAGACAGATGAACTCTATTGATACAACACATTTTCTTTGATGTGTTTTGAATAATAAATAACCTCACTCTTTTGACATGTGAACAAAAACAAAGATGCATGGAGGAATTAGCCGCCCCCTTGCTACCTTACACCCAGTGCCCTGAGTGCAGTACTCTCAGGGCTTTCTCCACCGTCTTGCTTGCTTGCACAAACCTGTCTAGTGTTAGATACACACATGGAGGGATCAGTTGTTTTTACCAAATAGAATCATAATCTGTGCCTTTGTGGTTTTGTTTGTTTGTTTGTTTGTTTGTTTTTCGAGACAAGGTTTCTCTGTGTAGCCCTGGCTGTCCTAGAACTTACTCTGTAGACCAGGCTGGCCTCGATCTCAGAAATCAGCCTGCCTCTGCCTCCCAAGTGCTGGGATTAAAGGCGTGCGCCACCACCACTGCCCGGCTTCCTTTGTGGTTCTTATTTTACATACTGCATCAAGAGGATATAGGTTAGAAACCAGGAAAAGAGCTAATTGTGTCTCTGACTTTTATGTATACACATATGTAGTACATAGGACCTGACGTCTATGGTCCCCATTCCCCTTTTGTCTGCAAGTCCCCTTTCATTTGTCTCCAAGTTTCCTTAGTTAGGCTGACTTCACATCTATCTTCATTTTTGACAACTCTGGCTTGATTCATGATTAACTCAAGTACGTAATTACTGAGAAGCCAGCTAGGATAGCTTCCATTCATTTGCTGAGGAAGGGTATGGCAGTTCCTGGCATGGTGTCTGTGGTGTTTCAGCCATTCCACTGTGCGCGGACCTCCATTCACATACCTGCTTTTTGTTTTTGTAGTACAAATCATCTTGGACGTATCTTGCTTCCACCTTCTCTGTTTACTGGCTATTTAAATTTGCTATTTGGAAAATTTATTCATTATATCTTTGTCTGTTTTTCTACTTGGTTACCCTTTCTTGACAATTTTTATGAGTTCTGAATATAGTCTAGATATAAAGATGATTTTATTCAAAGTGTAGTCTATATAAGTTAACCTTTAAGTTTTTACACTTATTTATTGTTGTGGTTTGTAGTGTGTGCATGTGCATGTGTGCTTGTGTGTGTGTGCACGTGTGTATGTGTGTATGGCTAGGTTGATGGGAATATGCATTTAATAAGTGTCAGAAGGGTTTGCTACTTTCCAAAAACCTAGTTTTATAAGTAGAGGATTATAGTATGAGGTAGACTTACCTTTAACATTTTCCATAGTAAACTCATAGCTTATTGTTACCTTTGTCTGTATTTCTTTTACTGTTTATTGAGTTTGAGTTTGAGTTTGAGTTTGAGTTTGAGTTTGAGGAGGGGAGAGGAGAGGAGAGGAGAGGAGAGGAGAGGAGAGGAGAGGAGAGG
>NW_021604744.1:1967236-2096577 GCF_004785775.1 Grammomys surdaster | reverse complement strand
GGAGAGGAGAGGAGAGGAGAGGAGAGGAGAGGAGAGGAGAGGAGAGGAGAGGAAGAGAAGAGAAACATGGGGGCTCCTTCCAGTTGCCCAGACAGGATCTTACTGCCTAGATGGCAGCTTTGCTGTTTCTCCATCCCCTGGTGCCCTGCCTGGGCACCACTCTCCCCACTTTTAAGAAATAACAGCTTCCTTCTATAAGGGTATGTGATTCCACATGTTCACCTAACATCCTTAAATAACAGGTGGCACTGTAACTCCATCTTCAGAGAAAACGACAACTAAGACTCACATAAGCGAGGTCACCCCAGAGGGACACACACAATGGATATTTTATCGTGGCCATGACACAATTTGATGCTTACCTTGCTGTCCTGTGGCTTTGGCTGAAACGATTCCCAAGCCTGTCCCTTAACCCAGAATTCATACACATGAACCCAAGATGGATTTAGAGGATTCCTACAGGTGCTCTGGGGGTCTTTAACAGCACTTCCCACGCCCTAATGGTGAGGGACCAAGAGAGCAAGAACTAGGGCTGTGTGGGTCCTTGCTCTTCATACTTAACCTCCAACTGGCACTGGAGAGGGTCAGAGAGGGTGCATCCTGAAGCTCCTTTCCTGGTCCAGCTCAGGGTCATGAGGTTTTTTTTATGGTTTGATGTTTGCTTGTTAGGCATTTTGAGGAGAATGACTTAGGCCTGGAATCTTCCATGCTAAGTGCATACTCTGCCACATACTAAGCACACGTTCTTCCACATGCTAAGTGTATGTTCTGCCTCTAAGCCATACCCATTGCCCTTTCAAAATAAACTCCATTTTTCCCTTTTTTTCCTTTAGTCTGTGTCTTGTTCTGTATCTTAGTCTTGCCTGGAACATGTGATCCTCCTGCTCTAGCATCCTGAGTGCTGGCCTTAACATGTGAGCCACCATGCCCAATTTAGAAAAGTAAATTCCTTATGAATGCATATGTATGCATGTGTGTATGTGTGCATTTTGTGTGTGTGCATGCGTGTGTATGCTGGTGTGTTTGTGTGTTAATGCTGGTGTGTATATGTATGTTTGGTATATGTGTGTATGTGTGTCTATGCTGGTGTCTGTAGGTATGTATGTGTATGTGTGTGTGCACGCGTGCACAAGAGTGCACAATATAGGCCAGAGGTCATCCTTGGGGGTGCTTCTTCAAGTACCATCTACCTTATATTTTTGAGACAGGGTCTCTCACTAGCCTGGGGCTTGCTAATTAGGCTACACTGTGTAGTGAGCTAGCCTCAGGGAGCTGTCTGTTTCTGTCTCCCCAGTCCTGGAATTACAAGTGTAAGCCACTGTGCCTGGATTCTTTATGTGGGTTTTGAGGATCAACCTTAGGCTCTATGCTTACAAGACAATAATTTACATCTGAGCTATCTACCATTCAACTGGAAAGTAAATTCTTAGCTCCTTCTATAAAGTTATTGAGAACTCTGCTGATATGAAAAACAATCACTAGCAAAGTGCCAGATGTTAGGAGTCTAGGTTTTGCTGAACTAACTTCACAGCCTAGTCTAACCTCTCTGGTATATTTTCCCCTGAGTTCCTTATGTAGGCAAGAACAACCCTAAACTTCTGATCCTCCTATGTGCTGGGAATACAGTCATATGCTATGACTCCTGGCTCATAGGGAATTGTGGGGGGGAGGCTTCCTGCATACTAGGCAAATACTCTACTAGCTGAGCTATAGCCCCAGCTCCCAATTCTTTGATTTTAAGTCTCTATTGTTCTTTAAGTTTGAACAGACATTTAACATTTAAAATATTCTTAATATTCTTTTATTTCTTCTTCCTTCATTTCTAGAAGGAGTAATGTTAAATTCTAGTACCACTCAGGACATGAGTCAGCAGGGGTCCCATGCTCATTGGGAAGGACATGGTTCTGACTAAGACGTAACTAAGAGAAGCTCACAAGACCCCATTGGAATAGCGTTGAGGAACTTTGCTTTCTTATGGGGAGTCGGAGGTGAGGGATGTGCAGTGCCATCCCTCTTGTGGAACCAAGACCAAAGCTGGTGTATGGCTCAGCTGGGCCATTACAGAACTCTCCTTGTCAGACCTGAGTGCTTCCCCAGCATCAGGAGCCTTTGTCTTTAGAGCTGAAGGCGTTTGTCTGTAAAGACCTGGCCGAAGGGTATGATTACATCAGGAACTTACACAGATTCTGTCAATACAGATGTTTTTGTGGAAGGTATGGTCTCTGCTGACCTGCTTATTGAGCTAAGAGGAAGACTAGAGTACAGGGCATTAGGGCAGAGGCAGTGATGCCTTAAAAGTTCTATGAAAAGCTGTGTATATTTTGGATATGGGGAGGTGCTAATAATAGATAAGTGGCATTTGCATGTATCATAAGGATAGGGCATGTAAAAACAATTTAAGATGTCATTTTAAAAATACCTATTAAATCATTTTGTCCCTAGGTGATTAGAAATTCTAGCCATCTCCCAAGAGACAGAATAGCTGAAGACATTGTTTGGGCTCAGTGGGATATGTCAGAGCAGAGACTACATTATATTGAACTAAAGGTAAAAACTACCCCATGGGTACCTATTTCTATGGAAACAATATAATTTTGACATCATTGCTGTGTTGATATCTATTTATTTTATGCATATGGATGTCTCACCTGGAAGTGCATCTGTGTGCCATGTATGTGCAGTGCCTGTGGAAGGGAGAAGAGGGGACTGGATCCCCGGGAACTGGAGATACAGATGGTTAGGAGCCACCATGTGTGTGCCAGGAATCTAGCCCAGGTCCTCAGGAAGAGCAGCCAGTGTTCTTCCCCACTGAGACCCCTGCTCTTTAATAGCCGCAGTGTCTTTAATGAGGGCAGTCAGTGAAGGTTTATTACAGATAATGAATAGCTTTTCATTATTGCTTCTTGACTGTGTTTTCTTGTCAGTCTTTTTATTTGGGGGATAATATGCCAAGCATTTCTTTTCTAGACACCAAGGAGTATCTTGAAATGCATCCAGTTTTGGGCAGATGAAAGTTTTAACTTACTGGTAAGTACATAGAATGATCACTCCTAGGAAATTTTACTAGACTCAATATCATTAGCCAAAATTTGGACATTTTGCTATTGCACCAACCACTTGCGTGATCAGATAACTTGGCTTGTGCTGTCACAAGGCCTCAGCTCTCTAACAAGTGCAGAGTTGATACAGGTGAAGAGGACATCATGCAGAGGAGAGTGCGCTTTTCAGGTGACCACCCTACCTGGGGCCTAGAGCAAGGTAATAGGTGTGACCCAGAGTAGATCACACTAAGTGGTTGCAAGTTATTTGACTCAAAGCAATCACGAATAGAATGGATTTGAGGAAGAAAGTCAGAGTGTATAGTTTAGTAAGTACCAGCATTGCCCTTGGAAAAGCTATTGCCATTAGTTTGTCTATGGGAAGGTGCCTCTTATGTCTTTATCTGAGATGGACAGTATTTCCTTCCTTTCTTAGGACCAATATTGGTATCAAGCACATATTGGTTTGCCACTATTACAAGACTTGCTTATCATTTCATGCCCCATTTTTAGCCCATCCACACACTCCAAAAGAAATCCCAGGCTCCCTTCCTTCCACAACTATCTATGGCTTGTGAAAGGTGGCAGCTGTCAATCATCCTCGTACAGTGTACAATCTGTTGGTGATACTCAAGTTAAAGACAGAGTCAGCCTTGCAGGGAAGCATACACTGACCGTGTCTGTAAACTCCAGGATTCCCAGTGCACTTCCTGCACTGTGGGGTGTGGGTCTAGCCTCTGGAGGTGATGGTTAAGGGACTCTTTACCACCAGGCCAGCCGAGCACCGCCAATTTGCTTTGCATTTACAACCGTTATTATGTAATGCTGTTTTTTACTTAATCTTTTTGAGATTATAGTATAGTTAAAATCTCTCCTTCCCTCATTCTTCTCTAAATTCTTGGTCTTTGCTTGCATTCATTTTTATTGTATGTGTATGTGAATATATATATGCATATATAATTCTTTTTTATCAATCATTCCATTTGTTTACATCTTGTCTGTATATTTATATTTGGTCTGTGTGTCACTTATTTGCATGTTTTCAGGGATGAGCATTTGTCACGGAACAACCCATTCATGTGCTATTTTCTGGGGAAGGTCTGTAATGTTTGTGATGATGATGCCATTTTTAATGCTCGTATCCTCCTCATTTCTTTTGACAGTTTGAAATGTCCTTGGACATATCATTAAGTGGCTTGAGATTTAAGTAAATTATCCATAGAATGTCAAATTTCACAAACATTTATAGGTAGCAAAATGATGAGCTAATTATGGTAGGTAGATACTCAGACAATCTGATATTTTGTGCACCTATTTTAAGATTTCTTTTATTTCATTTTATGTGCGTGGGTGTTTAGCCTGCATATATGTCTGTACTACATGTGTACAATGTTTGCAGAGACCAGAAGAGGGTGTTGGATCCCCTGGAACTGGAGCTACAAGCAGTTGTGAGCTGCTGTGTGTGTTCTGATTATCAGACCTGGGTCCTCCAGAAGAGCAGCCAGTGTTCTTAATGGGTGAGCCTCGCCCCTTGTGGATCTAATTAACATTCCCGTTCTTTATAGAATATAAACTGATTTATTAAGCAGGGATACAGGATTAAATGTATAAAGTCAGCTGTGTTGATTTTCTTAGCCATGTTCTCCTGCAGGGCACCTGCATTTATTTTGATGTGTGGAAGTGCTTGTCTCCTTGTGATTAAACAGAGAGGGTTTATGATTCAGCATGAACTCATTTAGATCAAACATCAAAATGCTTTCTTATTGCCAACAAGAGGTCACAGGTCAACCCACTTGTAACTCAGCACAGTCTCTTGTTTTATTTTTTCTGTTTTCCTCTTTGCACAAATGGGTAAGGTTTTTCTTTTCATAGAGTATTTAATATGTAGTAAAACAAAAGAAGCTACAGCATTAAAAGCAACAACAACAACAACAAGAGAAAACATAGAACATCAAAGGCCAGAAAAAAAAGTCTTCCAAAATGAGAAATGGCAGTCTTAAACTGTTTAGTACTTCATTAGCTTTATTTAAACATCTATAGATACTTAATTGTACCTATTTTGAAACATAGCATTATATTTTAGATAATATTACCATAAAGGTCCAAATTACAAAAACATATATTGTAAGTAATATCATTTTCTGTCTATTGCCAGGCCTACACTTTTAAGCACCATTTATATTTTTAGTCACTATTTTACATGATTTAACAAACATTGTCTGCTGAAATGTATAGGAAGCATTTCTCTACCTCAGTGAGTGTGTTGTAGTGCTCATAGCATGCATGAGAGGAGTATGTTTTTAAAATGTGTTCAATAATTGCTTTTTCTTTATAATCTTAGACTCATCAATTTTGGATATGATTATCATCAAGACCAAGAGAAGCTATACAATCAGTCTTCTCTCTGCATTTTTACCAACCACACAGGTAGAGTCAGGATCATGCTTACCAAATTTTATTCGAATTTGTATACAAGTTCTATGCAATTTGTATAGGACTTGAGTTCTATAGAAAATGCCATTATGGTTCAACTATGTGAACAGTATTGCTAAATAAATTGTTATTTATAAAAGTATTATTAAAGAAAGAAAATGAAGTATAACAGCCACATTATTATAAAAATCAAGTAGATATTACACATACATTCATAGACCAAACTAGTATAATTCTGTCATCGCTTTCTGTCACCTCCATTATAATTTTGTATATATTTTGTATTTATGAAAAAACTATCACCAACAAGGTTATTGTTCTAATAGGTTTTATTGGTATTGTTTTAATAGAGTGAGTAGATTCATATTTATTCAGTGCAAAATTTTCTATGAGGATGAAAATGCTTTCTGTGTCAGTCTTGCTGATATATTGGGTTCTAATTATTTATTTTTTACATTTTTTGCGTGTATTATATGTCTGGGGGTTCATGTGTGCCATTGCACATGTATGTATGTGGAGATCAGAGGAAAATTACGGGGAAAATGCGATGTCATGGCTGCTGTTGTGAAAGTCAGACCTTGACACATACCTGTTTATACAGAGAACATGGCGAGGGAGAGGTGGTTGGGAAGATGCGCATGAACAAACTATGCTATATGCCTGTATAGTGTTGGGGTCTGGGAATCACTGCACAAGCTACTCAGACAACCATTCTCAGTCAGACAGGGATGGATTTTTGAGCGCCACAGCCTAAGACTGATCAATCAGGAACATAGGTCAGACTTGGGAGCCAATTGTGACCTTGAGTCAAGATCCTAAAGGGTTTTTTAAGCCTGAGATCTATAAACATCCGTGTCAAGTTATTCCACCAATTAGGAGACTTCCTTAGGAACATGTCTTTGTTGTGTACTTACCCTGGTCCCATTTGTTGGGGTATTCAACTATGGCAGGTGACTTGCCTTGTCTAACATTCTTGTCTTAACTTGTCAACCAGGATGGGACTTGTCTTATATAACATTCACATCTTAACTTGCCAGCCAGGATGTCAGTTACCCATGTACATGTCTCTTCCTGACAAGTAGGATGTCAGTTCCCAGGGAGGTCTTGGGAACTTAAACATTACTCAACCCCTACTCAAAATGGAAGTCTTACTCCAAATAGCTTCTTATATAAGAGATCAGATGTTTCTCTTATGTTAGGGTCCATCTCAGGGGCAGCTTATAAAGACAAATATCATAAAAGCTTATACACAGGTGCAGGAAGTGCTGTTGGGTGGTTGGTTCAGGTCCAATCTTATTGTGGCTAACTATACAAAGCAATTCCACTGACTTCTATCATGATTGCTTTCCAAGGGCACAGAATATAACAGAATATGTAATTAACTTGGCACAAGAAAGTTCCTAGTAATAATAGAAACAATGTATGAGAAAGTTTCCTTACAATATTAATAACAGCAAATATTGGCAGACTAGACAGACAACAGTTACCTAGGCTTTAACATTCTATCTAGGCCATAATATTCTACCTAGGTCTTAACATGTACAGATAACATCACAGTGAGGCCTGGCCTGTGTGTCATTAGTACCCAGTGATAATTATAATACAAGGTAATCACTGTGGCTGCTGGATGGAGGAGGCAAATGAGATCTGAGTCACATTTGAGACAACTGGAACTTGAAACACAATGGGCAAAGAATGTAGAGAGAGGGAAAGATGGAAAGATGGGTGTGATGTATCTCAGAGATGCTTTCCTGTAACAAGGTGGAAAGGAAAGGCCCTCAGGTTTCTGGCATCAGCAGGTGAACAGTGATGGCATTTGCTTCAGTGCAAGAGCTTTGATGGGACTCGTGAAGGAAGATCATGAGCATTCTTTTGAACATGTTAACTAAGAGACCTGGAACGTAGAAGAGTCAGGGTTGACAGTGGGTAAGTGTGAGAGTTGTCAGAATGTGGTGAGCATTTGAAACCTCAGGAGGAGGATAAGGTGAGAAGGGGGGTGCTGAGGAATAATATCTGGGAGCTTAAGTGTTAGGAGGAGCATGCAGTTGAAAGGGGCAGTGGGTGTCTCTTGAGGAGGGAGCTGAGCAAGCATGATAGCACAAGACCCAAAGGCAGGGTGTGGCCTCTCCCAAGAGAAGGGCCAACAGTGTCTGGAGAGATGAAGTTCCCAGGGGCTGGCCTGTGAGCCTCCTGCCGCAGGGTTGAGCATCACACAGAGATAGAGAAGTCATAGAAGCTTGTGAGAGAGGCAGCAGCAGAGGGTGGCATTGGGATTTAGGGAATTTTTTTTAACTCCAGTTGTTTAAATGCTTACAGGATATATGTAGTGGCAAAGGAAAATGGGATACATCCCGGCAGAAAAGACTGGTAGGTTTCTGATGGTGGAAGGAAGTGAGACCCTGAGATCTGGGACTCACAGGGATGAACCGGGTGGGCGCTTCCCTGCCTCCTTTGCTGTTGGATATAAACAACCACTTCATGCTTTAAATCTCTGTGGATTTCTTCTTTTTAATTTACTCAGAGGAACTCATGAACAGTAGGAACCATAATATGCTAGGGCTATACAACTTATTTAATAACATACTGGGTTCATCTGGTAGGAGACATGGGGGCGTCTCTTCTTTTCCTTTCCTAACAATGTGTAAGAGGATAGAAAATGGGGCTTGTCCTTCAGTCTGCTTTCAATAGAGAAAGTAAGTCTGTCTCAAACGAACTCCCAGGGTTAAGATAAAAAAAGCTGGAGAAGCATTTTGTCCTTGTTGTTTGGAGTAGTAAGTTGCCAGTTCTCATATCTTTTTCCAATTAGGTTTAAAAATGATTTCTTACCTCTATGGTTAAAATAAACAAGATTGTGGTATAGCTATACAGGTTGGTGAAAGAATCCTCCCTATAGGCCAGACTAAATAGAAAACAGGTTTATTGCATATACTGCAGAAAGAGCAGTTGGTAGGGCATTGATAGACCCGTGTGTGAGTGGCGGTGGACGGCAAGGTCTCCATCTTGGAGGGAGACACTTTGCATGTCATTCCTTATGTGAAATTAGCCCCTTGCAAATGGGAGAAGTTCTGTGGTCTGGGGCTGCAGATAATTTTGCCTGGGTGGGCTGCTCTGCTCTTCACTGATTAGGGAGAATGGCACCACGATTTTTCTATTCAGGAAGCTTTCTGGACCAAGCTTCCCTTTCTGATTTTCCCATTATGGCCTTCCCTCCACTGAGGTCTTCTTCAGCAAAGTAAGATTAGAGAAAGGTCCAGAGTTACTTAACTCACACCTGGCTCTAGTATAGTACAGGTCTGGGCCGTGAAACCAAGATGCATGGCTTGAGAAAGGAAGGCAGATAGATTGAGGGGCCCACACACTTCTCTCTTCATGTTAAGGGCAGCAATGTGATGGTGATTGACAGCCATTCATCATTACCCAGCACCCCCCACCCTCCAGCTGTGCAGCTACCCACTTACTCCAAGCGTCTTTGTCCTGAATATCCCTGCTCTAGGAAGTGAAGCTGGGTGCAGTCCGAGGAATAAAAGGCTAAAATTTGAATGATGGGTCTTAGGCCTGTGAATCACTTAAGATTATTAATTCATGCAGACATTTCTAGTAAATCCATGGCTGTAGGAAGGCCAATCAGACTTCATCACTGAAAAGAAAATATTCTCATTCCTTCTGTATCTGACGGTCTACCCTGACTATGGCTGGGGCTGTGGTTAAACTCTCTCAGGAGATCTAAGTTAGCTGCCTTTCTTTCTGTGTACCACCTGCTGAGGGACCTAGGCCACGAGTGGGGCACTGAACCCCCTCCTTCCTGCTCCCATGATGGCAAGTTCTCAGAATCAGACCAGCATTGGAACAGTTCATGGGGCCTTTAAATAATTTTTCCAATGAGATAATTTCCCTTGGAAAACTCGTCTGTAGTAGTTTTCATTGTCTAGGTAGTTCTCAAAGGCCAGTGTGGAGATGTTATCTTCATCAGTGGTGAATATTTACTTAAAGTCTCTGGATATTACATTAAGAATGTACTTTGAATCTTTAAACTGTGACTTCCTCCAACTTATAAATAGCAGCTAAACGATTCTGGAGCAGTAATAATAGCTGCTGACACTTAGAGCGAGACCTAAGTATTTTTGCTAGCGATTTATATAGATTATTGAAGAACCTTATAAATGGGTTCTGTGTTTTCTAAATGTACAGATGAGAAAGCTGAGACTTAGAGAACTAACAGCAAAGTCAAGGAGCTTCATAAACCAAGAGCTTGGGAGACAGAGGACAAAGACCGAGGCAAAGCCAGCCTGCTGTGCACAGTGAACTCCAGATCAGCCAGGGCTTCACTGCAGAACTCCAGCAAACCAAAGTTAACCTGCCTCAGGAGTGCTCAGCCAGGAAAGCCTAGTTCAGAGTCAAGAGTCTAAAACGTGGGCTGGAGAGATGGCTCAGTGGTTAAGAGCACTGACTGCACTTCCAGAGGTCCTGAGTTCAAATCCCAGCAACCACATGGTGGCTCACAACCATCTGTAATGAGATCTGATGCCCTCTTCTGGTGTGTCTGAAGACAGCTACAGTGTATCCATATATAATAAATAATCTTTAAAAAAAAAAAAGAGTCTTTAAAAGAGTCTAAAACGTGAAGCGTTTGTGCTTCAGGCAATTTTATGAGGGCTGCTCACCAAGAAGCAGTTTAAGTATAAAGTCTTTATTTGTTGGCAACTGACATTAGCCACAGATACTGGAGGGAGGGAATACAGAGCTAGGTGGTCCCCTTTGACGTGGGACAATGCTGTCAGGGCCCCAGCTTTGATGAGTGTAGCTTCACATATGGTATTGACCCTCATTGCTCATAGGAAAGGTCCATGATTCACACTTCAATGTTGCTTCAAAAATGTTGGATGCTTTCTTTAGAGAGGACACAGTTTGGATAACCGGGGTCCAGAGCTATGAGAGATGCCTTTGGGGAAACAGCTGGTAAGATGGCAGCATGTGCACATTCACCAGACCTTCATGGAAGCAGGAAGTTTCCTAGACTACGCAGCTTCCAGTATGTCTGTTCATTTCCCACCCTTCCTTTGTCGCCTGCCACAGTGCACTGCCTCTAACTGTGGATGCGAAACGCTGACTTCAAACTCATAGCAACTTGATATTACTTTGTAAATTTATGAGTAGTTTATGAAGTAAGGTCTAAAGGAATAGAAATAGGTGAATAATGGCTCGGGAAATTTAGGATGCAGAATATTTAAATGCTGTCAAATATCTTCTTTTCTCAGGGAGTTTCTTTCTCAGAAAGAAATCACGTATTCGGTCTTTTACCTCCATAAAGGTAACTTTCCATTTATTCTCCTTTACTTTTACATTTTACTTTCTCCAAATAGTAACAAATGAAACTGTAAAGAGCTTAATGTTTAGCAAACAATTTCATCAGTATATTTTATGATTAACTGTATAGATATGTTTTATGAAGAAATTCATTAATGATAAATAGTAAGATATGAAATTTCTATGTTTTTATACCAACTTGTGACTTGTTCTAGACTGTAGACCATTTCTTTTATTTTTAAATGGTTCTTTATTCATAAACTTGATGCAATTTACAAACTTTACTGTACATTGCCAAATAAATCTGCAATGAAAAATAAAATAAAATAAAATAAAAAATCCAAAGCATGCCAAATGTGTAGCTGTCAATCTGCTAGCCATTAGGAAATTAGAATTCAATGATGTATTCAAGATTTTGCCTTAGGCATAAGGAATTTTATAATGTGTTGAATTCTGCCTTGTCACTTGTCATCTGAGCCACTGGCAATCATTTCTTTAAGGTAACCAAATGACCAAGAATACCAGATATCTTTACTGCCCTCTTAACCAGCAGAATCAAGAGAAACATAAACCACACATAAAATGCACATGTGCCATGTCCCTTAGGTGTGGTTTACAAAGTTAAAAAAAATAATCTCAGATCAAATATATAAGAAATACTGTTGAACTTCGTACTGGTTTGTGCAGGAAAATGTGCTTCTGGGTTTCTTTTTTAAAAGTGCTTAAATAGCTAGATTTAAATCAAACATGGGATTATTTTTAAAAAGGAATCTATTACCAACCAAAGAGTACTGATTCAGGTAAGGCAATAAAATGCAAAGTACATTGATTTGTGTCACATTTTATAAAACATTAACGTAGGCTGAGTTCCTGCTGGTCTTCTGACGTAAACACCACTGCATGACTGTAGCAATCATTTAAGGATCTCCAATTTAGGTATCTTTCATAATCTTGCTCAAAGAGTCTTTGTGCCAATCATTCCATAAGTTTATTAGTTTGTCATCAATTGCAACACCCCGCTAGTAAACGGAAAGGTAAAATGATGTCCTACTTCAGAACTTCAGGCTCTACACTGTGGCTCTTCCTCATGAGAAAGGTTGAGCCAACAGGAAGCAGGTTCAGCCCAACAGGACCCTGTTGCCCCAGTGGAAATCACTGCTCACAAGTGGCTGCCTTGCTTTGCTGTACCTAATATGATACAATTAGGATCATACTTTCAGTTTAGTTCAAACCTTCACACAACCATGAAAAAGTGTAACAATTTAATGAAGAGGCTTCCTGTCATAATTTTGGCAATAAAATTATTTCATACCTGAAAAAGCTATGGTTTAGAAGACCTAAAAATTTCTAAACCAGTATTGACCATCAGTTAAACTTTTATTGGCTCTAAACAAACAGGATTTTGCAAATCTTCATACCCCATAGGCTCAATAGAGAAAGGTTACTGTAAAATCACAGCTGCAATAAACTGATACTGACTTCCCTGCTTAAGATTTCACTTTTCAAGAAAAAGGTGGTAAAGAGTGGCTATTGTGTGTACTTGTCAGGAAAAATACAGTAAAGGCCCCACTGCTCAGTCCAAGATACCTAAAGTGAGCAAAATGAAAAGGCTGTAACTGGATGTCAGCTGACAGATTATCCACTAAATGACCTATTAGCTAATGTCTTCGGTACTGCTGTTACACGGGCACTCGAAAGCTTATGTCTGTACGTTGGAACGATTTTCTTTAAAGCAACATCGGTCCAGACATATGTCAATGTAGTTAGCCATCTTCCTTTCGAGGTGTGTACCAGCCATTTTTCTCATGTATCTGTACAATGGAATTATAGGACTGTTGGGCTCGTGCTAGATTATACTGATTCTTATTTGCTCCAAACTGCACCCGGGCTTTGCCTTTCACTAAGGTGGCATTGATCTGCATGATGACAGATTCTATTGAGTAGGCACTGCTCCAGCCCTGTTTTGTGAAAAGTTCATACACAGTGCTCCTCCACCCAAGACGTACCCTCCTGAGAGAACAGGTAACACCACTAGAACAAACGGAGGATCAAATGGAAAATTATCCTTAAAAGAGAAGTTACGCAAAATATATTCTATGTCTTCTTTTTCTTTTAAGATCTGAAGATCACTGTGCAAAGGACTATCAGAGTCAATCTTATGTAGTTTGACATGCCCGTCATATGAGCTGTCATTTATTAGCTCCACTGAATAAATCCCTGCCTTGTAGCTCTGTAGACGTCCCTAAGCTCCTTCATGAGTCTATCTGATGCTTGTACTGACACAGACACTGCAACATTTAAATGGTCTTGCCTTTGAGTCTTCCTGATTTTCTCCAATATTGCCAAATTTTCTTTCTCAATCCCATCGTCCTCTGACTTTTTCCCATTAATAGGCTCTTCTTCCTTCATCTCATAGTGATCCAAGTCTTCTATATCTTCAGCCACCTCCTCTTCTGAAGTTACTTCTTCCGTTGTCCCATTCTGACCCGTGGGTAGTGGTTGATCTAGCATCTCAACATCCAGGTGCTTAGGAAGGTTATATAATCTGCAGAGGTCACATATCAACCACTTCAATTGCTGACGGAGCGAACTGTTGTTCTTAGTATCTTCTAAGCGTTCCAGAACTGATGTCAGATTTGGGTCATCAGAGTCCACAAACCATATTGGTGAAGAAGATGGGTAAGATTCCGTGATGTTGCAGTGGAGTGTGAGCGGCGACGACGGCGGCGAATGTGAGCTGAGCTGCCCGGCGGCGGCGGCTCCAGGAACTGGCAGTGCAGCTCGTCCAGCTTCCAGCTGACGATGCGGAATCATTCGTGGTTCTCGTCGAAGATGGACGCCAGGAACTTCAGCTCGGCCTTGAGCCCTGACACGGACATCTTCCCCTCATCTCCGGCGTGTGTAAGACACTTTTATGTGTTTCTAATTAACATAAGGAATTCAATCAGCCATAGTCAGAGTCAGAGGAATACAGCAACGCTGGACACAGTTGCCCAGGAGGCTCACTCCCCTTTCTAGCTAAAGGTGGGAGTGTGAGCTAGACATGTCCTAGAGGGTTGGCAAAAACTGTCATGCATAGAAATAAACCCTGGGAGACCCCCGACTTAGATCACTGAGACGACCCCACTGGACCCTAACCTTCCTACAGTTCTTCCCTATGGTCTGGGTTTCTGCCTGAGCTGGAATGTCTGCTCTTCTGTGCCTGCCCTCAGTCACAGTAGATGGTCCACCTTAGTGGCTTTTGGAGAGCTCTAGAAGGCAGCAGCCACTTGCCCTGTCTGTGAGACTGTTATATAGCGTGAGGTCAGTCTGAGCCTTTCTTTTCTGAATACACTCTCTGGCTTCACGCTCTTCATTTGCAGGATACAGAAAGACCTTCACTGAAGCTCCTGGAAGTGCTGACTCACAGGTCACAAATGGCATCACTTTTCTCAACCTTGGTGGGCATTCTGGTTTGCTCTTTTGTTGTTGTGGCGATTTGAGACCCTTTAAGTTTGTATGTTAAATGCTACTATTGGTGCGGTTAAGCATCTTTTGAAAGTGCATGGCACATTTGACATGATCTTGGGTCTGTGGGAAATGGCCTTGGAGAGCCTGTCTCTATTGCTTCCTGGGATGCAGGAGGGAGATAGAACGGCTCCCGAGCCTGTGCCCGTCTCAACAGTGATGGAGAGCCTGTCAACTAACGGTGCCTTTCCTTTTCTCCTCCTGTGAATAGCATGACTCAGTCCAGAGCTTGTAAAAACAGCCTGTCTCACACAGCTATCTTCCCTTCTTGAGCATGATTTATTAGCAGCTATAAAGCTGTATCCAAGATTTAAACTGTTCTTGAGAGAATCTTCATGGTAACATTTACTTTTTTGAGAAGTATGTTTTGCTATCCATTGCTTATAATTTCCATTTATTATTACCCTGATGAAAAGGATTTGCACTGGTTGAAATACAGAGACTTTAATCTAGCACTACTTTTCCTGGGGAAACACATAAATCCCTATTTACTCCAGATAGGGCAACAGCACACCAAACAAATTATTCCATCTTGGTAAACCAGTGTGTTTACTGGGATTTCCTATAGGAACATGAGAGCGCCTCTGCCCTTCCCTCCCTGAGGCATGTTTTGGTGTGGAGGGGAAAACAGTCACACAACAGCATCTACGTCTGTCAGGCAAGCCCATGAATAAAAGCCACTGTTTAGTAAATAACGTATGTTACAAAGTTTGCTTATTTTTGATCCTCACAGCCGGTCTGCCCGAGGATGACTGTCCCATCTCCCAAACATTGAAGTGGAGGCTGAGGAAGGTTCCTTTCAGTGTCTCTCCTTAGAGATGCCCTGTCGGTTTCCGTCTCTGTGTAACAGATGACCACACAGGCAGGGTTTAAAGCAGCACAGGCATTCTGATCCCAGGCTGGAAAGGGGGAGGGGTGCTGAGGAAACTGAAACCAGTTGAGGGCTGGACCTGTTCCTTCTGTGGTGTCTGAGGAAGAACTTCCTTCCTGCCTCCTCTGGCCTTTGAGACTAATCTTATCATTCAGGTTGCTTTGTCACTGTGTGGTCACCCTCTGCAGGCCAGTTCCCCTCTCCCCTCCTCTTAGCAACACTTAGTAACCACACCGAGTCTACCAGGATAATCCAGGATTCTCTCCTCATCTCAAGGTCCTAATCACACTTGCAACAGATTCTCTTCATGAAAAGTTAATTTAGGGCAGGCCAGAGGGCTCTGTGGGTGAGGGCTGTGGAGCACAAGCCTGAGCCACGTTCAGTCCCAGGTGGAAAACCCCACAAGTTGTTTTCAACACACACACACACACACACAGGTAACTAAATGTGGTAGGATCTTTTCTAATTTGACAGAGTCACAGTCACAGAGTCACCAGCAGGAATAGCGGCCTTCACTGACCCTGACACAGGTAACTACTGATGTTTTAGCTAAAACACTAATTATTTTTATGGCACTGTCCTGCACACTATGGGATAGAAAACCCTAGAGTTCACTAAACAAATGTTAGTAGGACTCTCCTACCCTATCCCAACAATGTGTCACCTTACACGACCTTAGTATATTTTCTAATGTCCTGAGACATCACACTACCACAACACACTGATTAGTCATGAGGGGTGTTAACATAGATTATTGGTATCTTAGTTAGGGTTTTACTACTGTGAACAGAAACCACAACCAAGTCAACTCTTATAAGGACAACATTTAACTGGGGCTGGCTTACAGGTTCAGCGATTCATTTCATTATCATCAAGGCAGGAACATGCCAGCATCCAGCACAGTGCAGGAAGAGCAGAGAGTTCTATATCTTCATCTGAAGGCTGCTAGCAGAATACAGGCTTCCAGGAAGCTATGATGGGGGTTTTAAAGCCCATACCCACATTGCTGCATCTACTCCAACAAGGCCATACCTCCTAATAGTGCCACTCCCTGGGACAGGCATATACAAACCATCACAATTGGATACCCATACCTTTCTAGTAGGTCCCTCTAAATAATTTCTTTCATTTGCTACAGTAGTGTTGCCGCAATGATAAGAGCTTGCAAGTCTTTGCATTACATTTTTTAATGCTATTTATTATTGTCTTCTGAAAGGACACGTTGATTGGTTGGAGTTTTATCCTCCCCTTTCCATGAGTGCCTGCTACAGCAGGGACTATCATGTGCCTCTTAAGGAGAGGAGCCCAGCTAGCTGACTGAAAAAAAAAAAAAAAAGGAAGTTTCTTTTATGAAATTCAGTACTCTGTTTTTCTGAGATCCTAGGAGCCTGTTATTATAGTTTGTCTCAATTTGAGTATAAACGTTCTGATTATGCAAATATGCATAGTGTGTAGAAACTGTGAAGGTGCCAACTCTAGGTACTAGGGTCATAAGAAAACCACCAACAACTGCACAGTGTCAAGGCTCCCAGAGACATGCTCTTGATAAATACTAGTCTTAAACTTTCCTAAACAAAATGACGATGATGAGTGGGCCCACATGGGAAACACATTTCATAGCTTCCTCAAGCCATCGAAAAGATGAAGAAAATTCCTATTACGTACTATCCCTAGCTTATCACACTGAGGAGTCATTCCTGTTAGAATAGTTTTATTCTAATTTCCTTCCAGATCACTTAGATTCATATAAAGCTACTGTTGACTCAGAAACAAAACTATAGGTATAAACAAGACAGCCATGTCTTAAGTGTACAAAGAGTGTGAGGTACACACAGAGCCAATCAGATCTGGATTCTAAGGTGAAAATACTCCCGTGGGTCTCACCATGTGCTACTGGTAACAAGGAAACAAATATGCTGCCTTGTAATATTCAAAAAAAAGCATGTTGTCCTGGGGTTTCTCTGCACCGGAATAGATTGTATCACAGGTGGATGGTGGATGACTCCAGTCTCTCTTTCTTCCTACAGGCTACTTTGTGGCTGTTTACTCCCCTGGCCATTTCCTTCATTTTCTTAACATTCAGCATCCAGACTTGATCTGCCACAGTCTGTTTCTGACAGGAAAGGTTGTAGCTTCTGTCTCAGAGACACAGTCTTGCTTGCTTACTTGAGTAACTGTCTAGGTGCAATCTTTTATTTAGTGATCTGCTTTTTTGGTTTTTTTGTTTTGTTTTTTCTGTTTGCTAGGAAACAACAAAATGGCTGCTGTGCTACCTTCAAGTCCTTTGCAGTCCCCGCCAGGGTCCCTGATTCTGGACTGCTACTCTGGAAAGGTCTACAGAGCAACCCTTAACCAGTCATACTTGATGTGGTTCCTATGGAACACCCATCTAGACTGTGAGATAAAGGCTGCACTGCACTGTGCACTGTCCTGTGGTCGAGACACAGGTTTCCGGGAAGAACAGGTGAGACAATTGCTTGCTCGAATTTAAAAACTGGCAACAGATGACACCAAGTGTGCTTACTTAGTGCTTCAAAACACGCAGAAGTTAGGCTTTGCTCTGAACAGTGTTGTTGAGTATAGTCTTTCTTGGGGCTTCCTTTAAATGAGAAGTTGAAAGTTCTTGACTTAATGGGAAAAGAAATACTGTCTGGTCAGTGTTGCTAAGGTTTGTGCTGTTTTGAAATGTATCTCCTGAAGATAAAGAGCAACTAATTCCTCTGCTCTCTCTTCCTTTCTCTGTTTTTCGGAGATGAGGTTTTTCTCTGTAATCCAGGCTGGTCTAGTTCTCACTCTGTGGCTCACACTGGCCTTACAGTTGAAGCACTTCACATTGGTCTCCCCAAGTGCTGAGATTTCAGGTGTGAGCCCCCAAACTCAGTACTCTATTTGGCTTCTCCATGCTGTGAACTAGTGTTCCAAGGACACGCTCAGAAAATAATGAGTTTCTCAGATGACCTGCTCCCCTCTTCCTGTTTGTATCTGGTATAATGCATTACCAAAAGGGCCAAGCAGGCCAGGTATAGTGCCTCAGATCTGCAATCCCAAATGCTAAGACAGGAGATTTCTATGAGTTCAAGGCTAGCCTGGGTTACACAGTAAGTGTGATGATATCTTGGATTATAGAATTAATTCCTGTCCCAACCTTCTCTGAAGAAACAAACACCAAAGTTCTAAGATCTTGTGGCAAATATTTATTACATTTTTAATAAGATAGCTTACTTTGTACTGCACCCTGCCACGTATAAAGCACTATTTTGTCACTTACTTTCTGAAGCAATTCTAACAAGTCAAGAAACTTCTTTTATCAATCAGTGATGACTGGGATTAGTGGGTGACTAGTTAGTTGAAAAAAGTACACTTAAAGGAAACATAAAAAGATACATTTATTTGCCTAACTTTAGTACAGACCAAGGCCTGTTCTTTGTGAATGAGCTAACTAAACTTCTGTCATTTTTCTTCCATAAAATCAATACTCTCTGATTTCCTGTCCTTCTGGAAAGGTTTGTGCATGTGGATGCACATTCACATGTGTCTTCATGGGTGTACACGCATGTGTGTGCATGCACATCTATGCACATTGTGTGTCTTCAGGCATTCTCCACCTTAATTTTTGAGACAGGGTCTCTCTAAACCTGGAGCTTTTTTTTCTGTGCTCGGCTGGCCAGTTGGCCAGCCAGTGCCTCTTGCCTCTGTCCAGCATTGGGGTTATAGGCATATGCTGCACCCTCATTTTTATGTGGGTTCTAGGGATCAGGTCCTCATGCTTGCATGGAATCACTCACCCACTGGGCCATCTCCTCAGCCTGTAAACATCTTATCTCTAAGGAGATCAGTAGTGTAGAGAAGAGTGTAGACTTGCCTTTACCCACTCTCTACAGTCCTTTCTTCTACATCTCGCCATTTAGTGTTTCAGAATCCAGCTCTCGTCTTGTCATGTCATAGAAACATGATTTTTGACTCTTGCCACAATATGCCACTTTTACTGATGCAATCTGCATTGAACTTGTTTGTAGACATTTTGATTAAACTGCCTATGTAAAAATAAGTACAACTGGCACAGTAGATTTAGAATAAAGCATCCTGTCGAGAGTGAGCTATAGCTAGACATGTTTTCCCTCAGCCATCAAGTAAAAGGTGAGAACATCTTTCTTCCAGCAGTTGAGTGGAGGGATAGAAATTGTGTAAGAAGTTGCTGATGTGGTAGGTGATTTCTGTCCACTGAAAGGGAAGGACAGAGGTCCTCCTCGTGGTAAGTGGTGTGAAGGTGTTCATTCACAGTGATGGCTGCACTGGACTTTAACCCAATGCTGGTGTCTGTAAGCTCCATGGTTTTGCTGTGCATTACTCCTGTGTCCAGTAGATCTCTTGATGGGTACTTTGCATAACACCATCCGTGCTTGAAAAAAATGCATATTGTGTTGAGGAAGGTTCTTCTGGAGCCTACCCAAAGGGTTCTGTTAAAAAGATATCTACAAATGATCTTATTTACAATACTGTCAGGACTATATTAGTTTTTAAGCTAGAAGTAGGTATGTTTTCAGGGTACTACAAAATAGATGTAGAATTTAAAAACTTCATTCACTATATATTACATCTTTATACATGTATTGTGTATTATATATTACATATTTTGTACCACTTTGGTGGGACGCAGTACAGATTTAAAAGCCAACAGAGTTCTGTGGCCTTCCTTTTAAAAGATTATTCAGTGGATTTCCGAGCGTGTCTCTGCATGCCATTCATTTGACCTGATTCAAGAATTTCTAATTGGTAAGCGTTGCTGGTGCTGTGCTGTGAGCTGTATGTTCAACCTTTCGCTTAAGGGAAGTCAGTAAGTTGATAATGAAGGCTTCTGTCAAAAAAATTTTTTTAATTTCATTGCAATCAGTGGCTAACGAAATCTCATTCCCTTGTGGATTTTGCAAGAAGCTGTGGTTTGCAGAGACCAATGAGGTAAAGATCAGATTTTGATTCTGTAACCTTATTAACAAAGATTTCTGTAAAATGGATCTTTCTTAGCCCAGTTTTATGTTGGTTGGCAATGTATGACTGGCATCATGTCATGGTACCAAGCAGTACAAAATGATTTAGAAAAAAAAAAGTTACTCTTCTCATTGTAAAAGGAGCACCTGAACACTTTAAGCTGTAGATAAAATCACAATGGCTAACGTCCAGTGACATGAGTGAGCGGCGAGGGTTTACAGGTTTACCGGATGTGGTTAAATCACCATGCTGACTTCTCTGTTTCTGTTATGTCTCATTTTATAATCTGCTCAGCTTCTTCCTATGGGAGTGTGTATGCAGAGCTGGATGACGTGGACATGCTCTTACCTTACTCCTCTGTGCTGACTTGGAACGCAGTAAGTAACAAAGTCATGGTGGGCTCAGCACTGTGGGCCATGAGAGACCATTCCTGCTATGGTAACTAGCTTTGTGATTTCACTTCTGTTTTGACTGACAAAGAGCTGAATTGAAATTTCTTGTCAGACAGTATAAACAACCCTAATCAGAAAATTCAAAATCTACATGCTGCAAAATCTGCAACATTTTAAAGGTTAATGTAATGCCACATATGAAAAAATTATCCTACCTGGTAAATTCAATATACATACATGCATACACATGCATATACACATATATATTATATACATATTCTGAAATGCATATGCAAAAGGAGTTTTGTTGTGTCAGTAAAAGTTGGATGCTTTGGGAAGACTCAAAGGCATGTTTCTAAAGTGTGTGTGTGTTATGAAAGACAAATAAATAAAAGACCTCATGTCCATGAAGGATTTCAAAACCTAAAATTTTTTAAAAGCCAAATCTGAATCACTTCTGCTGGTAACCACCTTGGTCAAAGATGCTCAGCCTACAGTGAGCACTGGCCAGAAGTATTTACATAAAGCAATACGCATGATGGGCAGACACAGGGTGACTGTCTCTCTTTCTTCTGGCAGGCAGAACAGAGCTTCAGTGATGGTATTCTATAAGACATTTTTACTCCTGTGTTGACCAGATTCAAGTATGTAATAGATGTTATGAATGAGGAATGGTTAGACCACTGTGATGATTCTTGGTAGAGTTTGACTTTTAGGATACCTTTCCTTGTTTTTATAAAGATTTATAAAGAAAATTAGGCAACTCAGAGCTTCAGGAAGAATCAGACACATGCTTCCTGTTGGTCTAGACACCTTTACAGTAGACGGTGATGCACCAGGACGCTGGTCCATATAAGGCAGCCCACAGTGCCCACCTCTTCCCCTTTCAGTTAGATGGTGGAGCAGTGTGCTTGGTCTTGAAGCAGGAGTTGAATTAAAACGGTATTTATAGCAGTATTTAAGCAAAAATTTAGGCAGCAGGCATTGGGAAATATGTACTAGATAAATCATGACACTTTTCACTTTGTGTTTTGTCTCTGTCTCAACACAATTGGTAGAGGCATGTAAAGAACATGTATGTAATTCGACACTCAGGAGGCCTCCGCAGGAAGATCCTCAGTTGGAGGTTACCCTGGGCTACGTAGTAGTGAGACCCTGTCTAAAGAAAAGAAAGAGTCAAATGCATTTGATTTACTTAATATTTTTTGTTTTCTTTTCTTTTTGTTTTGAGACATGAGCTCATATGCTCCAGCCTGACCTTCCTCGGTTGCCTGGGTAGCTGATTTCCTTAAATCCCTGGTCCTCTCAAGTGCTCCTCCCTCCCAAGTGCTGGGATTACAGGCATGCACCACCATACACAGTTATGTTTGATTAATTTCTAAAGTTTTGATAATTACAATAATAGTGTTTTCCTGAAGGCCTTCTCTGATTGCTTTTTGGATTATAGTTAATAGATTTCTTTGCTATGGTGTAAAATTGCAAGGGTAAAGACAGGGCTTCTCCTTTTCCTAAGCACCCACTTTGCTTTTCTTTCAAATGACTTACGAATGTATAGGCAGAATGTGGTTATGCGGCAGGAAGTCTGCAGGTTACACCATCGGGTCAGGAAACACACACCTCAGCTCCCTCTGTGTGTTACCTATTGCTCTTCTGTCCTATGACCGAGGTGTGGAGACGCAGGATTGGGAGCAGTGGTCCCTGGGCTGTGTTCTTACCTGGATGCTGTGTGAAGCCATCATCCCAATGGGCAGGGATTCATTTGTTCATTTCTCAAGGCTCTCTGAGACCCAGGAGACCTTGTGAACACACACATATGACATCAGGAAGTCCCACAAAAAAATGTAGAGAAACCCATAGTTATAACTTCGATACGCTAGACTTATCTTGGGGTTTACCAAGTGGCTTTAAAACTTCTTGTGGTTGGGATAAGTTCCCGTAAAAGGCCTCCTCCAGTCCCATGCTCTGTGCACTCATATTCATCTTTAGTAATGATGCAAATATTATCCTTCCCTAGTCAACAGTCATCCCTAATGCTTGCTACACAGGAAGTAGCAAGTTCACATATCCGGATGGAAAGATTGACTTGGATTTCTTTTTTTTTAATTTGAGACAGAGAATTCACTGTTTAGCTCAGGCTTGCTCTGGGCAAGCCTCTCACTTGGATCACAGATGCATAGCACTACACTTACCAGCAGCTGGATTTTTAAAATAAACTCTATTATTTTAAACACGGGACAACAACAAACAAACAAACACCAAAAAACCCAAACTCTGAATTTAATTGTATGCAGAGTCTATACACGTCAATGGCCTTCTATACGGTTAAGTAAAATACTAGAAACTATTCTTGCTCTAGCTAATTCTAAACTGTGCATTGTGATTATAGTTGTTCTAAAATGTTACTATTGTACCTTTCAAACTCCTATTTAGAACTTACAAAAGTTACTCTTTTTGTTGCTATAAAAAAATAAAATAACACAAGAAGCAGTTTAAGAGAGAAGAGGTATTTTTCTCATAGTTTTTTGGATACAGTCCTTCACGGTGGAGAAAGCATAGTGGCGTGGCGGCAGCTGGCCATACTGCACCTCAGCCTGAAGTTAGGAGCTGCAAATGCTCTAGCCCCATTGGATTAAAGCTCTCTGCAGTCCCATACCCACAAGGAAAGGTGATGCTTGTATGTAGGGCTGGTCTTCTCACCTCAATCCACCTAATGAGCTATGCCTCACAGACATGTCAGAGATGTTCTAGACACTGCCAAGATGAGAATAAATATTAACATCACAGAACCTGGGATCCCAGGGCTGCTCTGAGGTGTCTGTCGCTGAGCATCGGTGAGAGAAGCATGCGGAGATCCTTACCTGCAGGAACTCAGTAGCACTGATGTTCTGCAGTTTACTGCTTCACCACAGGTGACTTCCTCCCGTAGGAATAGTGTGTAGGTGGCATTCAGCTGTCCACGCACCCGCCAACACGTGCCCGCCAATCAGACATCTTTACAAAGCACTCTTAAATTGCCATCTGCATTCTGAAGGAATCTGGATTGACTGGCGGAAAGGCAAACTACATAGTTAACACAGAGACATTTTTTTTTATAGTATCTATGGGGTGAGGGCAAGTTGGGAAGTTTATCCTTTTAAATTTGGTCCCCAGCTCTTTAAGGAGTGGAGTTTCGTACAGCCAAGGCTGGGCTCAGACTTCCTATGACACTAAGGATGGCCTTGAACTCATGATCCTCCTGCCTCTATCTCTCTTGCCTCAAATTAGACATTCAACTACTTCTGGCTCACCAGGTTTGTTCTACTGGTCACTAGTTAGCAGGATGCCAGGGGTGGGGTTAACTGGCATGAACTGCACATCTTAGCACTGGACTGTCACACATTCTTTAAGAGGTCCTGAGATCTAAGTGGACTCCATTCACTTTAGTTCCTTCTAGAGAGGACAGGACCAACTAGTGCTACAAATAGTGAAAGAAGACAAGAGCAGAAAGGAAAGGCGTACAGATAATGGGATGCTTTCATTTAATTGTGACTTTAATAGCTCAAATATAATTTCCCTCATTTGTTTTTAAGTAGAAATGTCTAAAAATACAGTATTAGTTCTATATTTTCTCACAATGATTGTTCCTCTCTCTTTAGAGAACCAGTCAGCTATTATTTAAAGAATACTTAAAAAAAGAAAAGAAAAGAAAAAAGTGGGGTGGTTGTGCACACCTTTAATCTCAGGACTGGGGAGGCAGATGCAGACATATCTCTGTAAGTTCGAGGCCAGCCTGGTCTACAGAGTGAATTCCAAGACATAGCCAGGGCTATACAGAGAAACCCTCTCAAACATAACAAAAACAAATCAAAACAAAAACCAAACTCAAAACAAAACAAAAATCCCAACCCCAACCCCCGCAAAAAAAAAAAAAAACAAACAAACAAACAAACAAACAAGCAACAAGAACCAAAACAAAACCAAAAAAGGGATATTTCATTTTCCAAGGCAAGAGACACAGTACCCTACTTGTACTAGGAAGTTATTTGAAGTAGAAGTTATCACACAGGAAGTTGGGTATCCTCGGCTCCTGTCTATGTAGAAGACACTTTCTGAAGGCCTGAGCATGGGTGGTTGACACAGTGTATTCATGTTTCCCTGCCATAGGAAATTCCCGGAATCAAGCTTGTGACAGAGGAGCTCCCATTGCTTCTTATGAAGATAAGTCCTGCTCTGTGAGGGTGAAGCAGTCATGTTGAGAAGCCCTCTGCTGCCCCTGATATTACTGTGGTTTCAAAAGGTATTGCAGCCTGGTAGAGAAAGATGGAGCCTTGGAGCAGATTGGCTTGCCTGAGAGTCCTTCCAAAGAGCCTGTGTAATCAGTTGCTGATATGATATGTTAGCCTTAGGACTGTTTGAAGAGGGAGGTTTTCTGAAGATAGAGAATTACAGAGCCCAACTTGAACCATGGATGGCCCACCAATACTTGCTACAAAGCCTCTTACTGAAGGAGCTTCGGAACACATCTTTAGGGAGGCTGGAATGCCTTGTCCCTGATTTGTAGTACTTCCTTCAAACACACACACTTACACACATATATACACATACACACTTACACACATATATACACACACACATACACACATATATACACACACGTGCATGCACATGCACATATACACACATACACTTACTACACATGCACACATGTGAATGTACATACACACACAGACATACACTTACACATTACACACATAGACATGCATGTTTGCTTGCACACACACACACACACACACACTTACCCATATACACAGAGACACACATATGCCCTCCCCACCCCACACACACACAGTTTCCAGTCATAAAACTTTAAGTAAACTGGACTGGGATTTCTTGTTTCTCTCAGAGCTTCCACTCCATTCCTCAAAAGTGAAGCCATGCTTGCTGCATGAAGCTGCCTTGAGCTCTTTCCTGTCACAGAGGGGCTTTGTGTCTGTCTGTAATCTTCAGGTTGCAGGATACACAGAGAGGGTGGGGTGGGGTGAGGTGAGTAGAAAAGAATATGCTCACAGTTAAAAGCTGGGGGGTCCTTAGCTCCATACCCTTCAGCTCCTTCGCTGGGTTTGGCATTGCTTCTACTTACAGCCTGGCCTAGCCTGGGAAGTCTCGGTTTCTGGCAGCAGAGGCCGCTGCTCCTTGTATTTAGGGTCTATTCCTTTGGATCCTTGGCACCACACCTACAGCTGTGGAGGACCAGTTTTAAGGTCCCTGTCATGTACTGGGGCAAGAGAGTCCAGATGGAGGCTGGCTTGGTGGCTCTTCTCTGGGAGGCGCTCGTCCACAGCACACTTGCATTTGAAACTTAGAGGTGATAGACCTAATAAGAGGGATTGAACCCTAATTTTATTAGAAACAGAGAGTCTGGCTGAAAAGTTGTAACAGGATGCACGAGCCGAGGAGCTGAGCCATCCGATGCACAGCGAGCAGCCAGGCTAGCCGAGGCCAGTGCTTACACTACGGTTTCTCTCAAGGACAAGTGTATTCAGCTACTGACTGACAAGGATCCTAATTCACGATGATTTCAAATAGTCAGTTAAAATCCAACATAGCCAGATAGAAACTTCAGAGACCTCAGCAAAAATACGTCCTATTTGTTTGCATTTGAACTGCAAATCCAAGAAACAATTTAAAAAAAAAATTTACTTTAGTTTAGAACCAAATGATTTACAGCATTAGTTAAAGGCCTGTCCTAGGGTGTTTGGTGTGTAGGACAACTCTTAGCACTGTACAGATTTCTGACTAGAGCCTTTTATTTGTCTAGAGGTCACAGGCAGAGGTGCTGCCACTAGGCATAGACAGCCTACTAAGCCAATGTCTTAGCATTTAACTCTAGTGAGTGTGGGAGCCCAATGGCTTCTTTTAGTTTAAGCTTAGCATTAAGAACCCAGACAAACTGGCTTGAATTATAATGTGGCCAATTAGAAATTATCCTGTTTGGCAATGTGTAATTATTTTTGTATTTTCTAAAATTTTTGTAGTTTATAATAAAGGCATGAATTTAAAAAGAAAGAAAGAAAGAAAGAAAGAAAGAAAGAAAGAAAGAAAGAAAGGAAGGAAGGAAGGAAGGAAGGAAGGAAGAAAGAAAGAAAGAAAGAAAGAAAGAAAGAAAGAAAGAAAGACTCCACAGTTTAAAAATAGACTAATGGGGCCAGAAGGCACAGGGTCATTAGTAATTAAAACAGAAACCCAAGCGTTATTAGGTGGTGAAACTAGGAAAAAGATTGAGGTTTGCCTGTGTGATTCTTTTTGAATTCCCTCTGGTTTTTCTACTATGCCATAGACAGAAACTGGCTCAGAGCATGGCTTCCCAAGTTCTCCCTTCGATAATAACAGTGGAGTGGCAGCAGCTTCAGGGAGTGCAGGACACATTGCAACGAACTGTAAAGGACTCAGTAAAAAAGTGATTGTCATGCCAGCATAAGAGCCGGAGTTGAGATCCCTCGTGAGAGCCAGGCAGACACAGCAGTCACCTGTAAGCCCAGCACTGGGGAGGTGGACACAGGGAATCCACAGGGCAGAGAACCAGCTAGGTTAGCTGGGAGAGCGAGCTCTGGGTTCAGTGAAAGACCATTCACTGATAAATAAAGTAGAGAGATTGAGGAGGACACCAGCATCAACCTTGGGCCACTATACAGAAATCACACAAATGTACACATACCTGTACAATACACATGCGCACACATGCACACACATGCACAAGTACACACAAAGTGCAAAGGGGCTTATGCACTGGAAGAGATCATAGTCCCATTTTACTGTCAGTTCAAACTGGCTGCCCATGAAACCACAGTAACTTCAAATTATTCTATCTCCCCTCTGTCACAATGATTCTTTATTGGGTACAAGGAATGGAACAAAGTAACTATGTAATTAAATATTCATTGTGTTGTGTTGACTTTACCTGGGTAGACATGACTAAATGTCTCAATACAGATAGAGTATCAGTGACGGACCGAAGGATAGATTCCACCCAAGTCCAGCTTGGTGAACCGGTCTGTTTATTGTTATTTCTTACAAGAGCATGGATAAGGGGTTGGTTATTTATAAGAGCACGGGTGACCTCCAAACAGCTTACATTTCTAAAATATTATACATAGTGCACTTGCTGGCTTCCTCATAGCTGCGAAAGCAGAAGCCCCTTCAGTTAATGATCTGTCTCTATATGCTAGCACTTCTGGAGACTCTGAGCAGGAAGGTAGAATTGCAGACCTCTGGGAGAGCAGTTCAGAAATGAGTGCCTGGAGTCTCAGATAAAGTCTAAAGATTCACTGCACCCTCCTATGGGGAGACAGCAACAGGGCTGGTCTTGGGAGGCATTCCTGTGGGTAGTCAGTTGCTCTGATGCGGAGGGCCACAGCCATCTCCCAGAGGATGGTGTTCCACAGCACATTTGATTTAAATGCTAGAAAGAACTCTTTTTTTTTTTTTGGTTATTTTATTTACATTGCAGATGATATCCCCTTACCCCATTCCCCCCTCCACTCCCAGGAACTCCTTCTTCCCCCACCACTCCGACCTCCCCACCCTCGAATTACCCCACATACGGCGTCCAGCCTTCATGGGACCAAGGACCTCCTCTCCTACCTATACCTGAGGGGACCATCCTCCCTTGCATATACAGCTGGAGCCATGGGTCCCTCCCTATGTGCTCCCAGGCTGGTGGTTTAGACCCTGGGGGCTCTGGTTGGTTGATATTTTTGCTCTCCTCATGGGGTCACAAACCCTTTCAGCTCCTTCAGTCTTCACTCTAACTCCTCCATTGGGAACCCCATGATCAGTTCAATGGTTAGCTGTGAGCATCTGCCTCTGAATATGTCAGGCTCTGGCAGACCTCTAAGGAGATGTGCAACATGTAGGAAGGAAGGGAAGTGGGGAAGGTACCCTGCAGGTGTCAACCAGACACTGCCTCTGGGCATGTGGGAACGAACTGAGGGAGGAGGGAAAACGTAGCACTAGGGCTAGGTGGAGGACGGAGCTCCTGCGGTGGAGGAGATCCTTTGAGCAAAGATCTGCAGAGCTGGAGCGTTCTGCTTCCGTTCTTCCCTTCAGGAGGCCATTTCTCCATTTTTTTAACCCAAATAGAGAGGGGGCGCTGGGCTAAGCCAGGATAAGCCACTCCACACTGCAGACTTCGATCCCGTCCCTGGTTAAAGCCAGAGGGATGGCCTTAGGAGGAAGTTGAAGTTACTCGTTGAAGCTACTCGGTGATGGGAGGGGAAAGGTCTCCAAGCTCCTCTCCAATCACAGTGGCTGCTGTAACTATTTGCATATGTTATGCTAATAGAGACCTTGGGCTCCGCTCCCATCCATCCTTCCACCCCTTCCTACGTCTTGTAGCAGATTCTCCAATGAACCGACTGGGGACGCTTTCTCTCCCCTCCCCTCTTGTTTTGATGCTGTTTTCCCTCAGCTCTGGGCTCCTACTCTGTACTAAGTTGCTAATATGTTTTCCTGATTCTCTGTTTTGTGAGTGTTTGAGGATTTAGGAAAGAGCTGAAGAATGAAGTCAATGTTTCCTCTTCCTTGACTCTCAGTAATGTATTATGCTAATAAGTGAATATATTATGCTAATAAGGAGACTCCTACGGGAGGGGGGCGGTCCGCGCTTCAGGCGCGCGCACGGTCTCACCCGAGAGCATCCTGGGGTATTTAAGGCTCGCGGGTCTGCAGAGATACTCTCGGGCCTTCGCAGCTCTCGATTGCTGCTTGGGTTGCTCAGTTCTCCTCTTTCCTCTGTTCCTCTACCTCCCGTAGGGGCCGCGCTCTCGCCGGGTCTCTGCATTTCCTTTTCTTTTTGGTCTTGAACTGATACAGGTGGGAGACAGGTCTGCGGGTGGAAAAAGGTAGAGAGATAGACAGGCAGACTCAACCAGGTCGGAGCAGAGAGAGGGCTCTCGGACCTTGCGCCTCCGCGCGGGGGACCACTAAGGATTTGGGGGGGGGTGAGGAGAGCTGTCCTGGTGGGTTTCATTTCTGCTGTGACCCCCACAACCCCGGCGCCACACAGTCCCCGGCCGGGGGTGCTTTTTACTCCTAGCTGGAAGAGGAGAAGGAATCAGGAGGACGGTCCAAGCCTGCTGATCCAAATGCCGAGCCACTCGCAGGTCCATCTCTAAGCCGGGGCTCCGACTCTACCAACTAGTTGTACAGCCGCAGGGACTGAATTTTGGAGGAACCCGCCCTTCCTCTCACATTAAGAAAACCAATGATAATGTCAAGAAACCAGTTTTTAACGAAATCTATTACATGGACAGATAGTTCCCAAAGTCAGTTCCCTAAGCTGACTTTGAATTTAGAAATAGAATATAAAGTCAAGTTGTTATAAATGTACACAGACACAAAACACTGCTTTTAGCTGGTTACCCAAAACAGTAGAGCTGCTATTTTGCCATCTTGTCTGGTAAGTTGGTCTCATTATTCATAGAGTTCACAGTTGGGTGACAGTTGATGCGTTTTCTTCCCACCAGTTTGGAGACTATGGAATCTAGCTGACACACAGGAAGCTTCCAGCTCAATTACAATTGGAAGAAAGTCCATTTTCATTGTGGATTAAAAAAAAAAAAGATGGGTTTCTTTTTGTAATCCTGGCTATCTAGAACTCACTATGTAGACCAGGCTAGACTCAAATTCACAGGCTCCCTAACAGTGTTATGTGGCTATACGAACTCCATTAGAGTTGGTCATGGATACTGTAATGTCTAAGGTCATAGGCCTTCACAGTCAATTTGTGTTTCTTTTTGAAGACCTCTAGTTGTTAGCACACAAGCTATTTTATCTCTCACCCTGTCAGTGTCTGATCTACAGGAGCTTGTAGCCATGCCCAGCTCAGTCAGTATCTTCATCTCAATAAGTGTTCTTGGTGCTAACAGGCCTGCTCTCCTCTTTCACAGTGACCTCTTCCACTTCTGTAGGGTTAATATTTTCAGATCGGCTCTGCTGGCCTCTCGTTCATTTGAGCCTTATGATATGCTGTCCAGGATCACTAAGCAACTAAATGAATTTTGAGAATCTGCTTTGCAGACTCTAAAATCTCATATTTCTTTGGCTCTTAGAAATAAATGCAAATCCACAGAATCCAGTAACTCTTAGGAGCAAAACAAGACAATTTCAGTGATAAAGTAGAGTGTTTACAAAGCATCCTTGATCGTAGATTGGGTCTGAGTTTCTGTTCACTAGAAATAGAAAATGTCCAGGTGATGTGAAGGAAAGAGGCACAAATAGGTGTTTCCTATCAATCATGCTTCCTTCCATGTGAAATGAAGATGGCTCTTGGTCACTGACTGAAAAATGGCTTTAATTCTTTCTCTGTGTTGGCACAGTCCAGATGGAAACCTTGGCAGTGTTCTGGGAAGAGCCCCTTATGTGCCTAAGTTAAGGTTTTACTGCTGTGAACAGACACCATGACCAAGGCAAGTCTTATAAAGACTACATTTAATTTGGGGCTGGCTAACAGGTTCAGAGGTTCAGTCCATTATCATCAAGGTGGGAGCAAAGCAGTGTCCAGGCAGGTATGGTACAAGGCAGAGCTGAGAGTTCTAAATCTTCAGCTGAAGGTTGCTAGCAGAATACTGGTTTCCAGGCAGCTAGGATGAGGGTCTTAAAAGCCCACACCCACAGTGACACACCTACTCCAACAAGGCCACACCTACTTCAACAGGGTTACACTCTCTAATAGTGCCATTCCCTGGGGAAGCATATAAAAAACATTACAGTGGCTTTTATAGCCATTATACCTTTACCTTACAGAGATTGTTGAGATGTGGTTTTCTTTCTCTCTCATGTCTCCTCACTTCTGTCAAAGCCCGAGTCCTGACATCAGCACCATATTCTCACTTGCTCTCTCTCTCTCTCTCTCTCTCTCTTCCTTGCCATCTCTCCATCTCTCTATCCCTGTATCTAGACTTAGTTTTTTCAAGGATTTGTTTATTTTTGTGTGTATGGTTGATTTCCTTGCTTGTTCATCTGTGTACCCTTGTGTACCTGGTGTCTGTGACAGCCAAAAGGAGGGCATCAGATCCTTTGAAACTGAGTTACAGATGGTTGTGAGCCACCACATGGGTGCTGGAAATTGAATTCAGAACCTCTGGGAGAGCTCTTAACCAATGAGCTCTCCAGCCCTATTGTTTTATTTTAAATTAACATTTTTGGTTAGCATAAGAAGAAATGAGTTGTGCTATGGTATTTCTATACATACACATCATCATGCTGTCTTCTCAGTCACGCCCCACTCCCCCTTCCCCCGACTATGGTGTGTGTGTGTGTGTGTGTGTGTGTGTGTGCGTGTGTGTGATGAGAGGCCCTGGGAATAGAAATTTTCATTTCCTCGGGAAGCATGTTGGGCTCCTCAGAGGGAGCCACTGGCAATGGGCCTTTAGTCAATGATAGCCCTGACTTAGGAAGGTAAGTCTGGAGCTGAGTCAGCTCCTGGGACACCTAGCAGGAGGAGATAACAAGGCCAGAACCGAGCTGATTTCCAAAATTCTTTGAGGTCTCACCAAATATAATGGAACTAACATAGCAGCCAATCAAAACAGTACTAATGTCACTGATTTTCCCTTAACAATCATATTAGAGGTTACCTAACCCTTCTAGAAAATTCCTCCAGCCCTGCATGAAAGGCAGCCTGTAAGCACCTCCAGTTGTCACTGTTGCAGTGTGACCTTTCTAGGGGAAAGGTGAACAGACATCTGTTCATCTCATATAAGGCTCTGATGATGGATACATGAAAGAGATGGTCTACTCAAGTTTAGTTTAGTGGACTGTAAGCTTATGGGGTTAGTTACAGGAGTACTGGTGACTCAAAGGCAGTTGTACCACCTCAAGCTCCTCCCACTTCAGCATTGGTTGGTGAGGAAAGCTGCAACTTCAGGGCTTCCTGTTCAATCTAGAGTCAGCTCTCCCAAGGAGGGTCACCTCTCCCCCAATAGTTAAGGCTTTTATGACTCCTTGGGTGGGGTCCTTGTGACTCTTGTAACTTTCTAAGTCTCTCCAGACTAAGTTTGTGAGCATCCTAGGTCTTGGGATTCTATTTTTGTCCTTCTAGGAAGGAATGTTTCAATTTGGAGAAAGTAGCTGCAAAAACACAGGTGATGAACATATTTTTTGTTGTTATTAAACGGAGATTATCACATGGCCTGGTATACAGCAAGCACTTAATGTCTGCAGCCAGACATTAAGTCTGTGTCTGCTCATATCTGTATGAATCTGATCATACATGAACATGTGGCACCAACAACAGGAATGATGGCTTAGCTGAACATAAAATGGTAATTAATACGTAACATTGTAAATTAAAGGAAAGTAACATCTAGTTATTTCTTGAAATGATAGAACATGTGTGAATTGGCTCTCCACGCAAGCTAGAAAATAATCTTATAAATAAACATATTCTACTGCACTGAGTCTTACATTTGAGTGAGCTTTCTGTCCAGCAGAGGTGGCAAAAAAGTAGCCGTGTGCTGATATTTTAGTAGTCTGTATTATTTAAACACATTGAAAGGTTAGGGTAAGCAAATGTGTAAGCTGTTACTATATTCACCGTACGTGTGGTCTGAGTGCTCACAGTGTACATGGTGTTAGTGTGGATGTTAACAGGAAATCTGGTGTCTTGCCAGGTGGAGCTGCAGTCCTGATCTAGCAAGGCCTATGGGTAGCTTAGGTTTTGTTAAACCCAAGTTTTTCTTCAGAGCCCTCCCTGGCTCTCTGGTTCCCTAGCATGTGCCAGGGCAGGGACAGGGTGAAGATTTTAGTGTTGAAGGTGAAAGAGAAGATGAAACGTGGAAGAAGGCTGAAAGGCACTAAGTTTCAGCCTCTGGCTTCCCTCTGCTGCCTCCTCTCTCTCCAAAGAAAACACAGGTGTGCCTAAAAGGAAACAAAATTTAGGATCTAGAAAATCACAACCTGTGATATTTGCATCATTAAATTAAAGTAGTCAAATTAAAGTTTCAGAGCTTGATCAGAACCCCAGACTTGCTCTCCGTCTTTGTGTCTTGTCTCTTTATTCTTTCACCCCCCCTTCCCTAGGGTCTCATCGAATCCTCGTGGGCTGGGGCAGGTCCTAGCCTTCCCCCTCTCCCTAAGGAGTGGAACCACAGTCCCTAGAGATTCCCTGTCCCCAAGGACCGACTTGGAGGAAAGCCAGAGAGCGGGTGAAGAAGGGGAAGAAATAGATGATGTGCTTGAGCCCAACTGACTCAGAGGAGACCGAGGATGCCCCTGCGTGGGGCCTGATGATGCTCTGCCCTGTTATCATTATCAACTGTTAGATTTTAAGATTCTGGAAAAGCTTAAAGCTGCAGTGTTTAATTATGGCCCCACTGCCCCCTTTATGTTGGCACTCCTTGAATCCTCTATGGAAGGATGGCTCATGTCTAAAGAATTTTCTCAGCTCACTCAAGCCACACTCACTGGAGGTGACTTTGTATTATGGAAATCAGAAGTGGCAGAAATGGCAAAAGAAATCAAAACCTTGCAAATACCACAGGGGTCCTGTGTTTATACCGACACAACAGACCATTGCCCAATTGTTGCTCTTTCCCAAGGTCTCTACTACAAATCGCTACCATAAAGACACCAGGGTCCCAGGCCAGAGGGGGATAACAGAGGCCTTTTGAGCCCAAAAGATTACGTCCACTCACCCCATGCTTACCTTGACTTTAAATGGAAAAACATTAGACTCGGGCACTGATGCCACCATCATCTCTGACAGGTTTTGGCAGGCTGCCTGCCCGCTGACCAACTTGGCTACCTACTTACAGGGGATTGGGCATTCCAAAAACCCTCAAGTCAGCGCTCAGACCCTTAGGTGGATAGATCAAGAAGGAAATTCAGGTACCATAGTCTCCTACATGATTCCCAATTTACCAGATAATCTCTGGGGGAGAGATATTCTCTCCCAAATGAATGTCTTCATGTGCAGCCCCAACGAAGTGGTGACTAAACAAATGCTGGCCCAGGGATTCCTGCCAGGACAGGGATTAGGAAAACAAGCACAAGGCATAAAAAAACCTTTGACTGTGACACAGAGATCTGACCAGTAAGGCTTGGGATCCCAGCCTCAGCCTTTTCCCTAATGACCATGGTCATACCTGCTCCCCAGACTCATGCAGAGAAAAGTTCCTGGACAGACACTGCCCCTGTCTGAGTTGATCAATGGCCACTAACTCAAGAGAAACTGGCTGCTGCAAAACAGTTAGTGCAGGAACAGTTGGCAGCTGGTCACACTGAGCCATCTTCTTCCCCCTAGAACACTCTGATTTTTGTTATTAAGAAAAAGTCCAGCAAGTGGAGACTCTTACAAGATCTCCATGTGGTTAACAAAGTTATAATTCCTATGGGAGCCCTGCAGCCTGGTCTCCCATCTCCTGCCGCCATCCCAACAAACCTCTTTAAAATTATTATTGATTTAAAATATTGCTTTTCCAACATACCCCTTCATCCAGATGATTGTCATCATTTTGCATTTAGCCTTCCTTAAATTAATTTCCAGGGACCCATGGACTGCTTTCACTGGCGAGTCCTCCCTCAGGGCATGACAAATAGCCCTACTCTGGCCCAGAAATATATAGCTCATGTAATCCAACCTGTCAGAAGTGCTTGGCCACAAATATACATCCTTCACTACATGGATGATATTGTGCTTGCAGCCCCTAATAGACAACAGGCCCGCTCATGTTTTCAACAACTTCAAAAGGTACTAAGTTCACAGGGACTTAAAATTTCCCCTGAAAAGATTCAGATCAAAGATCCTTATTACTATATGGGGTATGAGCTAGAGTTGGGACAGGTCCATACCCCAAAGATTGAGCTTCAGCTTTCCTCCCTTAAGACTTTACATGATTTTCAACAGTTGCTCGGGAACCTCCATTTTGTTCACCCCTACCTAAAGATTCCTCCCAAGGTTCTAGTTCCCCTCAATGAACTCCTCTCAGGAGACTCCCATCCTTTGTCCCCTCGAGCCCTTACACCCCGAGCCATTTCAGCCCTGCAGCAGATAAGTCAAGCCATATCTTCCCAAACCTCATTTCAAATTCATTACGCTGCCCCACTTTATTTTATTGTTTGTGCTACAACATATAATCTGGTGGGAGTCTTTTGGCAGCAGCCCCAGACTCCCGCAAAATGGTATGTCCTTTGTTATGGGTATATCTCCCCTCAAGTCCAAGTAAGGTTTTGGCAACCTATTATTCCTTGTCTGCTGCCCTAATTGTCAAAGGAAGAAAAATGTCCAGACAATATTTTGGTGAGGATCCTGATATTATTATTATCCCTTATACCTCAGATCAAGTTGAATGGCTTTTTCAATCTAATGGTGGTTGGGCTGTAGCCTGCACCTCCTTTGTGGGCACCATAAACAATCATTATCCAAATGACCCCCTTAAACAATTTGTAAAGATACATTCCTTGACTTTCCCCCAAGGTCACCTCCAAGACTCCACTCCTTGAAGGCACCTTGGTGTTTACAGATGGTTCCTTGATGGCACCTTGGTTTTACAGACAAAGCTGTCTATGTTGTACAAGATCAGGTTATTTCAGTGCAGTCCCCATATTCCTCTGCCCAGCTAGTAAAAATTGTTTGTAGTCCTTCAGGTTTTCAAAACATTATCAATGACTCCATTTAATTTGTATACTAATAGTGCCTATGTGGCCCATTCTATTCCTATCTTAGAGACAGTCCCATATACTAAGCCTGCTTCTACTGCTTCCAAATTATTTGTAGAGATTCAATCCTTAACTCTCAAAAGGACAGTGACATTTTTTGTGGGACACTTGAGAGCCCATTCTGACCTGAGTGGTCCTCTGTGGCATGGAAATGTCCTGGCCAACGGAGCCACTCCTGCAGCATTTCCTGCCCTACTTGATTCCATAGACTTGGCTAAATGGGCTCATGCTTCGCATCATTTAAATGCCTCTACCTTGCACCAAATGTTTAAGATTTCTAGAGATCAAGCAAGAGAAATTGTTAAGTCCTGTGGTGGGTGTGCCACTCTGCTGCTGGTTCCACACCTCGGAATCAACCCTAGGGGACTCATCCCTAATGAATGATGGCAGATGGATGTTACCCTTCTTCCTTCTTTTGGAAAGTTAAAATATGTGCATGTCACAGTTGATCCCTAGAATGGATTTATAGACATGTCTCCCCTTTCTGGAGAGGCATTGCCTGATGTGATAACACATATCCTACAAGGGATGGTCAAAGAGAGCATGAGAAAGGTGAGAGAAGGCCTAGAGAAAAGAGGGGGGAGGGAGAGGGAGAGGGAGAGGGAGAGGGAGAGAAAGAAGAGAGCTGGTATAAAAATTGGTTTTCAACCTCTCTGTGGTTATCAACCCTATTTCCTTCCATTTTGAGACTGTTAGTTGGGTTGTTTTTGCTTATTTCTTTTGGTCCCTGGCCCTTTAACAGACTTACCAATTTTGTGAAACAACAGATAGATAATTTGGCAACAAAATCTATCTAGGTACATTATCATGTTAGCTATGGAGGATCAAGAGACTCAAGATGAGGTTGATACTCCACCCAGGGTGTTCCCAAAACCCATTTCCACCCAACCTAAAAAAGGGGACTCCCACTCCTGGACCAAGTAGAGAGGGACTACCCAGAACCCCCTTTGAGTGGTGATCTAAGTTCTTGCTTAGGCTGCGAGGCAAAGCACTGCAAGGGAATATAAAACAAAAACTAAAAATATCTTTCTGGGTTCCCTGAGGGACAAGCCTGACTGCATATGGGTTGATGTCCAAACTATCCCCTCTCTAGGAAAAAGACTTCAGGACGGGTATGGCTCCCATGTCACTGAACAACACCAGGAGGACTGGAGCCATTACAATTTCTCCTTTAATTACTGGAGGTCAGGCCTCTATCCCCGCCTTGGCAAAGATTAAAATCACCAGTCCTTCAATACAAAGAAAAAGGGGGAGATCTTGAAAGTGACCTTGCTTAAACATTAACTTCCTTGCCAGCCATAAATGCTTACTGGCACAAAGTCTGGGCCTCTGTGGAAAAGTACTAGCCCAGTTGAGAACAAATAGCTATAGATCTTGTGGACAGGTGCCTAGTCATTCATTCTGTTCTGTTCTTTCTGCTGAACTTTTTACCCAGTCAACATCTTGTTCTTGAGAACACCTGCACTCCTCAGAGACAAAGAGACCCTACTTTACCCCCCCCACACCCCACATCCTGCTTCTGTGAGTGCCGGGCGCTCAAGACCTCGCCCTAAGATGGCGCCGGCTGCCCGAGAGCCGTGGAGTAAACAAGCCCTTATTTGGCAAGTGAGGCTGCACCCTGAGTAAGGAAATCTGGCATGATCTGATGCGAGCCTATGGAGAGATGAGACGTGGCATGCACTGATTGGTCTCTACAGGGTTATAAGCCATGCTGCAGAAGGGAACAGGGTCACTTCTGCTAAGCTGAAATAGAAGCCTGAGTAAACCGCTTTGAGAAGGAGCCTGAGTGTTGTGTGTTTTGTTCCTGCGGGTCGGGAAAAGCGTGCGACATCTGGTGGCCTGTACGGGGAAAATCGCAGTAGAGCGACCCATGCAGAAGAGGTTCCAGAACTCTCAGCGGACAGGGCAACCGGTTAGTAAGCACCCAGTAAGTATTGGGCCCACATTAGGTCACGTTCCCAGAGACGATAGTTGCAAGCCGGGGTAAAGCGGAAGCGTGGAGTTTTAAAAGTGAAACTGAAATGGGGAATTCTTCATCTCGCTCAGTTAAGACAGCTCTAAAGGAATTGCTCAGTGCTAGGGGTTTGAAAATGAAAGATGCGACCCTTGAGGTTTTTCTAGAGGAAATAGATACTGTAGCCCCCTGGTTCGCAGTGTCGGTGCATATGACAGTCTCTAGCTGGGAGAAATTAGATAGAGATCTTTGCATGGGAGCAAGGTAGCCTGAAAGGGGGAGTAAGAGGAGTGTGGAAGCTAGTTCACAGATGTTTGGAGGACGAGAGATGCTGTCAGGCATTAGAAAAGACAACAGATGCCCTGGAGCAACTTAAGGAAGATAGATCAGAAAAGGCGGAAAGAGAAAAAGGGGGTTGTAAAACTAAGGCCCTCTATCCGAGCTTGTGGGATTTGGAGAGCTCGGAGGAGGAAAGTAGTTCTGAGGAGGAGGAGGAATTGGAAAAGCGAGAAGAAAATTTGGAGGAGCTACTAGCTAAGATGGAGTCTCTGGCCCTAGAGAGGAACAGGGAACCGAGGAAGAAGAAGAAGGTGGAAGTAGCCGCGCCTCAGCAGCCGAAGCCTTCCGCTCCACCATCTTGGCAGACGCCACCCTTGCCGCCTCCGCCCTATGTGGATACCTCTCCATTATCTTGTCAGCCAAACCTCCAATCCATGTGTCTGGACATTTGGAAGGAGCCCCGCATAGCTTTCCCTGTATTTCAGGATGCCAATAATCAGAGATATCATGAGCCACTGGATTTTAAGCAATTAAAGAGCCTTGCTGAGTCTGTAAAGACTTATGGTATTAATGCCTCCTTTACACAGGCTCAACTAGAACGTTTGGCCGCCCATGCTATGACTCCAGCTGATTGGATGAGTACAGTGAAGGCTTGCCTTACAGTGGGTCAGTACTTAGATTGGAAGGTTTTCTATCAAGAGTTTGCCCAGCAGCAGGCAGTGCAAAACCAAAGACAGGGGAATCAGGCCTGGGACTTAGACATGCTTATGGGACAAGGAAGATTTGCCACTAATCAGGTTGGATATTCTCTGCAAGTTTATGAGCAGATTAACAACATGGCAGTCAGAGCTTGGAAATCATTACCTAATAGAGGGGAGGTGAGAAGGCAACAAATGCTGTCGCCCATTGCCTGGAAGCATGGGCTGCTTGGGGAAAACCACAAGAATTAAAGACTGATAACGGTCCAGGCTACACTGCTGCATCTTTTCAGTCTTTCTGCAAACAGATGCAAGTGACCTTGAAACACGGTTTGCCTTATAACCCACAAGGTCAAGGGATAGTCGAAAGAGCACATCGTATGCTCAAGGAATGTCTTCTAAAACAAAAAGGGGGAATTGGACTTAGTCGTACCCCCAAAGAACACATTTCCCTTGCCTTATTCACTTTAAATTTTTTGCAATTGGATGCCAATGGCCACTCAGCGGTGGAGAGACACACAAATTGGCAGCAAACCTTCAGATGTCAGGTAAAATGGAAGGATATACTAACAGGAAGATGGAATGTCCCAGATCCTGTATTGGCCTGGGCAAGAGGGTCTGTTTGTGTCTTTCCACAGAATCAGCATGATCCAGTTTGGGTCCCAGAAAGGCTGGTACGAAAATGCAACATGGATGATCCTCCTGCTTCTTCCCCTGATGAAGAATCCTGTGGCAACGGAACATCGGTGGGGGATTCTGTCAGCGTTTCCAAAACCAATGCCAGTACGCCATGATGCCCAAGTTTTTCCTCGGTTTTTTAGTAGTAATCGTAGTCTTGAGTCACCCTTTTTGCCCTTAGATAAAGAAATTGCTAGTGTTAATAGTGAGTTTAAAATTCAGCTTTTAGGTAGCCTTTGTTTTGTTAAGATAGCTAATATTAGTGAGAATTTTGATTGAATTCTTTTGTATAATCAGACTGCCACTTGGTTTGATGTACACGAGGGACCTGTGACTGGTGTCCTCGTGATGAAAGGAGCATGGCTGGATGGTTGGTGGCCTGCCCATGATGGAGAGGATCTGTTTGGGAAATCTTGGGATGACCCTAAAAATTCTTCCAAGCCCCCCAGACAGCCTCGGTGGGCCCCCTTTTGTTTTGGCTATACAGGAACAGAAACATTGTTTCCCTGGACAGGTTGTCAGGATAGGGGGGTACAGTGGGCCAAAAAGGATTATTTTACCTTTTCCCCAGAGATAGGGACAAAATTTAATGTTACTTTTGCTGGTAGGAATTTTACCTGGCAGGATCCTAGCCTGGAAACACCTGCTAATCCTTTTAATGTTTGGCTGTTGCCCTTGTGGGGATCTCGGTGTGTTGCCTCTTTTGTCTCTGCCGTATGGTCTAAGCCCAAAAACGAGATCTGGCTCTAGTGGTGCAAGCTTTCTATGCCATTGAGGCTGGACCCTGCCCCCAAGCACGGCTTGCAGGCCTCCATGACTAGTCGCATGTTGGGCAAGGCACTGCACTGCACTGAGCTTGCTGACTTGCTTGTGTGCAGGGAAGTATACTTGTGTGCATATGGGTTTGCATCCCTAGACCCCGTCCTGGCAGAAAAGGATGCGGGATGGGTCTGCCATCGCCCTACGAGAGGATCCCTGGGAGAGGGTAGTACAATCTTCCCACGTTTCTCTCACCGGGCTCAAGTCAATGCTTCCTGTGATTTATGTAAAACAAAAAAGGGGAACTGTTGGGTGCTCAAGACCTTGCCCTAAGATGGCGCCAGCTGCCCGAGAGCCGTGGAGTAAACAAGCCCTTATTTGGCAAGTGAGGCTGCACCCTGAGTAAGGAAATCTGGCATGATCTGACTCGGGCCTATGGAGAGATGAGACGTGGCATGCACTGATTGGTCTCTACAGGGTTATAAGCCATGGTCCGGAAGGGAACAGGGTCACTTCTGCTAAGCTGAAATAGAAGCCTGAGTAAACCGCTTTGAGAAGGAGCCTGAGTGTTGTGTGTTTTGTTCCTGCGGGTTGGGAGAAGCATGCGACATGTGAGTATATAACCTGTGTGGGAACAATAAAAATTTGACAGCTTGATCAGACCTCTTGACTTGCTGTCCATTCTTCACGTCTCTTGTCCTCTCATTCTTGTCCAGGTGGTCCCCCAGTCCCCGTTCACTGTCCCGCAGGCCAGGACATCTAGATGTCGAGCTACTTCTGCTTCATGTACTGAAACATTTCCTCCAGTCTTTCCCAGTGCTGTTCATTAGAAGATAGTGTTCTTAGTGGAGGGTTGTACATGGACATGCACAGATGTTCATACAAGGTAAGCACATACAGAGGATCTCTAGAGATTGCTAGTCACCCAGACAAGCCAGAACCTTCTCTCCAAGCTTCTGAGGAAGTTAGAAACCCTGTTTTATGGTAGTGACTAAAGACAAAGAAACCAAATTCACCCCATCAGCCAATGTACACAGATGCCCCAAACCACCTACAGATTCCATGTTTGACTAAGCACAAAAACTCTTCCAGAAGTGGTTGAGAAATTTGCTATCCATCCTTTGGAAAGTAAAGTACAGAGTATGCTCTGCTTGGGTAGAAGTCTCAATTCTTCAGTTCTCTATCTCCTCCAATAAAATGTCCTTTCCATATCCTTCCCATACTCATGTACTCAGTTCCAGGATATAACCTCCAAGACGAGGGAACTCCCCAGCAACACTCACAGAAAACAGGGTTGACAAGGTGCACCTCTAGCCTCTGTCTGTGTGAACCAAGAAATAGGCAAAGGAAAGAAACCCATTTGTATTACAAGAAGTACGTAGGCCATCACTAACTCAAAGTTCTGAGAATAGCACGCCACCTATCATGAAGACATGGAGGTTTGTGACATATCATTCACCTGTCTCCCTTATTTAACTTCAAGTTGAGCAACAATATGATTGCCAATAAATCAGTTTCATACAAGAGGCCAAATTTCCAGAATCCTTGTGTATAGAAAGAGAAATGAACAATCACAGTACATGAGGTGGTGGCTGGGCGGGAGTGTGGATTACTAATGTGATCATTGAAAGCAGAGAATGATGGGTAAATGGTGCTAGAAATCAGCCTGACTCAGCTGCCTGGTTCTACATGCTGCGATGGGTCTGGTGTTCATTATAGATTCTTACAGTTTGGCTTTAAGTCTCCAAAGTGCTGGTGCAGCAGGACACATTCCCCTGAACTGTCTTATTCTCCTGTCTCATAATGTCCAAGTTATTCTTCAGCTGAGTCTCCTTTATTAGTTGCCATTTGTGGATGTTGCTAGAAATACACTCTGCATAGTAATCCCCTGCCAGACTCCTCCTAGTCCTTCTTCAAGTCTGCATTATCCCCTCCAAGTCTAAGAAACCCATGAAGACCTAGGAAAAAGCCCAGTACAGTGATGACAGTGCGCTCCCAAGACTATGAACAAACAATAATCAATTCAAGGAAGAGTTAGCAAATCCTGAAGTTCTCAACACCAAGAGGGATCCATGGCACTCCAATAGAAAGAGGAATTTCTACCTGTCCTTGGCTGTCCAATGTAATGGGGAAACATCAAATGGTATGGGGCAAATAACCTGAACAGGACATAACACACAAGGAAAGGACAAACACTCTACCTTTTCCTTAACAATTATCTCTGTAAAGCCCTGTGTAGGTCCCAGATGACTAGAGCCAGATACCAATCTCAAGGTGTGAATCACTTTTTTTTTTGAGGTTTCTCAGGCTGGCAGGACAATGCTGGGAGGAGTAACAGTCTCTTCCACACTTAACAAAATTTAATCACATTGCCCCAAGGCATGCTAATGGCTAAGAGGCAAAATGTACAGAACTAGCGCTGCAGATTCTCCAGTCCATAATCAATAAAAGGCACGAATGGCCATTTCACAAATGTTGCTGTCCCTGACAGGCACTTTCCAATAGAAGCCAGTATTCGTAAGCTCCCTGAGGTTCTCTGAGGCATCAGTGCTCTCATCCTATTAGCTTGGAGGTCTCCTATAAAAAAGGAGTTGACCTGTGAAGGACCTGGCCCCCCAGGAGGATAAAACCTCATGAACATAGATCATGTATACTCCATCTGTGTCCTTGATGCCTCCATATCAGTATATCTCATATTCCGTATCATATACTCTGAGAAATTATGGCGGTTATTAAACTTTTTATACTGTTCCAAGGCCAGCAGAGGCTATATTTACAGGTAGAGGGGACCTGTCTGCATTAGCTCCCTAGTAGGCCTTGAGGGGGGATGTATACTATCATGTTCTAAAGAGTCTAGGCCACAGGTCTTGGCCCAAGTCATTTCTATAGTTTTCACAACAACAATTCGATATTCATGAAAACAATTACTGCAGTGTGAGAGGTTGCACATAATTCTGAGGATGAGACCCAAGAGCAGAACAGTTTTAAAACTTGCCCAAATTATTTCAATGTGTTTCCAAGGTGACCACACATGCCAAGAGCAGTGCTGTGTAAATGGGGTTCCCAGACCTCAGCAGCAGCAGCACCTACAAATAGTGAGGCAGACATATCCTCAGGCCAAACCAGGGGCACTTGGACCCTGATTCTGGAGAGAAACACAACATGCAGTTATGTATATACAAACACAAGGGAGAGAAGCCAAGAAACGGAAGGAGAGAAAGACCATAGAGAGACACAGTAAAACAGAGACAGAGGAACACAGAAAAAGAACACAATGGTATATAGAAAAAAATACAACGAGCAATATTAATGCAAAGTATAGGATATTAGCAACAGGAGGATCAGCAATGACCTGAGCCATTCCAGTTAAGCATTGAGATGGAAAAATTGGGATCAGGCCCCTTATCTATTACCATGACCTTCCCACACGAAATCACCTGGCAGGGAAGTATGAAGCATCACAACCAATTCACAACAGTGTCACACAATTCACTTCTTGTCAGTGTCTTTCCAAATACATTTTGGGAATGTCCTTTCCACTGCCTTAATCCCTGATTTCTGTTACTCAGACTACTGGCTATCATTTTCATTGGAGAAACCAAAAGATATGGGGGATTACATTTCCTGCCAAAGCTTCTGGTTCTTCCTCCTGTCTGAGAAGCATTTAGGAACATGAGATTGTGCACAGGGACACTCTGAAGGTACAGCCCAAGGCCTTAAAAGGAAAGGGTGGTGCTGACATAGCAGACCTAACATAGAAATAATGGTGTCTGAAGCAGTGCATATATATTGTCCAAGATTCCTTTTGTGATCAGGATCAGATCTCAAAGATCATTTCTTTCACTGGTCATCAGCTACTACTGTATGGTCAGCCTCTACATTTCATCCTTTAATTGTGTTAACATTCTGTCTAAGCTCCACCCCACAGTTACCTGGCAACAGCTAGGTAGGCCTGGCCCACTATAAAAGGGGCTTTTAGCCTCCTCCCCCCTCTCTCTTGTTCCCTCGTTCCTCTCTTGCTCTTGCCTTCCTTCCCCCACTCTCTCCCCATTTCCTTTCCCCATCTCTCTCCACACATTCATGACCAGCCTCTACTCCTCTACTTCTTTACCCGCCCCGTCTGCCTCTCTCTGCCTCTACTACCCTCTTGACTCCCGCCCCCATGCCCTGAATAAACTCTATTCTATACTATACCGTCTGTATTAAGTTTACCCCACAAGGTCTCAGAAGATTTGAATATAGCTTCAAGAGTTTGCCTAGATTGTGATGAAGACTTGTCCAGTAAATAATCTCTTCTCTCCCAAGGAGCTTTTGGTTCCAGTGTTATTATGATGCAATGCATTTATTTTTAAAAGAAAGACTGTTTTATATATTCAGATAAATGAATTGATATATTTTTGAGTTAAAATGTGAGATAAATATATATCTGCCCCATTTAGAAGGGGGATAGGGTGAAATGTATGTGTGCCTTTGTTTCCAGATCTAAATGTATCTAGAAGAGTATGGCACCAAAAGAAGAAATGGGGACAACTTCCACCCTGTGCCCTTTCATAGCTTCTCAAATTACATGATTTTATTTGTGTCAGACTCAGAGCCCTCCCCTTCCCGACACCCCAAAATCTGTGCTGATGACATTTTCCTAAATAGAACTTTGGCCAGGTAAACACGAGAGTTGTTTGGTCCTCAATAAATCCTGTTTTGAGCCCACCGAGTGATCTAGTTAGATAGTTTTTCTGCTCCATTGGTTATAATTCCTGTTTTGACAAGGAAAAGAAAATTGGGGAGGGGGATCTACCTAGGCTCTAAAAATGCTTTCTCTTTTCATGGCTTGCTTTTGTTTTTTTCTCCTAAAATATTTGGCTGGCTTACAACTGCTCTCAGGCTAAAGTCCAATTCTTTATTTTCAATGTAATGGTTTTGTTGTTTGTCTTGTTTCTTATAATTTGGTCTCATGGTTTCCTGCCTGGAGTTTTCTATTCTACTCAAGTGCTCTCTTGTGATCACCGCTCTTCTCTCTTTCCTTCTCCCTCCCCTCTCCCCTTCTTCCTCTCTCCTCCTCTTTATGTTCTTCTAACCCCCCAATATGTATACTCTAGCGTTTCTGTTTTCCAAGCTTTCATAAAAGATCAATTAGGAACCTGGGGGGATAGAGGGAGTTGGGGCATCGCTCAGTGGTGAATTACTTAGCATTGGGAAAAAATCAGCTGTCAGATTGAATCATGTCTATGAAGTTTCACTCAACTCCCAGTCTTCTATGGCTCTCCTTTTAGGTTCCTACAATAATGCATAGTCTGATATACACCCAGGGCCTATTTGCTTTAGTCTTATTAGGAGTATGTATACTCTGTCCTCCCAAACAAACTGCCAAACTTGTTTTCAACGATAGCTGGGTATGACAGTTTTCTGAAACTCCTTTTTCTTGATGTAGTCATATGTTTGGTTGATGCCCCAGTAATGCCTTGTTTTTTTGAGACAGGGTCTCATGTAGCCCAGGCTAGCCTTGAACTTGCTGTGTAGTATAGACCAGGATGAACTTGACTTGTGAGTGCTGGATTGCAGGTACGCATGGTTTGTCCAGCTGCAATGATGCTTTTTGTAGGTTCTTTCTTTGTTTGTTTTGAGTCAGGGTCTTTTTACCTAGCTCTGGGTAGCCTAGAACTTGGTATGTTGACCAGTCTGGTCTTAAACTCACAGAGATCTGTTAAAGGTGTGTGCCACCTCATCTGACGGCAATGAAGAGATTAGTTAATCTTTGTTGTTGTAATTATTTAATTCAGCCTCTGGTTAATCCGACTATCTGCAGCGGCTCTGCCTAGCCCAGCCGCCATGATTCTCGGCCGGAGGCCACATGCATGCTGCAGCTAGAAATGGCCAACTAGAAACACCAGCCCTGCCACCCATGAGACGTCAGCGTGGGAGAGGGCTCAATCTCCCATGCTGTCTCTGCAAGGCTGGGCATTGCCCAGGCCATCCCGCCATCCACGCGGGCTCAGTAGAGAGATGAGACTCTAATGCTTAAAGATTAATCAAAGGCTTATATATTTGGTAATGATCAGTAACAGATACCCATACAATCAGAAGTGTAACCCAATACCCAACCTAGATATACCAACTACCTTTGACTACTACAGACACAGGAACATCCGCCTCCATCTCCTCTCTCTCTTCTCCTGTCTCCTAGCTACTCCTCTTCCTTTTCCTCCTCTTCTCCTTACTTCTCCTCTTCCTCTTCCTCTCCTAACTCTTTGTTAAAATCTTTTTTCATGCATATGCTTACTTGATGTGCTCAATGGTGGTACTAAACTACATCATGGCAGCAAGAAATTATCACTCAAAATCACCCTAGCAGAACAAAAGAGACCCAGGTAGAAATTAAACCCAGGAAAGCACATGGTGTTTTACTATTGTATATTTCTAAACAGAATATTTTTGAGAAATAAGATGCGTAAAAAATTGCCCTTCTCATTTGGCTCATTTACTGCACTGCATTTTAGGATCAGAGTACTGCTTTCCTGGTAACCACGGTGAAATAATTAGGTGTTTTGCTATGGGATCAGCCAATTCACAAGTCCCATATTTCAAGTCAATTGAAGAATTCAACTAAAATCTTGGCACTTCTGATCCTTGAGTCGCATTTTCTACACCTATGTCTGTTGTTTTTTTATTTTTTTCATTGCATTGTATTGGTAAAAATGTATTCTTTGAGGATGAATGGAGTGCGAAAGGAGAGAAACAGAATTAAGGGGACACAGGAAGGGAAAGGCGTCCCGTCTGGCTGAAGAATCCTACCAGCTGAGCAAAGAGTTCCCTGACAGTTAACAGCATTTGCTGTTACAGGGCAGTATTCCTTTTATATAGAACTATTTTCAAATAAGAATGTTGAAACAGAGACCATGTTTAAGGCTTACTCATATATGGCCTTACTCCTTCCCAGATGTAAACTGCAGTTTTCTTGGACTCTCACATACAAAAAGTCCTTCCTTTACAGTAAAAATGTAGCTTAACTCTTTTTGAAACCCTCGTGACCCAGAGTCCTTCCCTAATCATCTGCAATCCTACCCAGTGCACCCTGGGAAATGCCCTGTGATCTCATTCAGTTCCTTGGCAATCCTTGAGATATGACTCTAGAAGTCAGAAGTGTCTATACAGATAGTGTAAAGACACTGAAGTGAGCTCCCCTGGAAAATCCACATTCACACTTGGGGTTGCTTGCACATTGCATATTCCATTTTGTGCCTCTCTTATGGGTGTGTGTGTGTAATAATTGATGCCAAGAAAACTCTTCCAGGGAAGCTTTAGAATGGGAGGGAAAATGAGTCTGGACAATTTTGATCCCTGGAACTAGTAAAAATAAAAAGGCAAACTACCAAGAACAACCAGTGTGGCATATGTTCTGTGTGTCAATCACTGCTACGAGATGCTACAGAACTTACCACTCTGTGGAGGCCAAGGGTTGAGACTGTTAGCTCGGTGAGTTACACTCAGCCAGGCAGGTTGCAGGCTGAGTTGTGTTTACAGTAAGTGATGGCAGCATGAACTGTTTTCCTCTTCTACACATGAGGAAAAGACTCCAAGAGGTTAAGGGATTTGACCATGATCTCAGGACTAAGTGAGAGAGCCAGGATTCTGATGCGAAGCTTTTGACTCCCTGGTTCTTGTGGTTTATCTCGTCTTTACATTTTATTTTCCCAAAGTTGGCTATGTTTGGAAAACAATTTATGCATATGCTTGCCTTTATCTCTAATGAGATGGTAAAACCTTTAAGTGGGGACCATACTTTAGTTATGCAGAGCAGAGGTTGCTGAAAAGCTCCTATCCTCCATCCTCCAGAATAACTAATGTGTGAACCATCATGGCTAACAAAAGCAGTGTTACATTAACTAAGTGCCTTGTTCTTTGTGAAATTTCTCCTAATTGTTTACCTTACCATGCTAGCTCTTTGATTCAAGTTAATTTTCTTTGATCCCAGGAGTACACGGGAAACTATTTTTTTCTTAATCACTCTTGTCTCTCTGGGTGTTGTCTCTCATTGACTACAATATCACAACATGCTCAACATGCTCATGCTTGTGAAAAAGTCTCACAAACAATAACTGCTTTCATTCCTCACAGTTATTCTGAAAACTAAGCTTATTTTCAGAACATAGATTTAGTGAGAGTGTTGGACTCGAAGATCCAAAACCAGGGAATGCGCTCTCACAGAAACACACACGGATGGGACTCACTGCAATAACATGAGGTTTAATGATACCAGTGCACTAGGACTCTCTCACATGCAGGCAAGCGAGCCCCGAACAAAGCTGGGAGCAGTTCTTATAGAGTTCACGAGGGCAACCACAAAGTCTGACCTTTCCATGTCCGGTCTCTAGGTGACTCAGATTATGACAAGGAGTGTCCTGGAATGTGTCTGTGTGCTCTGGGCCTTCCTCACCCACAGGTGGGTTCCCTTCCCTGTGGTCTGAGGAATGTTAATCAGCCTCTCCCTTCTTCCTCTGAATGTTAATCTAGCAAGTGTCCTCTGACTAAGGAATGTGCCCTTCCCAGGATGCGTCCTGGGACAGTGGGGTTCTTTTAAATTTAAGTTCAAACAGAGACCTGAAAGTCCTACAAGAGTTATAGCCAGCTGTGCAGGCCTGCTCCTTGGAAAACTATAGAATATGATTGCAAATTGAAGGCCAGCTGAGACACCCTAATAATACAGTTTGTCAAAACAAAAAAGAACTAGGGGGACAACAGAGCCACAGAGGTCTTTCTTAGCATTCTTAAGGCCATTGGTTCAATCCCCAGTGCCTTTCCCTCAATGTTTTAGTTGCTTTGCTCATTGCTCTGGCAAAAGCAAGTTAAGAACAAAAAGAGTTTATCTGAGATCAGTTAGAGTGTACAGTCTGGAAGTCACAGTGGCAGGAGCATGAGACATCTCCTCCCTAGACAGAGAGCAGATTGTTGCTGCTGTTGTTCATTTCTCTTTTTTTTATAGTCTGGGACCCCAGCCATGAGATAACAATGCCACTTTCAGGTGAGTCTTAAACCCTCAGTTTCTGGAAACACCCTCATAGACTCACCCAGAGGTATGTTTCCATAGTGTTTCAACATCCAGTCATGTTGACAATAAAGATTAATCATCACACAAACAAAACAGATTTACAGGCACGTCTCAGTTAGGGTTTTCATTTATGTGAACAGGATAACATTTTGGGGCTGACTTACAGGTTCAGAGGTTCAGTCCATTATCACCAAGGCAGGAGCATGGCAGCCTCCAGGCAGGCATAGTGAAGTGTGAAGAGCTTTTCGGGCTGTTTGACAGGAATCTAACATTGGCCAAGGACAAGGAAATGGGCTTTAGGCAGGAATCAGAAATTGAGACATACAAGGGAGTAAGTTCAGTCAGGAATCTAAGTCTTAGGCTAGAACAAAAAAGTAGGCCTCAGGCATGAATATGACTGTAGGCTAGGACAGGGAAGTAGGCTCGATATTTTTGTCATCCTAATGAGCCCTTAGAAACAGTGATCATGAAGTGATCACGGGACTTTGTCTATTGCCTTGTTCGATCCTTGACTATTTGTATCTATTGTATTGCTGGTTCCTCAACCTAGAACTGACCTAAATACTTGCATATAATTAAAATGGTTTAAAAGAAAATTGGAAAAACATAAACCTATCTTCAGCCTCAGAACTGACTGGGACCATGCTGCAATATTCTTTAATCATATCTTTTCTTTTAATCCTCACTCCTGTGCTGGAGAACCTGTTGACTAACTGAGCTGGCTTGGTCAGTGAAAGAATTGCTGAGAGTTCTACCTCTTGTTCTAAAGGCATCTAGGAGAAGACTGCATTCCAGGCAGCTAGGAGGAGGATCTTAAAGTCCACACCCACAATGACACACTTCCTTCACCAAGGTTATACCCCTTAATAGTGCCACCCTCTGGGCCAAGCATATTCAAACCACCATACGGGGTAAGCCTTGGCAATCCCTTAGAAACATTTGGAAAAGAGAGGGATAAGGGTTGTACTCTTCTCAGAATACCAAGAGAGACTTGTGTGTTGATTAGTATCTCAGGAACATTAGGTAACAAGCTTCAGGCACTACAGTATTGCCCTCATTCCCCAGGCTTGTAGTAGGAATCATTGTTGAGGTAAAGCAATGCCACCTAATGGCTGTCAAGGAGTGAAGCTCTTCACTGGATAAATGGCACAGACTCAGAGCTGGCCATCACCCCTGCCTGTATCTCTCAGCACAATCCACAAGTTCTATTGATTTTACCCTCTCTTGTTTATCCTCCTGTCCAGTTTGATACTGGTTTCTTGACTTCCTTAGGCAATGCTAAGATTCTTCCATTGTCTTTCTGCACATTCTGTGCATAATCTTATAGTCAGACTTTATATATATATATATATATATATATATATATATATATATGTATATTCATTAGACTGAGATAAACTATTTAGTCCCCTCCTAACCATTCAACAAAAGGTTGAATGAAAGAAAAGTACATCTTCAGAAACTAATCTTTGGCTGAGGTTATAGTTCAATGGTACAGTCTGTGCAATTCAAGTGCAAGGTCCTGGATTCCATTACTGCACTAAAACTAATGAGCCCTTACCTTCTGGCTCTTAAAACGAACAAATAAACACAAAAGTATTCTATCTCTAGCATCTACCATATAGTAAGGCTCCATGAGGGTTTCAGAAAACATTACCTCAGTGCTGTTGGACCTGACACGCCCCATGCCAGGTTCACTGCATTACCTATCAGTCAAGCATGAACAGAAAGGTTTCTGAAACAGACAGAAAGAAGTGTCTGTTCTGGAGCAGCTCAGTTAACAAAGAGATACTTAAAGATTAAAGACACAGGAGTAAGGAGGTGTGGGTGCAAACAGTGGCACTCACACCTTGGCAGTCACTAACAACATCTAGTTAGACTTAAGGCCTGAGCAAAAGGAGGGAAGTAGTGCCTGCTCCTGGGAGTCTAGCCGGTGAGAGACCAGTGAGGTTATGACGTCACTAAGAGCCTACCTTATTAAATTCACTACTCTGTAAACTCATTCCTATCTGCATTCTGAACACTTATAAGTATACCCATGGATAAGCATAGATCCCAACCCTCACGAAAGCAGCTTTTCTTTGTGACAGGCAAAAATCATTATAGAAAAGCACAACTGGACGGTGAGGTTTGGGTGGGTGATGGGTCCTGAGTGCCCCAGGCTCCCAGCTGCAGTTCCAGAGTATAGGGAATTAGAGAAATGACACCCTTCACAAAAGTCACAAATAATATAAAACACCTTGGTGTGAATCTAACCAAGCAAGTGAAAGATCTGTATGACAAGAACTTCAAGTCTCTGAAGAAAGAAATCAAAGATCTCAGAAGATGGAAAGATCTCCCATGCTCATGGATTGGCAGGATTAATATAGTAAAAATGGCCAGCCATCTTGCCAAAAGCAAGCTACAGATTCAATGCAACCCCCATCAAAATTCCAACTCAGTTCTTCATAGAGATAGAGCAATTTTCAAACTCATTTGGAATAACAAAAAAAAAACAGGATAGTGAAAACTATTCTCAATAATAAAAGAACTTCTAGAGTAATCACCCACCATCCCTGACCTCAAGCTGTAGAGCAATAGTGATAAAAATTGCATGGTATTTGTACAGAGACAGGCAGGAAGATCAATGGAATAGAATTGAAGACCTAGAAATGAACCCACATACCTATGGTCACTTGATCTTTGACAAAGGAGCTAAAACTGTACAGTGGGAAAAGGACACCATTTTCAACAAATGGTACTGGTTGAACTGGAGGTCAGCATGTAGAAGAATGCAAATCGATCCATTCTTATCTCCTTGTACAAAGCTGAAGTCCAAGTAGATAAAGGACCTTCACATAATACCAGATACAATGAAACTAATAGAAGAGAAGGTGGGTAAGATCCTCAAATACCTGGGCACAGGGTGTCCTGAACAGAACACCAATGGCTTATGTTCTAAGATCAAGAATTAACAAATGGGACCTCATAAAATCACAAAGCTTCTGTAAGGCAAAGGACACTGTCAATAGGACAAAACGGCAATCAACAGATTGGGAAAAGATCTTTACCAATCCTACATCCTATAGATGGTTAATATACAATATACACAAAGAACTCAAGAAACTAGACTCCAGACAACCAAATAACCGTATTAAAAATGGGGTACAGAGCTAAACAAAGAATTCTCAACTCAGGAAACTTGAATGGCTGAGAAGCACCTAAAGAAATGTTCAATATCCTTAGTCATCAGGGAAACACAAATCAAAACAACCCTGAGATTCCACCTCACATAGTCAGAATGGCTAAGATCAAAAACTCAGGTGATAGCAGATGCTGGTGAGGATGTGGGGAAAGAGGAACACTCCTCCATTGTTGGTGGGATTGCAAGCTGGTACAACCACTCTGGAAATCAGTCTGGCGGTTCCTCAGAAAATTGAACATAGCATTACCTGAGGACTCAGCTATACCACTCCTGGCATGTACCCAGAAGATGTTCCAACATATAACAAGGACATATGTTCCACTATGTTCATAGCAGCTTTATTGATAATAGCCAGAAGCTGGAAAAAACCCAGATGTCCTTCAACAGAGGAATGGATACAGAAAATGTGGTACATTTACACAATGGAGTGTTACTCAGCTATTAAAAACAATGAATTCATGAAATTCTTAGGCAAATGGATGGAACTAGAAAATATCATCCTGAGTGAGGTAATCCAGTCACAAAAGAACACACATGATATGCACTCACTGATAATTTGATATTAGCCCAAAAGCTTGCAATATCCAAGATACAACTCACAGACCACATGAAGCTCATCAAGAAGGAAGACCAAAGTGTGGCTGATTTGGTCCTTCTTAGAAGGAGTAACAAAATTCTCATGGGAGCAAATATGGAGACAATGCATGGGACAGAAACTGAAGGAGGGCCGTCTGCAGACTGTTCCACCTGGGTATCCATCCCATGTGCAGTCACCAAAGGTAGATGCTGATGTGGATGTCAGGAAGTGCATGCTGACAGGAGCCTGATATAGCTGTCTCCTTAGAGGTCTGCCAGAGTCTGACATATACAGAGGTGGATGCTCACAGCTAACCATTGATCTGATTATGGGGTTCCCAATGGAGGAGTTAGAGAGAAGACTGAAGGAGCTGAAAGGGTTTGTGGCCCCATGGAGAGAGCAACAATACCAACCAACCAGAGCTCCCAGGGTCTAAGCCACAAGCCTGGGAGCACATAGGGAGGGACCCATGGCTCCAGCTGTATATCTAGGAGAGGATGGCCATGTTGGGCATAGGTGGGAGAGGAGATCTTTGGTCCCATGAAGGCTGGATGCCCCAGTGTCGGGGAATTCGATGGCAGAGAGGTGGGAGTGGGTGGGTGGGGCACATCCTCATAGAAGCAGGAGGAGGGGAGATGGAATAGGGGGTTCCTGGCCGGGGTTGGGGGGGGGAGTGGGGAAAGAGGATAACATCTGAAATGTAAATAAAATATCCAATAAAAGATTTAATTTAAAAAAAGAAAAAAGTAAAAGAAAAGCATAACTGGTCAAAATACAGGATCACTGATCTGGGATGCCCAGGCACTGTGGATATATTTACAACACAACTTCTGCATCTAAGGCTCAGGAAACACTGCAAAACAAGTGATGGTAATGTTGTAAGGACCAGAGATTTAGAAGTCTGTTGTGAGGATATGTCTCATAGAGATGATAGAAAAGCTGCCCTATGATACTTCTGTAGAGTGAAAAATTATAGATACTGGGTATATAGAATTCTTTTTAGACATATAAAATACTCTTTAGGCTTTCTTTATAAGGACATGGAAAATTTTCTGAGAAACTGAGCCATGAAGCAAGTTAGGAATGTGGAAAGACCAGTCACCATTACTGGAACTGGCCTATCACAAAGAGAAAGGAAAAAAATGCAAGTGAATTAGGTGGAACCAAGCTGGGAACCAAGCTGGGAACCGCAGTGACAGGGAAAGGCCACAGTGACAGGGCAGGACCACATTCTTGAGAAAGATAAGCGTACAGAGAGTTTTCACCTGATCCTGACTCATGTAGGTTGGGTTCCTTTGGAATGTTCCACTATTTTTATGTTATGCCACCTCAACAACCATGACCCCCCTCCCCATTCCTTGGTTTGTGGTTTTTCCCCTTAAAAACCCCTCTCAAACTGGCTGTCGGGGTCAATTCAGCTCCTTCGTGGGCATACGAATTGACCGGCAGCTAGCTGTCACATGCCCTAATAAACCTCGATATTGTTCCCGTGCACGGTGTCTCGAGCAGATTACTGGGTGGTCGCGACTTTTTGAGACTTGAGTGAGGGTCTGGCCTCTGTGGAGGTCTTCACTTCAACCATATGGCTGCCTAAATAAGTCCTGAACAATGACAACACCAACAGACATGCAGACATAGAGGGGAAAATGTCATGAGGCCCCACCCCTAGACAAAGAACTACAGGCAGTTAAGGGATACAGAGAGTGGGAGAAATAGTCTTCCCTCAGGAATAAGACCCCTAGTCAATTATACTAAATGGTCATCCTGGAAATTGTGTACATGCAAGTAACATTGAGAGGACTCAGGTGGTTTTACATATATATATTGTATTTGTGTGTGCGTGTGTGTGTGTGACAACAACAATTGAAGAGGTCAAGAATTTTCAAGAATTTTTAGAGGGAGTAGGGGAGTACTGGAGGGGTTGGCAAAAGGAAGGAGAATGGAAGAAAATCATGTAATTATATTTCAATTTTTAAAAGCTTAATAAAAGAGAGTACCCGCTGCAGAGCTGGCTTGGCTGTGTATCACTCTTGCAAAAAGACCTGGGTTTGGTTCCTTTCACCCACTCCAGGGGGCTGACATTCACCTGTGACTCTGACACCAGGGGAATGCTACACCTCTGGTCTGAATAAACATCAGGACAAGAGTACATATCCACACACAATATATACGCATATAGGCACACACACAGTATACAGACACACACATAGAGAAACCACCCATACATATTTAAAAAAAAAAAAAAAAGAAGTCTCTTAGAGCTTGAGAAATCTAGCCCTGTCATCTCAAAGGACAACCACCAACCTTCTATCTCAAGGAGAACCAGATGTGAGGCAGAATATTATGGCTTGTTGAGTATTAGAACTTGCAAAAGACGAGGAAGCCCCACTCACAGGCAGCCAACAGCAATCACATATTAACTCCGGTTTGATTGTTGAAATGTATTCTGTACGGCCAAGAGTCAAACAAAAATGGTGGTGTAGCCTTTAATCCCATCACCAGGTAGGCAGGGGGAGGCCAGCCTGGACTACATAAAACGGTTCTAGGACAGCCAAGGTTACAAAGTAAGACCCTGACTCAAAGATAAACAGACAAATAAACACAGATTTCATGCGAAACTTCCCACATTTGAAAATGTTGGCAAATGAAAAACAGCATGGGTACAAGGTCGAAGAAAACCTCAGAACTGCTCCATTGACGTATTGCTACCGTCAGCAAAAGGCGGTGCTAACTCAGCGCGCCTTTAATCTCAGCACGCCGGACGCAGATGCAGGAGCAGCTCCGTGGGTCGAGGGCAGCTGGGTCTTAAACAGTGAGTCCCTATCTGTAAAAATAAAATAATCCCCGCCCCGCCCCCTCAAGGAAAAGCCCGATTATCAACAACAACAACAAAAATGGGTAACGGACAAGGAGACAGCGGTGAACCCGCAAGGTCCACGCCTCCCGCGGGGGGCGTGAGAGACAAGGCGGAGCTAGGTTGGTGGAGGGCGATGGATTACGGCCTCTGTCGGCGATGCCTCACGACTCCTGCCGTAAAGGCCGCACGCGGCGCATGCGCAGCTCTCTCACTTCCGGAGTCCGGACGCGGTGGTGGTTCTGGAGCCTCCTCGTTCCGCTGGTCCGTCGCCGACATGGTGAAGCTGAGCAAAGAAGCCAAACAGAGGCTGCAGCAGCTCTTCAAGGGCGGCCAGTTTGCCATCCGTTGGGGCTTTATTCCTCTCGTGATTTACCTGGGTCAGTGGTTGAAGAACTTGGGAGGAGCCGCAGGGCAGGGGTTGGTGGGTCTCAGTCTCTTTTTTGGTCTTTCGGGGCGGGGAAAATAAACCGGGCCTCGGTGTTGTCCACGTTTCCCGAGGTTGTCTGGCCGGACTCAAGAACTCATCTTCTAGGTCCTTTTAGCTATTTGGGTAGTGTTTAACCAGTCACACAACCCCTTATATTCCTTACTTACATCTGCAAAATAAAAGACCTTTCAAGATTGATTTTGGGTTTATGTGACCCCTAAAGAAAGATTAATCCCGCCGGGTAGTGGTGGCGCACGCCTTTAATCCCAGCACTTGGGAGGCAGAGGCAGGCGGATTTCTGAATTCCAGGCCAGCCTGGTCTACAGAGTGAGTTCCAGGACAGCCAGGGCTACACAGAGAAACCCTGTCTCGAAAAGCAAAACAAAAACAGGAAGAAGAAGAAAGATTAATTCCCTATTTGACTTTCAGAGCGTTTCCCCTCTTGTAGGTTAGCCTAAGTGGAAAGACGCTAATCAGGTTAAAATGTCACTGCCTTTTTAAAGCATGATTATTACAGTAGTTGGATGCTTAAGCTTTTCTTGTATAATGAAGGATTTCAGTGATTTTTTTTTCCCTCTCAAAAGTTACTGACCCCATTTTGCAGGGAAAGAAATTGAGCCATAAAATCGCACTTTCCTTGCCCAAGTGTCCAGACGTATATTTTCACCTAGGGCTACACGCTGGACCTTATCCTGTTCTGGTTGAGTAGTTTTAAATTTTTTTAATTTCCTTATTCATCCCATAAGGTAAAAGGGGAACAGCAGAGGATTTTAGCCCCAGGTCTCAGAGCTCTAATATGGAATTTGACTGTTGTGCCTGTGAGGTGTGTGTGAGCTGTGATAACCTGGATATTTTGATAGGACTTAAGTATTTTTCTTGGTATTCTTAAGTACTACTGTTGTTGAGACAGTGCCTCATGTAGCTCAAGCTAGCCTTGAACTCCTGATTCTCTTTCTCTGCCTTTCAAGTGCTTGAATTACAGGCCTGCACCATCGCATCCAGCTCTTTTCTCTATTTTGAAAGGAAAAAAAAAATCTCAGTGACATTATATAGGTATCAGACAAATAATTGTGACAGCTTGCCTTTTTGTTGTTGTTGTTGTTACTTGTTTCTCTCTATGTAGCTCTGGCTCTCCTGGAATCACTAGGTAGACCAGGCTGGCCTTTGCAGCAATCCTTCTGCATCTGCCACCTAAGTGCTGGGATTAAAGGCGTGTGCCACCATCCATTGCTGGCTTTTCTTTTGTGTGTCATGTTGTCCACACAGTTCTTGCAGCCTGCCTGCCTTCGTTTTCATAGTCTGCCTGTAGGTGAGTCTGGCTGAGCTTGTAATTCTGCTGTCTCTGGTGTAGTTGGAATTACAGGAGTGCTAGACTCTTCTTGTTTTGAGGGATACACTGCCGTTACTTCCGCCACCACCAGACTTCCGAGGCCCTTTCATGCAGCCGAGACTAGCATGGCTGTACTTCTGTTCATGCAGCTGAGGCTAGCATGGCTGTACTTCTGTTAATGCAGCCGAGGCTAGCATGGCTGGACTTCTGGTTAATGGGTTACAGGTTTGCACAGCTATGTCTAAAAGGTCTAGATTGAGATTCTGTTTAGCTAGAAGCTTTAGCTACTTGTCAGAATCTTTTGGTCTGAGGACTGAATAATGCTCATTGGTTCCCTTCCTAGGGCTTGTCATTGCAGTGATTTTTGCCCTAGCATCCAAGTCAGGGTATTTAAGATGGGTGCTGATAGGGCTGCCCTCCCAGCACTTCTTCATGTGTGTATGCCTGACCCAGACTTTTATCTTCTACCAGTGTCAGAAACCAGCAGTTGTTGCTTGAAAGTAGGATAAAATTCAGATCCTCACAGTTGTGGTGTGGCATTTTCTTATCAAACTTGGTATTCCAAGTGCTGGCTGTCATACTCAGCCCTTCACAGTTCTTGACATTCTTAATCTTAATCATTTATTCAGGAAGGGGTGTGTGTGTGTGTGTGTGTGTGTGTGTGATCAACTGAGTTTACATTGTATTTAAATAGTAAAGGGTTTTTTATACTTAAAATTAGAGTATATTATCTTCTCTCCATTTCTGTCTTGAGTTTTTGCTTTATAAAGAGAGTAGTTTAATAAGATATCCTCAATTATACTTTCAGAAAAGGTGTCACTTTCCTTTTTAAGCTTTTCATAGTTTTCCAGTGTGGTTTGGAACTTGCAGTAGTCTGGGGAGTGACTGAATAAAAGTAGGCTATTTTAGGATGATGTGCTAACTTCACAGTGGAAACAACTGTCCTTTCTGCTGAATGATCGTGGATGCTGCTCCACATTCTGGTGAAAACTAGAAACCTTCAGCAGCACAAGTCAGCTGAGACACTGTCCCAGATTGGATTGTAGACATTTTGTCTGCTGGACTTGTAATTGTTTCATTTGAAAGTTTTTATTTTTTCCCTTCAGGATTTACAAGGGGTGCAGACCCTGGAATGCCTGAACCATCAGTTTTAAGGTAATGCTCTTGATTATCAACATTTGAAGCCAGATGCTCGTATTAATTGGTATTCAGTCATTGGGAAGTGGATGACCAGTCATTATAGTGTTGGGTTGTTGGAAGAAATATTGTGGTCTAGTCTAGTTCATATTAATTACTGTGTAGCTGCTTTGCTTTCTTCCTTCCACCTTAAGAATCTTTATTTACTATGTTACAATCATAATGATACACATTTTAAAAAGAAAAGGACTAATTTATCTCCTTATCCCACTACGGTAAACTTGTGTATCAAATTCCAACAGCAATACATAGAATTTTGGTCTTTTCATCTAAAATTAGAATTGATATCCCTATATTTTTTACTTGTCAGTTACTTGGGGGTTTCAGTATTTTTCGTAACAATGTAACAGTTAAAGCTTTACAAATTATTGTTATTATGTGTATTAGTATTTTGCTTATATGTATGTCTGTGCACTGTGTGTGTGGTGACTATGGAAGCCAGAAGAGGGTGTCAGATCCTCTGGAACTTAAATTACAGACAGATAGTTGTGAACTTCTGTATGGGTGCAGGGAATTGAATTCTGGTCCTCTGGAAGAGCAGCCAGTGCTCTTAACTGCTGAGCCATCTCTTCCGCTCCCCAAGCATTTTACTGCATATAGCTTTTGTTGATTGTATGATAAGTTCTTAGGAGATTAGTAAGTCAAAGTACGTGAATACATATAAGCTGTTTGAAACTTTACAGTCTGTATATTAATGTATGTATATCTTTGTATATATTTATTATTAGTCACTGTTCTATTATTTCGACAAGTTAGTCAGTTTATAAAGAAGAAAGGTTTATTTTGGCTCACAGTTTAGGAGACATTATGCGATGGTTGCTTGACCCTGATACTTTGATCCGGTAGCACAGTCCATAACAGTAGTAGGAGTGAGAGGGTGTCTTTCATCTCCTGGAGATGGGGAAGCTGGGAGATGATAGGTTGGAGTCTCAGTACCCCATTAAAGGGCATGCCTCCATGATCCAACAACTTCCTATAAGACGACTTCTCGTAAAGGTTCTATCTGCTTCCAGTATTTTATAGGCTGGTTCATAGATAGGTCTTCAGTATTTAAGCTTTTGAGCACATTCAACTTTGCAAATGCAGGAACTTGTGAAGACTGTATATATACATGTATGTAAATGCTGTAAATATTATGGTAAAGCCAGAGTCTCAACAGGTGGGTGTGGTCCTGAAGGACTGTCACTCCTGTCGCTATGACAACCGTGGACACTGCAGTGATGCTGTGGGATTTCAGCTGTATTTCAGATACATACAGAAAATACAGATTGGGTATTCCTTGCCAGAAGTGCTTACACTAGAAGTACTTCAAATTTCAATTTCAATTTTTCTTTTTTCAGAGTGCTGGGGGAATGAACTCAAGGCCTTGTGCATGTCAGGCCAGAGCCTGACCCCCAACAAACCCTTCTTTGTTCAAATTAGACATGGGCAGTTTGCAGTAATATTACTCATAGATGCGTACAATGAGCCAGTTTCTTTAGGTGTTGTGTACATATCGTCTGTAGTTGTCACTTCAGTACCTCCAGAGCAGGACACATAGTTGATAGGTGGTAGATGTCCAAAGCCTCTATATAGTCTTGCCCAGTGTGCAGGTAGTTTCTCCTGTAAGAATTCCTCAGATATGGCCTTCACTCTTTTATTTCCTCATTTGATTCTTTCCTTTGGTCTGTTATGATACAGATTCTTTTCCTGGTTGGTTTTAGTTTTGGAGGGGAAGAAGGAGACATGAGGCAAAGTCGTGTGTGTCCCGAGCTGGCCTTGAATTCACTCTATAGACCAGACTGGCCCGGAACTCAACCCCCCAAGTGCTCGACTATAGGATACCCCTCATGCAGCACGTTCTTAAGCTTGCCTTCACAGCTCCCCATTGGTTAGCCATTGTTCCTTAAACTATGAATTTCCTTTTCTGTGAAGTGGGGGTGAGGTCGTTTGCTTCCGATTGGCTTAGTGATTGCAAGCCAGTTATCTCTTTAGAGAAAAACTTATTTAAGACTCATTACCATAGTCAGTACTGAAGCAGTCTGGGAATATTTTCCAAATACTGCAAAGTGTCAAGTATGTTTCCTCAAGAGGTCATTAAACTTTTAAAGTTGTAGTTCTTCTTTTATAAATTGAATATAATACCTCTTAAATTAGGCTGGCATGAGAATTAAATAACTATTTTATGTAAATGGTAAACAGCACTTGTCAGGTAACTTGAAAACTTTTTTTGAAAACTTTTTGAGTTTTGGTTTTTGGAGACAGGGTCTCTCTTTATATATAGCCCTGGCTGTCTTTAAAGTCACTACATAGACCACACTGACCTTGAACCCAGAGATCTCTACCTGCCTATGCCCAAGCACTGGGCCTAAAGGCTTATACCACCACTACCTGGCTAGGCTTTGAATTCTTGATCCTCCTGCCTCTTCCTTCTGAGTGCTGACTTATAGTCTTAATTCATCACACCCAGCTAAGCCGTAAGTAAGATGAGTATCATCATATCTGTTTTAGACCAAGGAAGATTGTCTTTTTTCTCTATTTTGGGTGTCTACTCCATTGAGAAAGAAATCTTAATAACTGAAGAGATTGCTTTCATATCTTAGCTGTATGTAAAAATACTTGGACTCAATGGGAGGCCGTTAATATTTGATGCAGGTATGTGTTGTATTTTCTAAGCATAGAAAGGCCTGGATGGCCCTTAAAAATAAACTACAGAGCCTCATTGTCATGAAGTCACAGTTTTAATCAGTAAGATTTAGACATGAAACACGTCTCTTTTCTTTCTTGGATCCTAGTGTTTCTCCCTTTAACAGATGCTATGGTGATTTGTCCCCCTTTGTGAGCTAAAGATTCTGGGTGGGAGTTAGCAGAAATGGAAATAATGGCTGATTGCTCCTAGGGATGTGGGTGGGCCAGGGTAGCCCTTATGTCAGAGCCACTCTTGTGTAGCCATTTCCCTGTCAGATGTGTGGTAGTTAGAAGCAGGAATGGTAACTGCAGTATGGGCTTTCCACAGTCTCACTCAGAGTACTCAGTAAAAGAATGTTTGTTGTGTTATTGGCACTTTATGTTAATGAAAATAATTGTTTATCTTTTGATTGACTTCATTTTTTTAAGATTTATTTATTTGTTTGTTTGTTTGTTTATTTATATGAATACACTGCCACTCTCTTCAGACACACCAGAAGAGGACATCAGATCCCATTACAGATGGTCGTGAGTCACCATGTGGTTGCTGGGAATTGAACTCAGGACCTCTGGAAGAGGAGTCAGAGCTCTTAACCACTGAGCCATCTCCCCAGCCCCCGACTTCATTTTATATATGAACTGAAATTTTTCTTTTCTAAAGGTAGCCACGATCAAAAGTAAAAACTATATTTCTATATGTTTGATTTTGTTTTGTTATTTTTAATTTGTCTGCTAATGGGTTCTTGTCCTAGTAAATGAGTGCAATAGAAAAACAAGCATGAATGTGTAAAACCTGGTTCTTCAGCTGTGTGTAGAACGTTTTTGTTTCCATATTAATTTGTGTTTTCTCTTCATAAATGTTTAGCTTACTTTGGGGATAAAGGACTGTTTGGACATCTGGATTTGGATGCAGTCCAACATGGAAGGTGTGCGCTCCGGCTGGATAAGAAAGGAAACGTCATTTCAACACATCTGTGACAGAGTGGAGTCTGTACTGACTTATGATAGACTATCAAAATAAATATTTTTAACAATGTTATATTTTGTCTTTCTTTCATACTTTTTAAAACTTCTCCCCCCCTCCACCTCTCTCCTCCCCCCTTCCCCCCCCCCCCCAGTTTATATTGTATTGTACCAGTGTGGAAGTCAGAGGACAATCTATTGCAGAAGTTTGTTCTCTCCTCCTACCATGTGGTCTGGGGATGTAACTTAGTAGCAAATATTTTTCCCCACTGAAGCTATCTGTCTGATCTGCGGTGAGCTCTTGGATTAAGTATGCTGGGGCTAAAAGGTAAGAATAGAGTCTTTGATTACATCTTTTTTTAGAACAGAAAATCTATGCCTGTGCTTGAGTACTGCCTTAAAAAGTAAAAACCTTTCCAAGTGAATTTCTCATTGTTCGTTTGTCAGGTGTAGTTCCCCTTTGCAGTGAATGAATAGCCTCCGAAACGTTCTAAGTGAGGAGAGTAGGAATGTCAGTTTGTGACTGACTGGATGTTCCACTGCACTGACAGGAAGCTCTGACTATAAGAAATGACGATTTAGTGTCTGCACTGCTAGGGGATGGGAATGGTGTTGGGGAATTGTGTCTGATTTATTTGTAGGCTAAATGTGAGTCTAGAATTTTCTTTGGGTATGAGCAAAGTAGAGCTGGCTTGAGAAGAGGCTCTACACTGCATATCAAAGCAGCACTTTTCTTCCAGTAGAAGAAGAGACAGCTAATGGAATGAATCGTGTCTGCTTTCCTGAGACTTCTTGTATTTTGTTTGGGCCTTTAAAAGAAAAATATTTACATCAGGGACTGTCTGTAGATCAGGCTGGCCTTGATCTCAAGAGATCGGTGTGCCTTTACCTCCTGAATGCTGAGATTAAAGGAGTACACCACCATACCTGGCTTATTTTGACCTTTTGTTGTTGGTGGCAGTGGTTTTTAAGAATCTTGCCGGGTAGCCCAGACTGGCCTTGACCTTGTTACCCTGCTGCCTTCTCTAGTGCTAGCATCACAAACCTGTACCATCTTGCTTGCCTTTAAATATATTTGAAGCCTGCTTTACTGTTTAGCTAACAAAATAACTTCATTTACTTACTTGGAAATTGTAATTAATGAAACAAGGTAGAACCTAAACAAGCTATGACATCATCTGCGAAGGGTCAATTGAATGTTTTAACACCCAGTGTCTTAACAGCATGAACATGAGAATGACCTCTGCCTGGACTGCCATTCCAAAAACAAACACTGCCCCCCTGCCCCCCCACCCCTTTCTAATGGAAATAACTCTTGGCTAAGGAAGTCTGTGTCCTCAAGTTGTTACATTTGCCATGGAGGCAGAAGACTGAAGGCTTATTGCATAAATTGTGAAATATTTTAAGTGGAATTCTTGAGTGTTATCTGCAGGAAAGCATTTTTTGTGAGCGTTTAATTGCTTCAACATTTCTGAATTTAGGCATATATGATTTTGATTTAAAATCTTGTTGGCAGTGTTCTTGCTCCATCCCTGTTTGTCACATGTCGTCAGTGTGTTCCTGTTCGAGGAGTACTTTGGTGAGCTTTAATCAAGCAGGGTTTAAATGACACAGCAACAGGAACAGTTAGCATCTGGTTTTGTTGTCTTTCAGGGTTTGCCTTGAGCTGACTACAGAACATTTTGAGCTATCTTCGGTGTCTTACTTGAACTGACTGTAAATTGAGCTTAGAATTTTGGAGACATTGCATTCAGTATAAGAAAGGCTGGGCATGTGAGTGGAAAAGCACTTGCCTAGCATGCATAAAGCCCTGGATTCATCATCCTCACTGTCAGAAACAGATACACAGAGACTTCTGTGTCTTCACCCAGTTTGCCATGGTGATAAAGCCTTCCAAATCTCTGGAGTACTGATGTGGACACAGACCAGTCAGTCAGTGGAACACGTCACACAAGGCTTCTCCAGATCTTCCTTTCACAGTCAGCCCTGCATCTACGGCTCATGTCACTACCTGTGGTAGCCAGCCATCTGTTTTCCATTGCTAGAAGTTTGCAGTTTCAAGAAAGATTCTATAAATTGAATAACTTTGTATTTTCTTCACGTTATTTTCCTGTACTCACTTGGTTGTATGTGATAGCTTCAGTCTTCTTTTTTTTTTTTTTTTTTTGGTTTTTCGAGACAGGGTTTCTCTGTGTAGCCCTGGCTGTCCTGGAACTCACTCGGTAGACCAGGGTGGCCTCGAACTCAGAAATCTGCCTGTCTCTGCCTCCCAAGGGCTGGGATTAAAGGCATATGCCACCACCGCCCGGCTAAATATTTATTTATTTTATGTATATGAGTACAATTATAGCTGTCTTCAGACACACCACAAGAGGGCATCAGATCCCATTACAGATGGTTGTGAGCCACCATGTAGTTGCTGGGAATTGAACTCAGGACCTTTGGAAGAGCAGTCAGTGCTCTTAATCACTGAGCCATCTCTCCAGCCCCCAGCTTCAGTCCTTTATGTTCACTGTTGGTGTCTGCATTCCTGACTTTTAGCTATAAAGCTGGGAGTTTTTGTTTTCATCCATTAACAAACAACAACAAAAAAACCAAGCCAAACTGGTTGACTTCGATGTGACTGATTTGAGAACTGTTCTCCATTGGCAGTAGCTTCTCTGCCTCCACGTAATATCAAGAGTAATCCTCTCCATGACCTACAAGACCCAGTGTAATTGGCTTTATGGGTCTCTTTGTTGCCTGGACTCATTCTCTGCACCTCGTACCTTGGTATCTTCCTGTCCACAAGAACATCAGGTAAGTCCTCAACGTGTAGTGCGCAAAACTAGAATTCTCCTTCCCTGGATTCCTGTATGCACAGCTTCCTCTTGATTCTGATCTTTGTCCAGATGGTATCTTGTTAGTGAGGGCTTCCTAATCCTTCATGGGAATTAGCAGATCCTGTCTCACCTACTTATTCTTTCTCTTAACTTTGTTTTTTTGGTTTGGATTTGTTTTGTAGCAGACAAAACACCCATACACATAAAATAATAAGGTAAATTAAAAGTAAAAATGAGGCCAGGCATGTAGACAGTGAGAAAACACTTGTCTCAAATGTACAAGGTTCCAGATTCAAATCTTAGTCCTAAATTGGGGCTCTCCTGGAACTAGCCTTGAACTCACAGAGATCTGCCTCTGCCCCTCTCTGCTCCTCTCTGCCCCTCTCTGCCCCTCTCTGCCTCTCTTCCTCTTTCCCTCTCTCCCTCTGCCTCCCAAGTGCTGAGACTAAAGATGTGTGCCACTACTGTCTGACTCTTCATCTTTAACGAACTTTTACCAACCTGATTGTACACACATGAAAAGGTTATAACGTTTGCCTGTAGAATGTTAGCCCCATCGATGCAGTACTGTGTTTCCTGCTGCATATTTAGAGCCTAGCACATGCACATAATAGGTGTTCAGGAAGAAGGAAGGCGGGAATTACAGGATTGTGTGTAGTAAGGATATAATGCTTGTGAAGGGAAACTTGCATAGCTTGAGTCGTTACAAAGGATCAGTATTTTTTTCTGCCCAAGTCACAATGGATGATTGCAGTCCCTTCTAGCACTTGACAGAAGATGTTAGGGTCACACAGGCAAGAGGATGTTTACTGTGACTTGTCCCTTTATTCATCCAGTCTTCACAATATCGAGTTAAGAAGGATATGCTTTTCCTTTTGAAGAGGAAATAAACTTGGTTAATTTTCTCCCAAATTAGAGAAAGAACAAGACAAATGGGTTTGACCCCAGGTTGGCTAACTCTAAGAGTTTGTAGTCTTATTACAGTCATATGTTTCCTTTAAAAATGATTTATGCAAATGGTTGTTTTATAGCAGATAAAAATAAGGTTAACACTTCAAGTATAATGGAAGGCCCACACCTTTTGAATACTACTCAGGGCTTTGTATACAAATAATACATAGACCAGTCAAATTCACATAAAGCTAACTTCTTTGAAACTATGATGCCTGCTATATGGAAACAGTACATTTTTAAAGTTTCTCATTAGCATATGTTAATTATACTCAATAGTGGGTTTCATTGTGAGAGTTTCACATAGATATGCAAATATTTTGTTCATATTCACTCCAGTTAATCTCTTCCCACTCCTGTGTGATCGTCTCTGTCTTTCTAACTAGAACTCTTTCTATTTTCATGTCTTTTTCTTGTGAATCATGGAGCTTAATTAGGACTCTTATCCAGGGCCTGGGTTATTTAAAGACACATGGGCAATTTACCAGTGGCTATATCACTGAAGAAAATGTTTCCCCCTCTCCTAGGAACCATTAGTTGCCTATAGATCTTCAGAGAAGGGTGGGGGTCTCATGAGCTGTCCCCTGCCCCCAGCCATTAACTGCTCATAAATTCTCAGGAGGGGCAGAGTTTCTCCTTTCTATAGCAAAATACCCAGGACTATGCAGGAGATCACCGTGAACGAGAGCTCCTGACTCAGCAGCTGTGCAATGGTCAGAAGATGGTTTCCACATGATTCCATTCCTTTCCTTTCTCCCCTTCAATGATTTTCTTCTCCCTGGGCCTTAAATGGATGAGCTAGATTACACATTTCATACTTGTCTAATGGGGAGATACCATGATCCTGAAGGTGATTTTCCCAGGGGAGGCTTATGCATCGCACTCCAGATATGCTTACCCTCTGGTTTCCCCAAGTCTGGGAAAAGTGCATAATTAAAAGTGCATATTTTAATAATAAGATGACCCATTTAAACTGGCTCACATTTATTCTTGGGGATTTGATTCTGTAGTGACTGCTGCACACTGCACAAAGAAACTCTTCTAACAGCTAGCAGCATGATTAGTCTATTTGATAGGCATATCATGTTCATTTCATATACACCTCCAAAGCCAAAACAAAATAATAGCTTCTCCATTAGACCCCATGACCTCCCAGGCCAAGGACACTGCCCAGTTTTATAATACTATTCCTCCTAAGGGACAGGCCTCAATCCAACCAAAAAAAAATGGTTATTTTATAACAGTATGCCACTGTAATACAAGTTGGCATATCTTGACTGGCATGCTAGAACTGTAGAATACGGGGTCCACAACTCAGTAGGTCTGATGATGATAGTTCTCCATCTGGAACTATAAAAGCTAGCATGGGAGAGGCTTCTAACCCTATATTTTATTTCCAAACCATGTGTTGTCTTCAGCAATAGTCTTACCATCAAGTTCTGGTAAGCTGGTCTCAGCGAGATCCTTGGATTTCACCCTGTGATCCTATAGGGTAGGGCTAAGGATTGAGAAGGATTTCTGTGCAATTTATGGAGTTCGTTCACTGGAGTTTTCTTCTATGCAGTTATACTGGCTAGTTTTGTGAACTTGACACAAAATAGAGTTATCTGGGAAGAGGAAATTCAAATGAGAAAATGCTTCTACCCAGATTGCTTATAGTCAAATATGTAGACCACTTTCTTATTAACAGTGGATGTGGGCAGGCCCAGCCTATGGCAGGTAGTGCTAACGCTGGGCAGGTAGCCCTGAATTATATAAGAAAGCAGACTGACTGCTCCCAACCTAGTGGCTTCTTCACACACCACATTCAACCTCGTCACCCAGCCGAGTCCTGCACATTTTTCTCCAGCCAGGTGAGTCTGCTTGATCCACAAACCATTCCCTAACCCCATACGTACCTTTTAAACTCCAGGCTTGGATGAGGACACACATCATGCACACCAGTGCAGTCCCTTGATTCCACCTGACTTCATTCCACCTAAATTATATCCAAGCTCTAGGCCAACTCAACCTATACATCCTCTTTTAGGACCCAACGTGCTCTGTCCATGTCAGACACAGAATTAACAAAAGAAGTCCACATGCCCAGATCTCATCTCAAAAATACAAAAAATATGAAAGATCAAGGTTCTATTTTCCTTCAAAAATCTACCAGTGCTGTAGAAATGTTTGCCAATGAAAATTACCCAGATGAACTCTGGACACACAATTTAAAAGAAACATTATAAACTTCATCAAGGAACTTAAGGAATTTTAAGGAGATGCATGAGTAATGCCCAAGGAAATATAAACATAAAGATGATGAAAATGACAAAAAGATGATCCAGTATTTGAAAATGGAATTTGATAAAAGAAACATTGAAAAAGACTTGAGCTGAAATGAAAGTGAAATTGAAAAACTCAGTAACCCAATTAGAGGACTCAATTGGAGAGCATTACAAGTAGAATGAATTAAGCAAAAGATTATCAGGACATGAAGATAAAGGAGAGGATATAGCAAAAATAAGAATATGAAAAACGTAAAATATCTGACAAGAAGTGGTGGAACACCTTTTTAACCCCAGTACTTGTGAGGCAGAGGCCAGCATGGGCTACAGAGATAGTTCCAGAATAGCTAGGGCTACACACACACACACACACACACACACACACACACTTGTCTAAAATAAATAAAAATTTAAAATCCACATGGCAAGAACATACAAAAAATATGGGATAATGTGGAAAAAACCAACCTTTGAATTAGAAGCATAGACAAGGGAGAAGATTTCTCACTAGAAAATCGAAAGCCAGAAGAGTCTGTAGCAATGCAATCCATGTGTTAAAAACCATGACAACCAATCTAGACTAATAGACTCAGCAAAACTATTTGCCTTAGTTGAAGGAAAAATAAAACTTTCCATTATATAAATAGTGTTAAATTTTTATGTCCAACAATCAAAACTTAAAGAAAATACAGAAAGAACTATTTTGAACTGAAGAAAAGAATGAGCATACCCAAGAGATTGTAGAAAGATTGTAGAAAGGCTGGCCAAACATGCTCCAGTCAGACTGGATGAGGAAGCAAACAGCTACCACCTTCCTAATATCTGACAAAGTAGCCTTCAAACTAAAATTAATTGAACGAGATAAAGAGCATTTAATTCTAACCAAGGAACCAGTTAACCAAGAAGATAACTACTATCCTAAACATATATGCACCAAACTCCTGTACACAGTTTTATAAAATAAAATAAAAACATACTGCTGGAGCTAAGGACACAAATTAACATCAACCCAGTAACAGTAGATGGTTTCAATACTCTACCAATAGTCTGGTCATCTGCGGGAATTTGGGGGGAGGGGAACTCAGAGAAACATCAGAATTATAAGATGCTATATATCATATGGATTTATCTACATATGTGCAGAATAGTCTACTTAAACACCAATATATGTATGTGTATATATACATACACACACATACACACACACACTGTACTCAGTAATATACAGAAGCATCTTGTTGACACATAAAACAAATCTTTACAAATTCAGGAGGACTAAAACAAATTCATATATCCAATCTGACCATAATGTAATTAAAATTGCTAACAAATAAATATTTAGTAAATATACAAACTAATGGAAATTTGAAAGCTCGTTACCAACTGGTGAATGGGTTAAAGAAGGAATCAAGGAAGAAAAACTTTGCTGGAACTAAATGAAAATGAAGATAGCACACACACACAAACACACACATGCCTTCCTCTGATGTCTATTAGGGAAATGTATAGCTTGAAGTTCCTCCATTAGAAAAACAGAACAAAAGTACATAACTTAATGGTGCTATTAAGAAATTTAAAGAACAAGAACAGATAAAATCCAAATCCAATTAATAGCAAGAAATAATAAAAATCAAAGGGAAGATTAGTGAAGTGGAAACCAAGAAAACAACAGAGAATCAGCTGGGTCTCTGAGAAGACAAACAAGATTGACAGACCCTTAGGCTCAACTAACCAAAGGAAAAAGAACCCAAGTTAAAAGAGTAGGAAGCCAACAGGGCGGGGCAGGCAATGGTGGTTCAGTCCTTTAATCCCAACACTCAGGAGATAGAGATAGACACAACTCTGTGAGTTCAAGGCCAACCTGGTCTACAGATCAAGTTCTAGGACAGCCAGGGCTACACACACACACACACACACACACACACACACACACACACACAATAAAAGGGGGTTGCACAAACAGGAAGCCATTACAACAGAAACCAAAAAAAATTATGAATGTTATAAGGAAATACATTACAACTCCGTACTCCATTAAATTGGAAAGCATGAAAGAAATGGACAAGGCCACTTAGTCCAGGCCTACTGCAGGCTTCAGCTTTTCTACAGATGTGGGGTGCCTGGACAATTGAGGGATTTAACAAAATAATCCTCTGCTAACTTTTATTTTTATCTTCATTTTGCTGATAAAGAGACTGAGGCTAGAGGATTTAAGATTCTTTTTCTTAGGAAGCATGTTTGTTACATCGTGATGTAAATCAAAACTCTTTGTCCCAGTGCTTGTGATGAGTTCCATGGTATTCTGCCTGCAATTTCCTCTTTCTTTTTTTTTTTTTAAGATTTATTTATTTATTTATTTATTTTATGTATATGAGTACACCATTGCTCTCTTCAGACACACCAGAAGAGGGCATCAGATCCCATTACACATGGTTGTGAGCCACCATGTGGTTGCCAGGAGTTTAACTCAGGACCTCTGGAAAAGCAGTCTTAACCACTGAGCCATCTCTCCAGCCCCTGCCTGCAATTTCTTAAACTAATGTCTGTGTACCTCATAATCTGGAAAATCTTAGATATGTTATTGCCAGCAAAATTAATTGATCAGGAAGCACTAAAGTACCATGGGGATGCTGTGACACCTGAGGCCTTCACATGGCTAGACTGGGCATCTACCTCACCTTTCATTCATTGCTGCTATTTTCAACAGTTCTAAAATCGGATGGCACAAGAAAGCCTTTCTTTCACTGGGGACGTGACCACAGTTAATCACAAAGTGAGTAGCAGGCATGGAGCTCCCCTTTGTGCTTTTTCAATCACTAGCCCAGAATAAACAAAACCTGCTGTTTAAGTTCATTGTAAGTGGAGTTCATCGTACTCTCTGGGAGAACTGGGACGAGATGTGACTAAGCGGTATTTACTGTGAAGCAGTTTGTTTCAGATTTCATGCATTTTTAGAAAATGATATCTTTCTTATGAGAATATTAGTGTACTCTTAGATTAAATCTATTCTTATGTTCTAAAAAGTCAATCAAATCACTAATAACTGAAAAAAATATATAAACACACCCACACACACACTTAACTAAATGGGCTTGATGCTCTCATTTTCCACTGATTATAAGTCCAGGGTAAAAAAAATCTAAATCTCACATGACTAGGATTATGATGATGATGATGATGATGATGATGAGCAAAAAATTTCTCCTGTCATGCTCTAGTTAAAATGTTAGGGATAGATAACACAGAAGGAACATTGAAGAGAAGCAAGAACTTTTACTAACAGAACATGCATATTCTAAATTCAGTTGGCCCCTGCCCAGGAATGCTTATGGCATTATCTTTCATCTATTTTTTTCAAAAGTTTTTATTCATTTATTATATGTAAGCATACTGTAGCTGTCTTCAGACACCCCCTTAGAAGGCATCAGATCTCATTATGGATGGTTGTGAGCCACCATGTGGTTGCTGGGATTTGAACTCATGACCCCTGGAAGAGCAGTCAGTGCTCTTAACCACTGAGCTATTTCACCAGCCCCTTATCTTTTGTCTATTGAGTGAGTCTTATTTTTTGGTTTTTTGAGACAGGGTTTCTCTGTGTAGCCCTGGCTGTCCTGGAACTCACTCTGTAGACCAGGCTGGCCTCGAACTCAGAAATCCGCCTGCCTCTGCCTCCCAAGTGCTGGGATTAAAGGCGTGCGCCACCACCGCCCGGCCCAAGTCTTAAATCTTATTAGAGACAGTTAATGGTTGCATCCGAGATATGAGTACCATTATTGTACCGTTAGACATATCTTGCCATTCAATAACCTTGAGTTAGTTTTGCCTTCCTAGTCATGAATGTCTCATACTTTAGTCCTTAAGTAAGGATCACTGTGATGGTGTTATTAAGAGTACTTAGAGGAAGGACTAGATCAGAGCCAGATGATGCCATAGTAAATTATTCCTAAATATCAGAAGAAACTTAAAGGTGTTAATTATTGGGTTGAAAACAAGATTGATATGTACACATTAAAGTAAGCATAATACCAAAATTAATCAATCTGTGATAAAAAGAAATGGGGTATTAGTGTGACTCCCAGATACCAGGCTGAGACCAGTGAGTGGATTACTGCGCCTGCTCGTTAGGACACAGAGAGAAGCACACCACTAATAAAAGCAACACATGATTGTAGCTAGTAGACTAATTAAAATACCTATTCTGTGCACTTAAATATCTAACTATGTGTACATGTTGTAGAAGCAACATCGGACGGTGGCTAGTACCTCCAAATGGTCAAACGTGTCTCACTTCTTTGTCTTTAATACTTATTTTCTTGAAAAGAAATCTCAGTAAATGTACCTAGTTTCTCATTCCTCAGTTTTAGTCTTTATCTTACATAAGTGCTTTGTAAGAGCTGCTTGGCTTAGCATAGTAAATAAAAGAAAGTTTCAAGTAATTGCAGTCATTCCACATTCTTCGGTGTAAAGCAGACCATTAAAACCATGGAACGAAATATGAAAAATATTTTCTAATATTCAATGTGCTGTTGGCCTTAAAGAATTTTGCACCAGGAAGAGATCACTGAATCCAAGAGATTCAATACACTGAAACGAAACTCTGAAAGGTGTCAAGTACTGACTACATAATAAACTTCATGTAGGAAGAAAAAACTCCACGCAGGACTGTAACAGGTTGCCAAGATTTGAGGAAAGTGCCACAGAGAACACAAACACTGCTAAATGTGTTTTAGCCCCAGGTTTCAGAACATTAGTGCAGTTCTAGAAGGCTTAGTCTTCAGGACATTGCTTCATCAGTCACTGTTACATGGCTGCACTAAACACTTTGCCACCAAGAGTTGTGATCCAGCCCCTGTGGTTTCTTTCAAGTGATACACAGCAGAGTGGTGCAGGCTATACCAATGCCCATCTGATGTGAAGAACAACTTTACGAATGGATGTAACCAGATAAAGTTGTATTTCTCATACAAGACCCAGATGATCTATACATCTAACGCTTTGGTCAAGAATTGCCTTCATTATGGCCACACACATCAATCATCAATCATCAATCAATCATCAATCATCAAGGCTTCAGCAGTCAGCATCAGGGAGACAAGCACAGGGCAAACACAGCACTGTGGGACAGCAGCACGATGATTATAAGAGGGCACTTAGAGTACACTTCAAGGAAAGATTCTACAAGGTGACAGGAATACACAGAAAGTATTTTAACAGCATTGCAAGTATAGTTTTCAAAAACTCTCATAAAGCACACAGAGTAAGTGATTTTCCATGACATTTCCTGTTGGCCTCTCAGGGTCTATGTCTGCATGTTTACACTCTGCAGAGCTCATTCCCCATCATCTCCTCCACAGAGTGTTCAGGAAGAACAGAGCTTTCTGTGCCGGTGCACGGGAGCAATGCTACTGATCACGTGCTCCCAGACCCCTTCTATGGTGAGTTCTCACATGACCTCAAGAATATGGGCTATAAGAAGATAGCAGTGAGTTCTGGGAGCTTTCACCGGGCACAGGAAGAGATACATTGTCTCTGTATTCCCATCCAGTTCTCCTCTATGTACGACTTCTTGCTCTATTTCTGTATGTGTAGAACAGAAAGTGATGGAAGGATTAAAGCATGCTAAATTCTGTTGGTCGACATTCCAAACATTTCCCCTGATACAAGGAAAGATGAATTAAATCATCTAACAAAAGAGCCACTGAGAACATCAGTTAAAATGGCAAAATATTTGGCTTCTAAAGCCAGCCTTCTATAGCACTGTTAGATATCAAACAAACTTTGCATGAAAACGAACTCTGTATGAACTCTTGAAAACAGTGAAAAGGTTTCCAGGAAGACACACACTTTTGAATAAGGAAATTGTAATGTGAAAATGTAGGGACCTTTGTGATGTTCCTACCTTGTTCTACGTCCTCCCTGCTCACTGCTGCTGCTCATTTCTCTTGGAGGGACTCTGCCCCCTGGTTCCACAGGAAGAAAAGCAAGCTGTATCTTCAGATAATCTAATGAAGGACATTTTTAACTTGTTTTGCCTAACTTATATATTGTTCTACCTTCCTAATTTTTTTCTTTTTTTAAAGATTGCAATATAATGACATTACTTTCTACTTCCCATTCCTACCTTCAAACTCCTTCCTGTCTTTCAAATTCATGGCCTTTGTTTTCATTAATTAGTGATACCTACCCACATGCCTATATGCATGCATACATACATACATACATACATACATTGCCTAAAATCTCACCAACATGTACGTCTACATATGAGCTGAACAAAGACAACAATAGACATACTAAATTGGGTGTGGGAAAGTTCATGAGGCCTCAACCCTACACTAAGGATTACAGTTAACTATGGAATGCTGTCTAAGAAATAGTCTTCCCCAGGGAAGAGCACAGGAACTGGTGCTCTAATAGCAAATGGTTAACCTTGCCCTACCTTTGAGAGATGGCTGATGCTTCTCTCAGCAGTCTTCAGAGAAGCATAGCAGTTGACACAAGAAAGTACAAGGCTAAGATGCAGAGAGTGAGAGACTACAGAATGCTCGACCTGACTGACACGTGTCTATCGTATGTCTCCTTCCAAGGCCCAGGAATCATGAATGGTGGGGCAGAAATGTGTAAGAGCCAGAGGTAGAGGATGAATGAAATAAACATGGCCTCCAGACACAACAGGACAGCTGCACACATGAACTCATAGTGTTTGTGAATACACTCCCTTTATAAGGTCAGCCCAGACCAAATGTCACCATGGAGAGGGGGAATAGACAAGGAGATATTGACTATAACTATAACTGGAGAAGAGGAAGAATTGATTTTCTATGACTGTTGCCTCTGATATGTTGATCACACTGAAGCAGAAGGCTACTCAGCTATGGGTATATGGGCAGCAAAACTGGACTCGTTGTATGTTAAAGAAGGAGGAGGAGGAGAATGAGGAAGAGGAGGAGGAGGGGAGATAATATTATGTATAGGAGAGAAGTGGTCACAGATCTGGGATCAGGTGTAGGAGAGGATGAACTCCTTCGAATACACAGTGATATTTTCTTTTCAGTATTTTGTGACTTACAAAATATTAGGTTTTTTTAATTCCTTAAAGGAACCAAACCCAAAACAAATAACCTGCTTATGAATTTTAGAACATCAATATGTTGGAAACATGCAGTGCTTACATCAATGAATGCTTTATTTACTCAGTCTAAATATTACAGATAACACCAAGAATATATACATTGTATAGATTATCCCAACAGGGCATTGAATTGAAATATTTGAATACATAGAAGGTAATGCATTTGATATATATGTATGTACATTTTTACACAGTTATATTTCATTTTCTACTTCATTTTATTATTTTATTTATTTTAGGTGTGTGGGGTGTTTTGCCTCCATGGATGTCCGCATACCACAGTCATGCAGTGTCCACAAAGACCAGAAGAGGGCAATAGATCCCCTGGAACTGAAGTTTCAGATGGCTTTGAGCACTGTCTCTGCTGAAATGGAACTCTTAATTGCCCTAAATTATTATCTTTTAGAACAAAGAGCATCTTAGAAGATATTCCTGCTGCAAACAAGTGGCTAGTGGTTTATATAGCATCTGAAAGAAAGTATGGACTTATTTATACATGATTTAGCATCATCGTTAAAATGCTGGCTGGGTTACAGTCTCTTGGGGTCTTACTTTCTGTGAATAATAGGCAATTATGTGAAATTTATTTTCAAGAAATCAGCATTTCATTAACTTAGCCAAATAAAATATTTTGATAAGCCTTTTTCATGCTTTATTTAAACTACTTCTGATACTTGAAAATTAAAAAAATATATATGTATAATGGGCCCGGTGTAAGAATATGCCCAGAATTTTCACTTATTTGTAGGCACAATTTCCCATCCTCATTCTATAGCATATGCCAGTGCTAGAATTTACAGCACTCCTAAGAAACAAATACTTCCGTTGAGTTCCTAACGAGGAACTTTTTTTACACATATATACATAACAAAAAAAGAGGAAATATTGTTTACAACATGGCTTTCATTTCACTCTGCTGTATGGGTGTGTGTGGTAGTATCTTTTAAATTTTTTTTTACTTACCCTACCCTATTTTTATAACACTTCCTGTAATAACATAAGGATAGTTGTTACTTTGTGAACATGTTGGACATAGAAAGCCATTCAGTTGTATTTTTGAGTCAAAATAATTATAAAGAACTTATCAGCTTCTAAATATTTTGAATGGATAAACTTAATTATTTCTTGTGGAAGATAAAGCCGATGAGTTGTGGGAAAGTTAATAATAGCATTTTACTGAAGAGAAAACAGTTCCTCGGTGGTGGGAAGGTGACACAGTAGTATAGAGCGCTTGACGGACATGGCAACCCAGTGAAGAGTCCCTAAACAGGCCGAAGGGTCAGGGGCAGCCCTCACTCCCACTGTTAGGCGTCCCACAAGAAGACCAACTACACAACCATCCCATTATATGCAAAGGGCCTAGGTCAGCCCCAGGCAGGCTCCCCGAGTCTCAGTTCAGTCTTTAAGAGCCCCCATGAGTCCAAGTCCGTTGATTCTGTGGGTTTTCTTGTGGTGTTCTTGACTCCTCTGGCTCCTACAATCCTGCCTCCTCTTCCTCAGGATCCCTGAGCCCCACCTCATGTTTACCTGTGTGTCTCCGCCTCTGTTTCCATCAGTTGCTAGATGAAGCCTCTCTCATGAGGATTATGCTAGACTCCTATCTACTGTAAAGCAGAATATCACTAGGAATCATTTCAGTGACTTTTTTGTTTTGTTTTTTTCTAATCTCATTTGATTCTATCCTAGATTTCTGGGCTCTCCAGCCTCTGGTTCCTGGCCCTCCAGGCAGTGTCAGGGCTGGGCTTCCTCTCATGGTTTGGGTCTCAAGCTGGACTAGTCATTAGTCAACCACTCCCACAATTTCGGCACCACCTTTACCCCAGCACATCTTACAAGCAGGATAAATTGTAGGTCTAGTGAATTGATGTCCCAGACCTTCCACTGGAAGTCTTGCCTGGTTACAGGAGACGGGTGGTTTAGGCTCCTTATCAATTTCCAGGAGTCTTAGCTAGGGTCACCCGCATAGATTCCTGGGAGTTTCAATTGCACTAGGTTTTCAGTTCCTCCCTGAGATGTATCCCAGTTCCAGTTGTCCCACCCAGTACTCTCTCTCTCCATCCTCACTCCCCAAACCCAGTCCCTCCTATTCTGTCCCTCCTTGTCCCCAGTCTCTCCACAACATTTATCCTAGTATCCCTTCCCAGAGAGATTCATACATCACCCTACCCCCTTGAGCCCTGCGTGTTACTTAGTCTGTCTGAGTCTGCGGATTGTAGCATGATTCTCCTCTACCTTATGGCTAATGTCCACTTCTAAGTGAGTATATACCATGTTTGTGTTTCTGGGTCTGAGTTACCTCACTGAAGATAATATTTTTTGTAGTCCCATTTGCAGGCAAATGCCTGCAAATATCATGGCGTTATTTTTTTTAACAGCTGAGTAATACCTCGTTGTGTAAAGTACCACATTTTCTCTATACATTCTTCAGCTGAGAGATATCTAGGATGTTTTCAGTTTCTGGCTTTTATAAATAAGGCTGCTATGAACATAGCTAAGTAAGTGTACTTGTGTAGGATGGAGCATCCTCTGGGTGTATGCCCAGGAGGATCTTGAGGTAGGTCAATTCCCAATTTTCTGAGAAACCACATAATTGATTTACAAAGTGGCCATACAAGTTTGCACTCCCACCAGCAATGGAGGAGTGTTCTTGCTCCACACCCTCGCCAGCATGAACTGTCACTTGTGGTTTTGATTTTAGCCATTCTGACAGGTGTAAGACGGAATCTCAGAGTCATTTTGATTTGCATTTCTCTGATGACTAAGGATGTTGAACATTTCTTTAAGTGCTTCTCAGCATTAGAGATTCCTGTCAAAAATTCTCTGTTTAGTTCTGTATCCTATTTTTAAATTGCGTTATTTGATTTGCTGATGTCTTGTTTCTTGTTTTCTTTCTATATTTTGGGCATCAGTTCTCTGTTGGAGGTGAAGGTTGGTGAAGACCTTTCCTATTCTGTAGGCTGCTGTTTTATCCTTTTGATGGATCCCACTTATTAACTATTGTTGATCTTAGTTCATGAGCTGTTGATGTTCTGTTCAGGAAGTTGTCTCAAATACCAATGCATTCAAGGCTATTGTCCACTTTCTTTTCTATCAGCTTCTGTGTATCTGGTTTTATATTAAGTCTTTGATCCATTTGGAATTCAGGGGTGGTTTTTTTTGATATTTTATTTACATTTCAGATGTGATCCCCTTCCCCCATTTCCCCACTCACCCACCCAGGAACCCCCTATCCCATCCCCCCAACCTTCTGCTTCTATGAGGATGTACCCGCACCCACCCATTCCCACCTCCCCGACCACGAATTCCCCCACACTGGGGCATCCAGCCTTGACTGGACCAAGGACTTTCTCTCCCACTTATGGCCGACAATGTCATCCTCCCCTACCTATACAGCTGGAGCCATGGGTCTCTCTCTATGTGTTTCCAGGCTGGTGGTTTAAATCCTGGGAGCTCTGGTTGGTTGGTATTGTTGCTCTCCCCATGGGGTCACAAACCCTTTCAGCTCCTTTAATCTTCTTTCTAACAACAAGGGAACCCCTTGATCAGTTCAACGGTTAGTCATCAGCATTCGCCTCTGAATATTTCAGGCTCTGGCAGACCTTTAAGGAGACAGCTAAATCAGGGTCCTGTCAGCATGCACTTCCTGGCATCCACATCAGCCTTTGATGACTGCACATGGGATGAATACCCAGATGGAACAGTCTCCACATGACCCCTCCTTCAGTTTTTGTCCCACGCATTGTCTCCATATTTGCTCCCATGAGTATTTTGTTACCCCTTCTTTTTTTTTTTTGTTACTCCTTCTAAGAAGGACCAAAGCACCCATACCTTGGTCTTCCTTCTTGATGAGCTTCATGTGGTCTGTGAGTTGTATCTTGGGTATTTCAAGCTTCTGAGCTAATATCCAATAATCAGTGAGTGAATACCATGTATGTTCTTTTGTGATTGGATTACCTCACTCAGGATGATATTTTCTAGTTCCATCCATTTGCCTAAGAATTTCACGAATTAATTGTTTTTAATAGTTGAGTAATACTTCATTGTGTAAATGTACCACATTTTCTGTATCCATTCCTCTGTTGAAGGACATATGGGTTCTTTCCAGCTGTTATCTTATTGATAACAGCTTCTGGCTATTATCAATAAGGCTGCTATGAACATAGTGGAGCATATGTCCTTGTTATATGTTGGAACATCTTCTGGGTATATGCCCAGGAGTGATATAGCTGAGTTCTCAGGTAATGCCATGTCCAATTTTCTGAGGAACCGCCAGACTGATTTCCAGAGTGGTTGTATCAGTTTACAATCCCACCGACAATAGAGGAGTGTTCCTCATTCTCCACATCCTCACCAGCATCTGCTATCACCTGAGTTTTTGATCTTAGCCATTCTGACTTATGTGAGGTGGAATCTCAGGGTTGTTTTGATTTTCGTTTCCCTGATGACTAAGGATATTGAACATTTCTTTAGGTGCTTCTCAGCCATTCAAGTTTCCTGAGTTGAGAATTCTTTGTTTAGCTCTGTACCCCATTTTTAATACAGTTATTTGGTTGTCTGGAGTCTAGTTTCTTGAGTTCTTTATATATATTGGATATTAGCCCTCTATCGGATATAGGATTGGTAAAGATTTTTTCCCATTCTGTTGGTTGCTGGTTTGTCCTATTGACAGTGTCCTTTGCTTTACTTGCTTTGGAATTTTATGAGATCCCATTTGTTAATTCTTGATCTTAAGCATAAGCCATTGGTGTTCTATTCAGGAACTTTTCCCCTTTGCCTAGGTGTTCAAGGGTCTTCCCCACCTTCTCTTCTATTAGTTTCAGTGTATCTGGTTTTATGTGGAGGTCCCTTATCCACTTGGACTTAAGCTTGTACAAGGGAATAAGAATGGATCGATTTGCATTCTTCTACATGTTGACCTCCAGTTGAACCAGCACTATTTGTTGAAAATGCTGTCCTTTTTCCACTGGACAGTTTTAGCTCCTTTGTCAAAGATCAAGTGATCATAGGTGTGTGGGTTCATTTCTGGGTCTTCAATTCTATTCCATTGATCTTCCTGCCTGTCTCTGTACCAATACCAGGTAGTTTTTATCACTATTGGTCTGTAGTACAGCTTGAGGTAAGGGATGGTGATTTCCCCAGAAGTTCTTTTATTGTTGAGAATAGTTTTCGCTATCTTGTTTTTTGTTTTTTGTTTTTTTGTTGTTATTCCAAATGATTTTGCAAGTTGCTCTTTCTGTCTCTATGAGGAATTGATTTGGAATTTTGATGGGGATTGCATTGAATCTGTAGATTACTTTTGGCAACATGGCCATTTTTTCTATATTAATCCTGCCAATCCATGAGCATGGGAAATCTTTCCATCTTCTGAGATCTTCCATTTATTTCTTCAGAGACTTGAAGTTCTTGTCATACAGATCTTTCACTTGCTTGATTAGATTCACACCAAGGTATTTTATATTATTTGTGACTTTTGTGAAGGGTGTTATTTCTCTAATTTCTTTTTCAGCCTGTTTATCCTTCAAGTAGAGGAAAGTTACTGATTTGTTTGTGTTGATTTTATAACCAGCCACTTTGCTGAAGTTGTTTATCAGGTTTAGGAGTTCTCTGGTGGAAGTTTTAGGTCACTTAAGTATGCTATCATATCATCTGCAAATAGTGAAATTTTGACTTCTTCCTTTCCTATTTGTATCCCTTTGACTTCTTTTTGTTGTCTAATTGCTCTGGCTAGGACTTCCAGTACTATATTGAATAGGTAGGGAGAGAGTTGGCAGCCTTGTCTAGTGCCTGATTTTAGTGGGATTGCTTCAAGTTTCTTTCCATTTAGTTTGATGTTGGCTACTGGTTTGCTGTATATTGCTTTTACTATGTTTAGGTATGGGCCTTGAATTCCTGATCTTTCCAAGACTTTTGCCATGAAGGGATGTTGAATTTTGTCAAATGTTTTCTCAGCATCTAGTGAGGTGATCGTGTGGTTTTTTTCCTTTGAGTTTGTTTATATAGTGGATTATGTTGATAGATATCCAAATATTGAACCATTCCTGCATTCCTGGGATAAATTCTACTTGATCATGATGGATGATTGTTTTGATGTGTTTTGGATTCGGTTTTCAAGAGTTTTATTGAATATTTTTGCATCGATATTAATAAGCGAGATTGGTCTGAAGTTTTCTTTTTTTTGTTCTATCTTTGTGTGGTTTAGGTATGAGAGTAATTGTGACTTCATAGAACAAATTGGGTAGTGTTCCTTCTATTTCTGTTTTGTGGAATAGTTTGAAGAGAATTAATATTAGGTCTTCTTGGAAGGTCTGATAGAATTCAGCACTAAAACCATCTGGTCCTGGGGTTTTTTGGTGGGGAGACTGTTAATGACTGAGACTGCTATTTCTTTAGGGGTTATGGGACTGTTCAGATGGTTTATCTGCTCCTGATTTAGCTCTGGTACCTGGTATCTGTCTAGAAAATTGTCCATTTCATCCAGATTTTCCAGTTTTTTTTTTTTGAGTATAGGCTTTTGTAGTAGGATCTGAAGATTTTTTGAATTTCCTCAGTTTCTGTTGTTATGTCTCCCTTTTCAGTTCTGATTTTATTAATTTGGATACTGTCTCTGTGCCCTTTGGTTAATCTGGCTAAGGGTTTATCTATCTTGTTGATTTCCTCAAAGAACCAGTTCCTTGTTTTGTTGACACTTTATATACTTCTTTTTGTTTCTACTTGGTTGATTTCAGCCCTGAGTTTGATTATTTCCTGTCTCTACTCCTCTTGGTAGTATTTGCTTCTTTTTGTTCTAGTGCTTTCAGGTGTGCTGTCAAATTGTTAGTGTATGCTCTCTCCAGTTTCTTTTTGTAGGCACTTAGAGCTATGAGTTTTTCTCTTAGCACTGCTTTCATGGAGTCCCACATGTTTTTGTATGATGTGTCCTCATTTTCATTAAATTCTAAAGAGTCTTTAATTTCTTTATTTCTTCCTTGACCAAGTCATCATTGAGTGGAGCATTGTTCAGTTTCCAAGTGTATGTGGGCTTTAAAAAACAAAAAAATAAAATGAAAAAACAAATAAAGGCCAGCCTTAGTCCATGGTGATCTGATAGAATGAAAGGGATTATTTCAATTTTTTTGTATCTGTTGAGGCCTGTTTTGTGACCAATTATATGGTCTATTTTGGAGAAAGTACCATGAGGTGATGAGAAAAAGGGATATTCTTTTGTTTTAGGATGAATGTTCTATAGATATCTGTTAAATCCATTTGGTTCATAACTTCTGTTGGTTTCACTGTATCTCTCTTTAGTTTCTTTTTCCATGATCTGTCCATTGCTGAGAGTGGGGTGTTGAAATCCCCCACTATTATTGTGTGAGGTGCAATGTGTGCTTTGAGCTTTAGTAAAGTTTCTTTTATGGATGTGGGTGCCCTTGCATTTGGAGCATAGATGTTCAGAATTGAGAGTTCATCTTGATAGATTTTTCCTTTGATAAGGATGAAGTGTCCTTCCTTATCTTTTTTGAGTACTTTTGGATGAGAGTCAATTTTATTTGATATTAGAGTGGCTACTCCAGCTTGTTTCTTAGGACCATATGCTTGGAAAATTGTTTTCCCTCCTTTTATTCTGAGGTAGTGTCTGTCTTTGTCACTGAGGTGAGTTTCCTGTATGCAGCAAAATTCTGGGTCCTGTTTATGTATCCAGTCTGTTAGTCTATGTGTTTTTATTGGAGAATTGAGTCCACTGATGTTAAGAGATAGTAAGGACAAATGATTGTTGCTTCCTGTTATTTTTGTTATTAGAGGTGGAATTATGTTTGTATAGCTATCTTCTTTTGGGGGCTGTTGGAAGATTACTTTCTTACTTTTTCTAGGTTGTAGTTTCCCTCCTTGTGTTGGAGTTTTTCATCAATTATCCTTTGAAGTGCTGGAATTGTGGGAAGATATTGTGTAAATTTGGTTTTGTCATGGAATATCTTGGTTTCTCCATCAATAGTGATTGAGAGTTTTGCTGGGTATAGTAGTCTGGGCTGGCAATTGTGTTCTCTTAGGGTCTGTATGATGTCAGTCCAGGCTCTTCTGGCTTTTATAGTCTCTGGTGAGAAGTCTGGTGTAATTCTTATAGGTCTGCCTTTATATGTTACTTTACCTTTTTCGCTTACTGCTTTTAGTATTTTTTCTTTGTTTCGTGCATTTGATGTTTTGATTATTATGTTTCGGGAGGTATTTCTTTTCTGGTCTAGTCTATTTGGTGTTCTGTAGGCTTCTTGTATGTTCATGGGCATCTCTTTGTTTAGGTTAGGGAAGTTTTCCTCTATAATTTTGTGGAAGATATTTACTGGCCCTTTAAGTTGGGAATCTTCACTCTCATCTATACCTATTATCCTTAGGTTTGGTCTTCTCATCGTGTCCTGGATTTCCTGGATGTTTTGGGTTAGGAGCTTTTTGCATTTTACATTTTCCTTGACAATTGTGTCAATGTTTTCCATGGTATCTTCTGCACCTCAGATTCTCTCTTCTATCTCTTGTATTCTGTTGGTGATGCTTGTGTCTATGACTCCTGATCTCTTTCCTACATTTTCTATCTCCAGGGTAGTCTCCCTTTGCGATTTCTTTATTGTTTCTACTTCCATTTTTATGTCCTGGATGGTTTTGTTTAATTCCTTCACCTCTTTGGTTATGTTTTCTTGAAATTCTTTAAGGGATTTTTGTGTTTCCTCTTTAAGGGCTTCTACCTGTTTACCTGTGTTCTCCTGTACTTCTTTAATGGAGTTATTTGTGTTCTTCTTAAAATCCTCTATCATCCTCATGAGAAGTGATTTTAAATCTGAATCCTGCTTTTCTGGTGTGATGGGGTGTCCAGGACTTGCTATGGTAGGGGAACTGGGTTTTGATGATGCCAGGTAACTTTGGTTTCTGTTGCTTATCTTGCGCTTGCCTTTCTACATCTGGTTAATTCTAGTGCTACCTGCACTCACTGTCTCTGACTGGAGACTCTCTTTCCAATTATCTTGCTTGTGTCAGAACTCCTCAGAGTCCAGATGTCTCTGTGATCCTGTGGTCCTGAGCTCCTGGGTAGAAGAACTCCTGGGACTCAGGCCGCCTCTGGGATCCTGACATCCTGCTGCTCTCAGTGTCATGGTTCCTCTAGGATGGCTTAGGATATGGTGTCTTCACAGGAGCAGACCAGATAGGTGTCTTCCCCAGCCACAGGGACCAAGTGAGGAGCTAGATTTCAGTTTTGTGTGTAATGATATGTATAAATCTATTTGCATTCTTCTATATGCTGACATCCAGTTAGACCAGCACCATTTACTGAAGATGCTTTTTGTCTCCATTGTTTAATTCTGATGGTTTTTCTTTTCTTTTTTTCTTTTTCTTTCTTTTTTTTTTTGAAAAACCAGGTGACTATAGATGTGTGGATGTATCTCTGGGTCTTTCATTTAATTCCATTGAACTACCAGGTTTTTTTTATGCCAGTATCATGGAATTTTTATTACTATTGCTCTGTAGTAGAGCTTGAGATCAGAGATGGTGATACTTCTTTTACTGTACAGGATTGTTTTAGTTATCCTGGATTTTTTGTTTTTCTATATGAATTTGAGTATTATCCATTCAAAATCTGTAAAGAATTGTGTTGAAATTTTGATGAGGATTGCTTTTGCTAAGATTCTCATTTTTACTATATTAATTCTACTTATCCATGAGCATGACAGATCTTTCTATCTTCTGATGTCTTCTTCAATTTTTTCTTCAAAGATTGAAGTTCTTGTCATAAAGGTCTTTCACTTGTTTGGTTAGTTACATCAACATATGTTACATTATTTGTGGCTATTGTGAAGGGCATTGTTTCTGTAGTTTCTTCTCAGCCCACTTATCATTTATTTATGGGAGTGAGATACACACACACACACACACACATATGTATATAACTGAAGGTGTTTATCATTTGCACAAATTCTCTGAAAGATTTTTTTTGTAGTGGCTTATATATAGTATCATATCACCTGCAAACAGTGATCCTTTGACTTCTTTTTCAATTTGTATCCCCTTGATCTCTTTTGTTGTCTTATTGCTCTAGTTAGAACTCCAAGTACTATATTGAATAGATGTAGTGAAAGTGTAAAGCCTTGGCTTGTTTCTGATTTTAGTAGAATTGCTTTGAGTTTCTTTCCTTTTAATTTGATGTTGGCTATATAGGCTTGCTGTAAATTGCCTTTATTATGTTTAGGATGTGCCTTGTATCCTTGACTCTCCAAGAATTTTATCATGAATGGGTGCTGGATTTTGTCAAAGGCCTTTTTCAGCATCTAGTGAGGTGATCATATTTTTTTTCTTTCAGTTTGTTTAGATGGTGGATCACATTAACAGATTTTCATATCTCTAACTATCCCTACATCTCTGGGATGAAGCCTAGCTGATCATGGTGGATGATGTCTTTGATGTGTTCTTGGATTTGGTATGCAAGTATTTTATTGAGTACATTGAATCAATGTTTATGCGGGAGACTGGTCTGTAATTCTCTTTCTGTGGTTTAGGCATCAGGGTGACTGTGGCCTCATAAAATGAGTTTGGCAATGTTCCTTCTGTTTCTTTTTTGTGGAATTATTTGAGGAGTATTGGTATTAGCTCTTTAAGAGTCTGGTAGAATTCTTCACTAAAACCATCTGGCCCTGAATTTTTTTGGGGGTGGGGGTAGCAGGGGCTTTTGTTAGGAGACTTTTAATGACTGCTTCCATTTCCTTAGGGGTTTGGTCTATTTAAATTGTTTATCTGATCTTGATTTAACTTTCGTAAGTGGAATCTATTGAGAAAATTATTCACTTCATTTAGATTTTCCAATTTTGTCTAGTAGTGGTTTTTGAAGTAAGATCTAATGAATCTCTGGATTTCTTCAGTTTCTCTTGTCAAATCCCCCTTTTCATTTCTGATTTTGTTAATTTGGATAGTCTCTCTGTGTCTTTTAGTTAGTTTGAATAAGAGTTTGTCCATCTTGTTGATTTTCTTCGAGAACCAACATTTTGTTTCATTGATTCTTTGTATTGTTCTCTTTGTTTCTATTTTATTGACTCAGCCCTGAGTTTCATTATTTCCTGCCATCTACTCCTCTTGGGCATGTTTACTTCTTTTTGTTCTGAGCTTTCAGATGTTCTGTTAAGTTGGTAGTATGAGATGTCTCTAATTTCTTTATGAAGGTATTTAGTGTTATGAACTTTCCTCATAGCAGTGCTTTCATTGTGTCGCATTAGTTTGGGTATGTATGCATTCAATTCTTTCTTATTTCTGCTTCGACCCAGTAGTCATTCAGTAAAGAGTTGTTCAGTTTCCATGGGTCTATATGCTTTCTGTTTTTTCTGTTGTTGTTGTTGTTGAAATCCAGCTTTCATCTATGGTGGTCTGTTAGAATACAGAGGGTTATTTAAAGTTTCTTTTATTTGTTGAGACTGACTTTGTGATGGAATATATGATCAATACTGGAGAAAGTTCTATAAGGTGCTAAGAAGAAGATGTATTTATTTGTGTTTGGCTGAAATGTTCTATAGACATCTGTTAAGTCCACTTGAGTTATAATATCTGTTAGTTCCACTATTTCTCTGTTAATTTTTTGGTGTGGATAACTTGTCTATTGATGAGGTAGGGTATTGAAATCTCCCACTATTAATGTGTAGGGTTTGATATGTGATTTATGTTTTAGTAATGTTTCTTTTACAAATGTGTGTGCCCTTGCATTTGGGGTATAGATATTCAGAATTGCAACATCATCTTGGTGAATTTTTCCTTTGAAGAGCATCAAGTATCCTTGCTTGTCTTTTAAAATTAATTTTTGTTAGAAGTTTGTTTTCTTAGATATTAGAATGGCTATACCAGATTGTTTCTTGGTTCCATTTGCTTGGGAAATCTCTTTCCAACCCTTTAATCTGAGGTAATAACTATCTTTGATGTTGAAGTTTGTTTTTTGTATCCAGCAGAAGGATGGATTCTGTTTTCACATTATTGTGTGGCTTTCTATTGGTGAATTGACTCCACTGATATTGAGAAATATTAATGACCAATGATTGTTAATTCTTATTATTTTGTTGGTGGTAGTGGTGGCAGCGTGTGTGTGTGTGTGTGTGTGTGTGTTCCTTCTTTTTGTTTTGTTGGTGTGAAATTATTTCCTGTTTTCTTGGGTGTAGTTAACCTCCTTGGGGGTGAAGTTTTCCATCTAGAACCTTCTGTAGGGTTAGATTTGAGGGTAGATATTGTTTAAGTTTGACTTTCCTTTTTAATATATTATTTTCTACATATTATGGTGATTGGAATTTTTGCTGGGTATAGTAGTCTGGGTTGGCATCTGTGGTCTCTTAGCATCTGCAAGACATCTGTCCAGGGCCCTCTGGCTTTTAGAGTCTGTTGAGAAGTTGGGTGTAATTTTAATAGGTCTGTCTTTGTATATTACTTGGCCTTTTCCCTTTCCTCTTTTAATATTTTTTCTTTGTTCTGTATGTTTAGTGTTTTGATCATTATGTGGCAAGAAGACTTTCCCTTCTAGTTCAATATTTTTGGTTTTCTGTGGGCTACTTGTACTTTTATAGGCATGTCCTTCTTAAGGTTACAAAAACTTTCTTCTATGATTGTGTAAAAATGTTTTCTGGATGTTTGAGCTGGTATTCTTCTCTTTCTCCTGTTCCTTAGATTTGCTCTTTACATAGTTTCTCTGCTCTTCTGGATTTTTTTTGTTGGGAATTTTTTAGAGTTAACATTTGGCAGTTTTAACTAATACTATTTTTGTTACTTCCTTAGAATCTGTTACATTAGACTGTCTATAAAATGTAATAAAAATTAGACCCTTCCAAAAATTTTCTCCTCCATGAAACTGTTATGCTTGGATTTTTTCACATTTTTGTTTTATTTACAGTGTCAACTGGATATAAATGTTAGTGGTTGCATGGAAATCCCAACTGCTTCTCCTTCAGACTTCCTATTGTTATTTATCAGGTATTTAAAAATATGCTGTTACTTAATGGATATGTGTTTTGAACTCAAAATTAAAATTTCTCTAAATTTTAAGAATCCCAAATCTTAACTTAAAAGCCTTAAGTTTAACGTTTAAAGGTGTAATGACTATTGTTAATTAAGTAGATTTTGTCTTTTTTTTTTTTTTTTTTAGTTTTATACTGTCCCTCATCTGATAAATGATAAGACTCTGGCAAGGAAAAAATTCAAAGGTGGCTCACAAAGGCCTATCCTCTATTAAAACATTATTCGTGAAGTATAAAGGTATTATTTTATACAGTGCACCAAGCTTCTAATGAGAAGCATTAACCTCACATCTAGAACCACCACTGTCTGTGTCTAGGACTTCCTCTGCTGTCAGGTATATCTAGATGTCTTTGATAAAACTTACTATAGACATGCATATTTCATCCCCCTATGTAGTTAGCTACAGAGCACAGCCAGAGGCATGGCATTTGGTCCTGGGGACTCCAGGACTAATACCATTATGTCATATTTGAAACTTGACCTTGTAAAATAGCTCTTTACACATTTCCTTTTTTTAGGACCCATTAGAAGTAAAAAGTAACTATGGTCCTATTTATGCTAAAAATGATTTAAGGAATTTAATTTTAATGTCGTTAATAAAATTCTATACTATCGACAGGATAAAACTATCATGGAACACCGTTAAATCCTTAACTGGCAAATTTTGATATTAAAAAGGAAGATATATAGATATAGATATAATGCTATACTTAGTTGTATTAACTTTAAATGTTTTTGTAAAAGTTTATTTTCACTTTGAAGGTTAATCTTGTTTCTGCTACCCTAAAACACTTTGAGTTAAAGGAGAAACAACCTAAAGTATATGGTAAATAAGAAGACCTAGAAACTAGTCAGTGAAAGGATCCAATATTATTATCAGAGCAAGGTTTTGCTTTTGTCTTTCCAGAAAAATGAACAAAGTCTCAGATGGCTCCTAACAGCATCCTATAGACCACTAGACTAATAAAACATCTAAAGACAGAAAAAAAATCTATCTGAAGGAGATGTCCCAAGAAGAAGATGAAGCTGATAACTTGAGGAGACCAGAGGACTTTCACTCATTAAGCTGAGACTTTGGTATAAACACGAACACTGGCACTGCTGACCCCCAAAATGATGTTTACATGTTTGCTGACTGCATTACACATTAACTATCAGCTTGTCCATACATAATCCGGATTCCCTCTGTCAAGTGAGAGTCAAAGCAGAGAGACAGTACGATATTGTTATACCATGCTGAGCATTGATTTTATCCTTTAGGACCAATTGTCTGGATAAAAGATGATATACAAACATTCAGTCACAGGCGTGGGGATATTTTTGTTGGACTAATTTAACTGACTAGTCCCAAAAAAGTAATATGGATTTTAGCATGATTAAGTACTTTTTAGAAACTTCAAGTAGTGGAAGCTATAGTTGTATGAAAATGCAAAACAAACTGGCTGATGACTCACTGCCCAAAGTTAGTGTCACTCCACCCGAAATGACAAAGTTAGTGTCATTCCACCTGAAATGACAAAGTTAGTGTCACTCCACCCGACGTGACAAAGTTGGCACCATTCCAGCTGAAATAATACTATCTGTTGCCAATTTTTGGAAAATAACCTCTGGCATCAGTCGGCACATGGCAGTCAACAAGAACAATCTTTTTGTATCAGAGAAGACCCATCTATTCCTGGACTCTTAAAAAGAGATGTATATGGCATAGAATCAACTGGCACACATATTCATTCAGCCTACCCTGATAATCCTGTCACTGGTGTTTCTGTATCACACTGTGTGTGCTTTAAAACAGTTATGTACTTCTATCCCTCCTAACTTCAACTTCACCTCTAACCACACCCTTCCCTCGGATAAACAACCACCTTTGGGATGGACCTTTTGCATGAAAATGCTATTTATTCTGCCCTTCCTGCAGGTTATAAGGATTTATGTGGGATAGGCTGTGTTACACCCATTTTTCTCATTAAATCTTTCTAATCCATCAATTTATGAGGTTAGTTAAAATATCCAATGCCTAAGAAATATCTCATCAAAGCTGATCAATTACACAGCTTAGACTCTTGAGCTCATATTCAGGTGTGATTAAAGGAGTGTTTCCAAAGACACTTTAAATGGGGAGGGAAGATTTGCCCTGAACTTGACTGGGTCCACAATTCTTATTGATGAATTTCCTAGAGTCAAAAAGGGGGAGGGTGTATGATATGATCAACATATATTGTACAAAAAGAAAAAGATGGGAAAAGGGTTAAAAATGCAAAACCATCCAAGCAGTAACTTTAATTTCTGTCTGCTTTGAGATTGCAGGGCTGTTTTCAGAATTTCTGTCTTGATCAGTGCTTCCAAGATCATTATATTTACTCAAAGAGTTTCTCAAAAGAAGCATAAAGATTGCAAAGCAATGAGGAAACTACTCCAATGCAAACCGACCACACAAAACATACCTGCAGTCTGTCATTTGACTGAGAGAATGCTCAAGAGTCCTGATTATACATTGAAATTTCTATTATATGATTCAGTACAAAGAGGAATTTGTTTGGATTAACACTGCTGATTTTCTGATTGACAGGTTTGGATTTGGTAAGTCATTTCTAATTGCATAAGCCTCTACCAAGGATACATGTGATTTTATGCATGCCCAATCACACATGAGATGGTAATTAGGTAATTCTCAGGAAGTGGATTCTCAGAAAACTATTTTCTCACTGCAGATGCACAGTCCTGGCTGGACTGGCCTCATTATTCTTACACCCAGACATAAAGGAGATTGTTTCAATAAAAATTGTCCAAAGAAAGAGAATTATTAATAGTAGTCACAGGTAGAAATATGTATTACACCACTTGGTTTTCAGGTAACTTGAAGATTGATGTAGGTAGGAATCTGAGGCTGCCAATAGCCCAAACCAAGTAGAGTCCCAGGTCGCTAAGCTATTCCTTATGCTTTGCAATTTCTTGATGAGCAAATTACATCTATCCCCATTACAATGCCTTCCCTCCTGTAGACTGTAACCCAGAAACTAACATCCCAATACAAAATGCTTAAACTTCATTTGAAAAGCATCTCTTGGATCTTGGTGAGGGGAAAAGGCTCTTGGGGAACATTTCTGGGTGTCTCACTACAATCCCTCCATGCTTTCATTCATTCATGTGTTCCAGCCTTGCTGCCTGTATAAATCTGGGGAAGCTGTTATCACCTCCTCCTTTGTGAGGACTTGGTGGGAGTGTCCAATACTTTCTTTCTTTCTTTTTCCAGAAAGTAGGATAGAAATTATACAAGTTCTATGGGAGGCCCAAGTGTTAACGGTTTAGTGTTCCGGGTTCTTAGTCTGGGAATTGCCCTTTAAGTTGCAAGGGCTAGTGAAAAGTTATTGGATCACGGGGGTGTGCCATTACAGGGAATTTTAAGAGGTCATCTCTTTCCCCTGTCCATCACTGTTTCCTCACTGTGAGTATGTTTGCTTGGTCAGGCGTTTCTTTCCCCTGTATAGTGCATCCCCGGGCCAGTAAAAAAGGAGCATACCACTGAGAACTTGAAGAGACTCAAGTAGAATATGTTTATAATACTGGAGCACCGCTCAGCAATTAAGAGGCTGCTCTTCTACAAGACAAGCGCTCCGTTTGCAGCACCCACATGGTGACTCATAAACACCTATAACTTGTTTTATGGAAATCTATGCTGTCTTCCAATCTCCACAGGCACCAGGAAAGCATGTAGTGAACTCAAAACACCCATACGTCATCATTTAAAATAATAAATTTTTCATTTATGTAGAAGAATTACTGTGAGTGTTATGGCATATTAATAAGAAGCTGCACAGCATAGGATCTGACAGACACTATTTTTGTTTTATTTTGTTCTCAGAATGATCCATAAATTGTAGATAGAACACCATGTTTATGGATTGTAGGAAGCCGCGGCTTGTGCTGGCAGAATCCGCCATTCCAAGATGGCGCTGACATCCGATATTCTTCCTAGTAAACAAGTAAACTGCGCATGTGCTATGGTAAAAGCGCGCCAAAGTCAAAGCCCATCCCACGGCGTTTTGGCGCGCAACGAGTAAGCAGCCAATCAGAGGTGAATACACCGCTCCAAGGGTATATAAACAGTGCCTCTTCCGGGCCTGTCTTCTTCCTCCATTTTGTTTTTGGAATAAACGGTTGCTGCGGAAGGATCCTGGTGTGTGTCCGCGTGCGTTCTTGCTGGCGAGACGATTACACGCGAGTCACAATGGATCCTGTTGCCAATATATCTCAAGCCACACAGTAAGAGTGACTGACTGATAGCCAATGAAGTTGGGGAAAGCTGCCCCAACCATGTTAGATGAAGAAACTTCCTTGAAAGATTTGTACAAGCTTGTGTGTCTGTCCATGGTGGCAGAGACTTGATCTGCTTTTGAACTTCAAGAACCCATCTTCTTTTCTGTTATCTCATACCTCTTCCTCCCTTTGGTTTAGTCAATCTAGATTCTTAATTATTATTATTATTATTATTATTATTTGAGAATTTTTTTATTTTATTTTTTAAATCAAATCGTAATTTTTTCTTATTCACACAGGGGTTATAAACACAAAAAGGCAGGACGTGGGGAAGGGAATGACACCGGAGTGTGGGTGTTCAGGGGGACTACAGATATTGTTCAGAACAGGGTATCGGCTTCAGGGGACAGGTCACTGTGACTCTGCCTATGATTCACTTGTCCTTATCTAAGTTGGTATCTGCCAAGGCTACCTATTTACAAGGTCTATGACTACTCAGGCTGGCAAATTTCCACAAAAGCTGCCTGTTTACAATAGCTTATAGCCATCTATTTCAATGTTTTTCCACAGAGACCCAAGACTTGGTGTTAGTATACATGTATGACAGGCCTATTGCTGATTTTAGGCCTATGGCTGATTTTAGGCCTTCAGTGTATAAGCAGGGCTGCCCCTGACATCTCCTCCCTTCTCTAGGTATAGAAGGTGGGGATAGAGGCCTGACCTCCAGTAATTGAAGGGGACATTGTAATGGCTCCGGTCCCCCTGTTGTTGTCCAGTGAGGCATGAGGGCCATACCCACCTCGATGTCTTTTTCCTGGAGAGGGGATACTTTTGACACCAACCCCTATGCAGTCAGGCTTGACCCTCAGGGAACCCAGAGAGATATTTTTAACTTTTATTTATATTCCCTTGCAGAGCTTAGCCTCACAGCCTAAGCAAGAATTCAGATCGCCAGTCAGAGGGGGTTCTGGGTGACCCTCTCTGCTTGGTCTAGGGGCAGAAGTCTCCTCTTTTAGGTTAGGTGGAGATGGGTTTTGGGAACACCCTGGATAGAGTAACAACCTCATCTTGAGTCTCGTGGTCCTCCATACTAACTTATGATAGTGTATCTGAATAGGTTTTGCTACCAAATTATTTATCTGTTGTTTCACAAAGTTAGTCAACCTATTAAAGGCCCAAGGATGAAAAGAAGTAAGCAAAAATAACCCAATTAATTGTCCCAAGATGGGAGGAAGTAGGGTTGACAACCATGATGGAGAGGTTGAAAACCAATTCTTGTACCAGCTCTCATCTTTCTCTTTCTCTCTCTGTCTTTTCTCAGGGCCTTCTCTGACCTTTATAATGCTCTCTTTAATTATCCCTGACTTGTCTATGTAAAGGCAACATTCTTATTTAAGGGCTGTACACAGTCAAGAGCTGTACACAGTCTTTTCTATTGTAAAAGAGTAAATCAAGTCCAATAAAGTCCTTAGAAATTTTTAGAGGTCTCTTTAGACAACGAAACAAGGGATTTCTTCAGATTAGTGATGTCAATCTCTAACTGTTTGATGTTCTTGACAATGGCCCATCGAAGGTCTGAGTAGTATAAGTTTGGAGGCCAGCATCTGGATTAGAACTTCTAACAGCAGACATCAAAGGTGATTCATTTTTACCTGCAAAGGAAAAAGAAGGGAATTCTCAGGGAGATTTCTTTTCCCTGGATGGTCAATCTAGATTCTAAAAAGCAAACGAGAAGATGATTTACTAACCTAAGCCCACCTTAACAATCTGTGATCCCAAATCTCTGAGAACTGGCTCAGTGCCTCTTCTCCTTCCTAGGAATATAATCAAAAGGTATCCTTAACATCAATGCTATGTCAGAGTTACCACAAAATTCTGGATCATCTTGAGGACTCTACTCCCAAACACAGGGAGGAAAAAGCATTACTTTTCTCGAGATTTTTTTTTCATAGATCCATGTTGCATGAGTTAGGTGACCACAAGATACTGAGGGCTATGCAAACTCATAAGTTGTATGCTGTCATGCAGTTAGTTAAAGAACACCTCTCAGTGTTGTTAACACTTGAAAATGGTGCTTAAAGAAGGTAACAATGGCTGGGCAGTGGTGGCACACACCTTTAATCCCAGCACTTGGGAGGCAGAGGCAGGCGGATTTCTGAGTTCGAACCAGCCTGGTCTACAGAGTGAGTTCCAGGACAACCAGGGCTACGCAGAGAAACCCTGTCTCAGAAAAAAACAAAAAAAAAGAAGAAGGTTACATTGGTTTTGGGCAGCTGTTACAAAAGACTAAACACACACACACACAAATATATATATATATATATATATATATATATATATATATATATATGTAACTTTTCCTTGGTAACTGTAAATATGATGAAAAAGAGAAGCAATATTTTTTGTTGGACATCTCATAGTCTATTGAGAATTCAAAGGAATCCAAGAATGTGGCTTAGATAAATTCTAGAGTTGACTTGGCATAATGCTACATTGGCTGTCTTTATGAAAATCTCTTCTGTTTCTGGTCCTTTTCTATTCATGAGAGAGCATCCTCTTTGTTAGAAAGACAAGCAACTATCAGAACAAAGCCACACCTGCTGAGTCCCGGCTGAGCCTTCTTGAGACCTTGAATGGCAAGTAAGGGTGTGGAACTAGAGCTGAGACATAAAGGAGATGCTGCAAGCAGTTATTTATCTCTGAGTACACACACACACACACACACAAATCTGTTGTGTTTTCTACAACTGTGCGAATATATTTGAATCAGATTTTCCTTTGGAGTAGGTTCATAATTTAATCAGCCTTCTCTTTCTCAGGGCTTCCGGTGTTGGATTGTTCCCAATGCTTTGCTCCCCAGCATGTTATTCTCATTTCCTTCCCGAGGTTCTCTTGTAAGTAACCACACCCTTATTCTTACCTTTTCTCTATGTTAGGCACCTTGAAGGAAGTGTGAGCCTGTTTTGTCAAGGAGCCTACACTGATTATAGTTCTTCCGGATGAGTCATTCCATCTGCTCTGACTTTAGTTTTCAGCCTTCCATGTATAACACTGTGAGACTGAGGTACCCGAGGGACTTGCAATGTATCCTGGCACTGATTTAATTGTGTGCTACACACAACCTTACTGAGGATTTTCTTTATTTCATGCACTAATTTAGGATCATAACAGACATAGCCATCACCTATGTTTACCATAAATCTTGCAAGGTGTGGGCGGTAACAATACTGCACTTGACATAACAAACATGTTCACAAGCAGCACAAATACCCAGCACTGGATACACTGCTTCCAGAGGTGTCAGGTATTCAAGAAACATGTCTACTAATTATTAAGTAATTGATTTTAAATAATGCAGACCAAATTTTTGCAGTTTTTAGCAAATATACTATGAGAATGAATGAATTGAGAAAAGCCAGAGAGACAGTTTTATGTTTAATCACTTGAGATACAAATGCAAACATTTCAGATATCGTGAATTATGAGACGGAATAGTCTCAGACTCGGTGATCATTAAAGGAGACCCTAGAGCAGTGCAGAGCTTAGGAAAGAATCTCAAGTAGAGCCTGAGGACAGCGGTGTGAGAGGACTTAGTCCGCAGACTGTACTTCATCCAGCTAGCTAGGGAGCTAGGATAGCTGCCAAAACCTCTGAGAGACACGGTTTCCCATTGATTGTCTTATATGACCCAGTCAATGCTCAGTCGAATTTTTGAGGTTATATTTAAAAGGCTCCAAGCAGACAAATTAATTACCAAAATACTTATTAATTTAGAAAGAGGATTTACTGATTGAGAACACGGGATGCCCAGAGACTTTGCACATCAGTTTAGTTGAGAAAACCATAGTGAGGCTCACCATGGTCGATCAGGCAGATTGCCATCCTCACACACACCTATGAGGGCACTTCCGGAAAAGTGACTTGGAAAAGTGTTTGGCTGGTGGAGTCCTGTGCACATAGTCCTAGCAGATGACAGAGCCTTGACTGAACATCCATTTTACAAACGAACAGGTGTGACTCTGAAGAAGGGAGGTTATTTATATGTGGTAGTTTGACACAATTAAGGTTTGAAAGACATTTAAAATTTGAGAGGAAAAAACTACTCATCTGTAATGTAATCTTTCAAAAAAAGATAAAGCAGAGTATGGAACAGGTGAACTTCTGTAGGATCTCCGTCTGGCTGGGAATGAGTACTAGGCAGAGAAGAGAGAAGGACTTCTCTCAGGATCTTAGTGTTATAGCTCTTTTAGGTGAAGGCTTTCTCTGACAATCTTCAGATCTTCAATGAAACAGCTCTCTGAGACAACCTTAGCTTGTGCACATAATTATATTTGGGGTGGGCTTATATGCATACACTTCATTCAGAGTGAACCAGGGGTATATATGGACCTTGGAGAGTGGGAAGGAGTTTTCAGGGTAAATGAAAATCATTGGCTAGAGTTTAAAGTTCTGTGAATGGCTCATTTGTATGGGGAGGCATTCCAGGACTCTCAGGTACTTACTGGACAGGTTCTATTTTGGAGAAAGGAAGCTGAACCTGTGATCTCACCAAGGCTCAGTGACATTCCACAGGCAGAAGGTATAGGGGTGTCAGGCTCCCCAGATAAGGTCAGAGAAGAGGAAGCCCTGCTGGTAAAGAAGTCCCCCATTTTGCACAAGCTCAGAAGGTTATCCAGACAATCGTAGACTTCCACCTTAGTTAGCAGGGCCTAACAAGGCTGTGAAAGAAACCATTGAAATCAGAGAGCAGGTGAACATGTATTTGCATAAGGAGGCCACGTTCCAGTCCCAGCAAGCAGCAGAACTTGGCAGCTTTAGCCACATGGTTCTGGATTACAAGTCAGGGATATAAGAAAGGGGCTGTAGAATCTCCTCCACAACTAAGGAAAGCCACTAAGGCCAGGTATATGTCAGGGGTGTTGCTGCATGAAGGCCTAGAGAAGCCATTGCATAAAGCTGTAAAGGTCAAGCCTGGATTAACTTAGAGCCTCACAAAATGTTGGAGATATCAGGATCGTGGGTTATCTGTCAAGGAGAGCTGCTAACAGGGAGTAGAACCAGACCAAGAGAGAGAAGTGTGTTGTAGTCAACAAAGCTGAAAGGAATTGGAGATCTGAAGAGTGTTTTGATATGACACATGGAAATGCAGAATTTGGAGTTTGCTCAGCTCGTTCTTGGTCTTGCTTTGGTCCAGTATTTTCTCACTGTGCTCCCTTTATTTTCTTTTGGAAAGATAGTGTATATCCTGTACATTGGAGGTACATGATCTGATTTTTCATTTTGATTTTACAGAGTGTTACAGTTAAAAGATTATCTGAGTCTCAGGATAGATTTTGAACTTTAAACTGTTAAACAGTGCTGATACTGTGATGGACTTTGGGGACTTTTGGAGTTGAATTAAATGCATTTTGCATTATGAATGACTATGAGCCTATGGGGGCCAGGGAGTGGAATGTGGTGATTTGGATGAAAATAGCCTACATAGGCCATTAAAAGGTGGTACTATTAGGAGGTGTGACTTTGTTGAAGGAAGCATGTCACTGAGGATGGACTTTGAATCTCAGGTGCTCAATTCAGGCCCAGTATTGCATTCTCTTCCTGCTGCCTGATGACCCAGATGCAGGACTCCCAGCTATCTCTCCAGCACCATGTCTGCCTGCCATGACAACAATGGACTAAACCTCTGAACTGTAAGTCCCAATTAAATGGTTTTCTTTATAAGAGTTGGGGTGGTCATGGTATCACTTCACAACACTAAAAACCCTAAGACAGTATATAAATACATATTTAATTAAGTTGCATATACCAAGTAATTTAGAAATCAAAACAGAAGACATGTTGTTGAAAAGTGACATTTCCAAATATCATTAATTACTTGCTCACTTAATAAATTCTGATTTACTCCTTGTAGGAACTCAGGGCCTCTGAGAATATAGAAACTAAACACTAAAGACAGTGTCTAACAGGTTTCAACTGAAGAACACATACGTACAGGTAAAGATTCAGTTCAAAATATTTTTTTGTAAAGTGCCTGTCTTTGAGTTTCCATTGCTGTGAAGAGTCACCATGACCAAGGTAACTCTTATAAAAAGAAAACATTTCACTAGGGCTGGCTTACAGGTTCAGAGCTTCAGTCCATTATCATCATGAAAAGAAGCATGGCAGCATCCTGACAGGCATGGTCCTGGAGGGGAAGCTAGTTCTACATTGTGATCCAACCGAAGTCAGGATAGACAGTCTGTCTCACACTGGGCAGAGCTTGAGCATATATATAACCTCAAAGCCCCGCCTCCACAGTGACACACTTCCTCTAACAAGGCCATACCTTAAGGCCACACCTCCTAATAGTGCCACTTCCCATGGGCCAAGCATATTCAAATCACCACAGCGCCCTTAAACTGTATGTTGTAAGTGATGGGTTTTAATGACAGTGATTGAATTGACAGCATTCTAAAAGCAGGGTCCCATCTTACTATGAGTTCATTATTTGACTATTCAACACCTTTACTTACCTATGAGCCCCACAGTGTGAGGAGGAGAAGATGGACTCCTGGGCTGTGTCTCATTGCCTGTGGGACATGTCCTCTCACCACAACAGCTACTATGACAAATGTTCTGCATGCTTCACCTTACCAAAATCAGTTAAATTGTTCAGGGAATGCAAAGCCTTTTCACCATTAGGACAATACATTACGCTCTTACCCCCAAATGAAATTACATCTTCTTCAAATATTTCATATAGTTTTCAATGATTAATTGTACAAGAGATACCTATGATGACATGAGGAAAACACAAAGGCTCTCTTCCTATGATGTCATGGAGAAAACACAGGGACTCTCTTCGGCATGGTCATAAATCATATTTACTTATGAATTTTAATGGTTAAAAAGTTCTAACTAAAAATTCTGAGAAAAATTTAGCTAGTATAAAATATATATGAACCAGTTTTCTCTTAGAAATGATTAAGTTATTAGAACTATCTGAGGAACTGATATTAAAGTATAGTCAACACAGAACAGTAAAACGTAACGGGAAAATTTCTCTGTGTGATGGTTAGTGCTTATTTTCAACTTCCCAAATCTGTGTCAGTTGTCACACATCTCTGAGAGTGTTTGTGAGGATGCTTGAAGGAATCCACAACTGAGGGAAGCCTCCCTGAATGTGTGTACTGATGGCTCTCCCTAGCCCAATCAAAATAACCAAACAGGCAAAGCTGTATGTGCAACAGCATTCATCTCTGTCTCATCCCCAGTGCACACGGAATGTGAAAGACTGTCTCACGGTCCTACCACATTTTCTGCCATTGAGGACTGTGTTTTTTAGAGCTGTTCTTTAAATGTCCCCTTCTTTCTTTTAGTTTTCCATGTACATACCCCATCAATTAGAAGAGTAACATATATAACTATATAGAACATGTAGTTTTCAGTTGTGTTAGTCCCACAGAGACAAAAATGTAGAAAATGTACTTTTTAAGTGAAACATTTTTAACTTTGGAAGCACAGCTTCTCTCAGAAGGAAGAGAAGGAAGGAGGCTTATTTAGACACTCTGTGGTTTTCTAACCATAGTCCCTACATGCGTTGTTGTTTCAGGTTTGTTGTCTAGGACAACTTCTGTGAATTTGTTAAGCCATTTGTAGTTAAATTAGGATACTCTTATCCTTGGATTCTTGTTTCAGTAGCCAAGGTGGAAATTACTCTAGTTAGATTTTTTAATTCTCTGGAGAACCCTGTCATGGAGCCTAGATTTCCAGCATCATTATATCGGGAGGTTATAGTAAGAAGTAAGGTCTAGTAAAGACAATTGGACAAACTGTCTGCTATTTCATGATACTGTGAATTCCAATTCTTCTTGCTCTTTCTTTGATTCCTCACAATAAAGGGAACAGATTGGGTAGGGGGTGTTACACTCATCCTATAATGTGCTTCTTCTCACAGGCTCAAAATCAACAAACTCATTCAATAGTAAAATAAAAATCTAAGACTGTGACTCCAAATAATCACTTGATCATCACACTAAATAATTCCTTGTAATTTTGGAAAGGTGCTTACAACAGAAGGTTCTCAATTACTTCTCTAAGGAATCATAATTGAGCTCAGGTGTTGAAGTAATTAATTAAAATGGCCTCTGGTCAAGGCCAACTATGTAAGCTGCAGTGGCTCTGCCTAGCTCATCTACCATGTTTCTTGGCCGGAGGCCATGTGCACGCCCACAGCTAGTAACAGCCAGCCAGAAACACCAGCTTGCCACCCACAAGACACCAGCATGGGAGATGGCTCTGCCAATCTTCCACACTGTTTCCTTGAAGCTAGGCATTGCCCAGACCATTCTGCCCTCCATGCAGGCCCAGTAAGAGAATGAGACTCTAATGCTTAAATTATCCAAAAGTTTATATATTTGGTAATGATCAATAACAAGATTCCCATACAATCAGAAGTGTAACCCAATACCCAACCTAGATATACCAACTACCTTTGACTGCTACAGACACATGAACATCCGCCTCCATCTCCTCTCTCTCCTCTCCTAGCTCCTCCTCTTCCTTTTCCTCCTCCTCTCCTTACTCCTCCTCTTCCTCTTCCTCTCCTTACTCTTCCCACATTAGCTTCTCCTACACGCAGGTCTCAGCAGTGAGCCATAGGTACTCATTTTACCAAAGCAATGCAACAATGATGTTGTGACAGAAGACTTGGGCTAGATCCCTATTGCCTAGGTTTGATGAAAAACTGCCTGTAATTTAGTTTATCTATCTCTCTTTGGTGACCTCAGAGGTTCAACACTGATTGTTCCACTCAATCTCCATGGGTTTTCCACTCCTTGTATGTCATTTAGGAAATCTATATTCTAAATCCAAGTTGACAAGAATAATTCACTGATCCAAAATATCCATTGAAAATCTACTTCCCAAGCCTCACAAATGATTGTTCTCCTCCAAAACATACAGTGCAAAGGAGAGTATATAAATATAAATGCATCTTTCAGAACTGTCCTGAATTCTCATCTCTAAGTGAGGATTCTACTTCTCAGTGCATAAAATATGTCTCACTACCCTTTTGGAGATAGCATTTGCTGATCCTAAGTTGCAGGGGCTAGGTTGACATAGAATACTCAGGACTATACAAACAGATACATTTTAAGTGGTTGTTTTAGTTTGAGTTTTATTGCTGTGAAGAGACAAAATGATCAGGGCAACTCTTATAAAGGAAAACATTTAATTGTGGCTGATTCCAGAGGTTTAGTTTATTACCATCATGGCAGGAAACATGGCATTGTGCAGGTAGAAATGGTGCTGGAGGATCTGAGAGTTCTACATCTTTACCTGCAGAAAACAGGAGGACTGTGTCACTGGACATAGCTTGAGCATAGGAAACTCCAAAGCCTGCCTGCACAGTGACACATCTCCTCCAACAAGGTCGCACCTCCTAATAGTGCCTACCCATAGCATTCAAACACATGAGTTTTATGGGAGCCATACCTATTCGAACCACCACAGAATTCATCTAAGATTACACTGGCAAACTATATGATTCAATTTAAAAGGATCCTCTTATTTTTACAATAGCAACTATGTGGTGCTATATAATTATTAGAGCTCAAGTATATCTGATATATGAGATCTCATTCCAGGAATTTACTTATGTAAAGCTGTTTCATTGAGGGTTTAGTCTTAAGTGGACATGTACTTCATTTTTAGTTAACTATTTCATAATCTTGGAACAATCCCAAGATAGATTTGTTCACCCATATGTCTTTTGGGGTAGTATGTATTCACAGTGTGCACAAAGTTCAAAATTCCATATCAACAATTTTAGATGGAAAAAAACACAATTCACAGCTATAAGACCTCCCCCACCTCTCTCCCTCCCTTTTTCCTCCCCTCCCCAACCTACCCACACCACAGACATCATCACAGACTTTATCCCGGGATTCTTTAAGTGACCAGTGTCAGTTCCCAGCTTCTGGCAATCTTCCTGCCTCTCCATTCCTGAGGCTGAGATTTAAAGCATGTTCCACCCTGCCAGCTCCGGACATACAGCTCCTTTCAAAGCAGCTTCCGTGGTTTGAACAGATGAAACCTTGTGTTCCCAGCCATTGTTTTAGTGGGTCATTTTGTGGTATATAATGTATTTCTAAGCAAATGCTCTATACTTAAAAAAAAAAAAATCACTTGACACTTACTGACTTCACCTTCCCAACTGTTGTCTAGAGATAAAAAGAAAAGCATCAAAGAATCTAAGAGCACAGGATCTTTGAAGATTGATTCTTGTGATAAAGTAACTACTCAGTACAATCATTAGACCTTTATTCAGAATGTAGTTAGAGTTTCTCTTACCAGGAACATGCCTTAGCAAGAAGAAATATCACAGCATTTTCTGGAAAAGTAGAGCAACCCAAACTCTGCCTGTTGTCTTACAGCCATACAGGTGCCTTAGCACAGACCTGTAAATACATACCACATGTACAGACTTTTAATCTCTATTTTTTTTCTGTAGTTCTACACCCATGATCCTTTGTAACTAACTTCCTGTGGAACCATGGACAGCTAAGGACTGGTACATTTCATGTTTCTTCCCGTACTTCCCGTCTATACTCTCTCTGTGTAAGTAGCTACATCAGAAGTGTGGACAATGCTGATGGCCCCAACACGCATCTGTGTGAGATACGTGTTCAATGCACTATGCATGTTGGGAACCAGCTGTGCTTCCACATCCTCCATTTCCTCCCTCTCAGGGTGTCCAGACACTGTTGCACACCAGCCTGAAAGGGTGAAGCAGGGCCCAGAATGCATGGGTCTGCAGGATCCCAGTCCACCTGGTAGTGTGTACGGGTAAGGACGGCCTTCTCCAAGGATTTTAACAAAACAGATCTTTAAAAGATCTTAACTTGTGAGCATACCTTTATTGGGGTGGGCTCGTACTCATACCTGTTGTTCAGGGTGAACCAGGGCTATATAAGAACTCGGAGAGTGTGAAAGGTTCTTCTTAGGGTGAGGTTTCTTTACTGGAGTTTAAAGTTCTGTGAATGCCTCATATGTATGGAGAGACATTCCAGGAACCCCAGGTACTTGCTGGGTGGATTATAATCAGGAAAGAAGAAGTTGGACTTGTAGATTTGCCAAGGGCTACAAGACCTTCCTCAGGTCAGGGGTGTGGGTGGTCCAGCTCCTCAGACAAGATCCAAGAAAGGGAAGCCCTGCTGCTAAAGGGAGTCCTCCATTTTTGCACCAAGCTCAGAGGAGATATCCAGACATGGTAGACTTCGACCTTAATTAGCAGGGATTCCCTCACATCTGTACATGGACAGCATGTCTAAAAACAAGCTACAAAAGTGACAGAGCAGAAACCTCAAAGGCATTTGGTCATATGCATAGTTGAAAATGTCTAGGACATATTTAATTGAATGTTACTACTCTAATTTCTGTAAGGATAATTCCACATTTTGCCCACTCAAAACAAGTTTCGTGCAAATGCTCCCAAGAAACAATTCACACATCCTTAAGTGAAAGCGCTTCCTCTCATATGCAGTCTGTGACAAACAGTAATAATGGATAATCTCCAATGAATTCACCAATGGATTTTTACGTGAAAAAAAAAATGACACAAACTTGAACATCTTCCCCAAACAGTGTAGAAATGGTTTCCCCCACGTCATCCCCAGAGTCAAAGGATCCAGAAAGTTCTCTAAACTCAGAGGCTTTTTCTATTAGCTGACTCAGCTCTGTGGAGATACCGAAGGGTTTGGTGGACAAGTGAGGAGAGGAAAGTACTGCGTGAACATGAAGTACTCTTTATGTAGGAAACAGGTATGAACGTCGGTGTGTGTGAACACGCACTAATCAGTTAGCCATACAATCCCTTCGACAGGTAGGAGTGTAGCGGCTGGTGTTCCTTTGCTAATCCTGTTGGGGGGCTGGGAGGACCTGTTCACAGTGTCCTGCCAGCAGGCTAAAGGAAGCCTGCCCCCAGCTGGATTTGATTGACGATAAAGAATTGCTGTACAGCCAATGGCTGGGCAAAGGGAGACGGGGCGGGACCCTTAGAGTTACAAGGTCTAAGACGCAGAAGGAAGAGGGAGAGAATCACCATGACCCATAGAGAGGTGGAGCAGATTTAGAGCTGCAGAGGGAAGATCCTCCAAAATGTAGGAGTAAAGGAAAAGCGCCCCGCTACCCACAAGGAAGGGCTGCCCAGAAGCATCCTGGGTAGCAAAGACCAATGGGCTTCACAGAAGGTAACAGCACAGCAAAGTTAAAGTAGATTTAGGTGTTGAGGGAAGGGCATGCTAGCCAAGGGAGGCTTAGGAGTGCCCAACCACTGAGCTAGTAAGGCATGTTACAAATAAGCTAATGTGTATGTATGTTTCTTTTGTGAATCCAAAAATAGTTTGTGGGTGGGTGCACGCGTGAGACCTGCCAGTAGCCAAAGGGGTGTAGCAAAAACTCCCCTACATATGAACGCTGGTGTGTGCCTGAACACCAAATCAGGGTTAGCCATTCAGTCCCTTTGCATCCAGTAATTCCACTCAGGAAGGCTGGGATCCACAGCCAGAATCCCTTTCATAACCTTAAATAAGAATGTGTATTGGAAAACTCACCTGCACAGCACAAACTAGCTCTGCTCCTGACCGTCTGGTGATACCAGTCCTCATGTGTTTACTGTACACACCAAACCTGCTAAGCTGCTACGCAGATATTCAAGAGTCTGAGGATTTGGTGATACAATTATTTGCACAACTCAGTACTGTCCTTTAGAAAATCCACTTGGGGGTATAAAATGAATTTGTCAAAGTGAATTGGACTACTCAGTATCACCGGGAAAACATAAATTGGTGTAGCTTTAAAGCTCAGATAATAGCAGATCACTGGAGGAGGGGACTTAAGGGAGAGGGGCAAATCCTTGCACTGTCCATAACCCTCATAGAATGTAAAAAGCCCAGATTTCAACATCAAGTGATGTTCTAAAAAACACTGATCAAAATATAAGTCTGTCCCGCCATTTACATACACCATTTAAATACACTAAGACGCACAGCCCTGGATGGTGGGAGTCCAGAGGGACAAACGACAACACATGACTGCTGGACTTAAACTAACAGCCTGTGTACAATCAAATCGAATGGATTCTTTTTAAAGTTTGGAGAAATCTAGTTATATTTTTTATGTGTGTATTGAATTTCCAGAGCTAGTAGACTGTAAACCCAGATCCCAGCCTTAGGTCTTACTGAAATATGGCCAGGAAATTTTCCCAGGGCCAGGACAGGAGGACGTTCTTACAGGCACTAGGTCCACACTTCCCCCATCCACAGGCCACCCAGTGGAATGACATGATTTATCTTAAACTTTTTCTTTTTCTTTTTTTTTTTATAAATATTTATTTATTTATTTATTTATTTAATGCATATGAGTATACCATCATTGTTATCTTCAAACACACTAGAAGAGGGCATCAGACCCCATTACAGACGGTTGTGAGCTACCATGTGGTTGCTGGGAAGTGAACTCAGGACCTCTGGAAGAGCAGTCGGTGCTCTTAACCGCTGAGCCATCTCTCCAGCCCTTTAACTTTTTCTTATGCCCAGAATAAGAATCAAGCAATGCTGTTAGTTTGCTTTTCACTTTAGGTGATATTGCTAAAAGTAAGATCCAGTTGTTCCGGCTCCACAGTGAGGAGAGCTTGTACATCTCTGTCATGCAGGCACCGCTCAGGCTGTGGGCCTCAGCAAAGCTTGTGCCAAGGGAAGCCTGTATCAGGTCCACACTAAAGATACATTTTCTTCTACCACAAAAAGTCACAGGTGGTCTGGCATTTTATGGCTGCTGAGTGTTTAATATTACTGCATTGTGTTGTTTTAGACTCCACATGCATCAGACTAGAAAATTCTATTTCAATAATTCTCCCCATTATTTGATGAAGGTCTCAGATTTCCTCTCTCCTTAATACCAAACCAGGAAAGTTATGTAAAAGCAGAGGGCAGATGTTCAGTCCCATAATACTACTGAGTAGCAGTCATATGCTAAGAAATATTTTAAATATTCCAAAGCCATTATTTCCTGTATTCCTCTCATAATTGAACCAATTAATCTGTTCTAGATCTAATTTGTAGTTGAGGCAACTCTCAGAATGGTTAACAGGCTAGCACAATAGAGTCTGGATCATAACTCAGGCAGCCTTACTGCCAACCGCAGATCAGAACAGCCAGCCCTGTGGCTCGTCTCCCTCCCGTAGTATCTATTGCCGAGGAAACCTGTGTGGAGTAATTCTCCCATCATGCTCTCCTTTCTTCATTTCCTTACCAGAGCTATTGTCTCTCCTCTTGGGTTTGTTCTTTTATTTTGAGAGCAAAGGGATAAATTTCATGACATTGTTATCATTGAAGCTACCTGCTACCTTTCTGTCCATACAATGTACCACAGCATACATTTATATTCAGATACATGGATCAAGAGAATCCCTACCAATCATATTTAAAAATGTTTAACTTTGAGGAAAAAAATTTTCTATGTAAGGCCCAACTCCTGAAACAACAAACCACCACTTATCCCCCTAATGTACAATTAATGATGGCCCTGGCTACCCTAAACATATTTAACATCTACAAAACCTCCAGATAACCCCCTATTTCCCTCCATTGGCACACACCAAAGCTAGCTCCCCCTATCCTGGTACAACGGCGAGATCCTTTAGATGGAATTTGGAAGGGACCAGACCCCCTCCTTACAACTGGGAGGGGTTTTGCTTGTGTCTTTCCACAGGACCAACCCAAGCCTATCTGGGTCCCTGCCAGAAATGTCCAACACCACCCCACTGACCAAGAAGATGGCCCACCTCTCACTGACAGATCAAGAACCAAGGAAGAGGAGGAGAAGGCAGAGGAAACACCATGCCCAGAGGAGCAACAGGATCTCCTGGGAGGACATTCATGACCTAATGACAGCTGCCCAGGCCATGTGCCCTCCACAAGCCCCCCTCTCCTCCATTCTTTTGGCAGTTTTCGTCATCCTTCACGCTAACTCTGCTACCGCCCAGCCGCTCCCTAGCCTTCCCAACACATACCACTGGAGATTCTGTGCTAGGAAAACCTACAACGGACACAACAAGGTTATAGGAACCCAGGACTGCCCACTTGAAGGATGTCGAACCAGAATTGAGATCCCCTACACCCTGAATCCATCTCCACTATCCCCAGCCCTTTTCTCTGCTTCCCTTACTGAAACACAGGTGAATGTCTCCAGGACGTCTCCACATATGGAGGTTGCAGATATTGGAGCTACAGAATGGAATCCACCAGCCATGGTGGCACCATGCTCACTAACCTTAAAACTCATTTTCAGCTTTCCATCAATGATCCCTGGAATGAACGTTGGTGAACTGGAGTCATGGGTAAACTTTACCCCAGTGGCTATGCTAGATACCCCATAGCTGACCTACACGTCTCCCGTGAACTTGTCCCTGCCCCCAAATCAGCCTTTACTCATGCTAATATTATCCAACAGGAAAACCAGTCTCAAGAAGAACTATAAGCTACCCTCTCCTGGCTACAGTACATTCAATATACAGCAGACCTCCTTCCCTTAACAACCCACCCCAATTCTTCCCAGTGCTTTTTCTGTGCCTCTCTTTCCCGACCATTATTAACAGCCATTCCCATTAACTTTTCCCTTTACAACCTCCATGGACACCTGCCCACAAGGAAAACACAGGATATTCCTCTCTTTGACCTACCCCCACCTCTTTGCCTTGTAGGGCCCTCCTCAAAACCCCATCTCACATGTGCCCATGACATCACCATCACCAAATCAGTATGTGTTAGCCCTCCTGCCCTCCTCTGGTACAAAGGCACTACAGGTGGCTGTATCAGCCCTCATTTTCAGGGCTCCTGAGCCCCTGTGATTGTTGTCTCCAGGTTTATCTCTATGAACCCGAAGAACTTGCCTTGCAGATGGGAGGAAGCCGAAAGAAGAGAGAGATCTTCATCCCTCTGCTCATTGGACTAGGCCTTGCTGTTTCGATTGGGGCTACTGGAACTGCTGGAGCAGCCCTTGTCCAAACACAACATCTGGCCGGCGACTTCCAAGACAAGCTTGACCAGGCAATGGCCTCTACTACAGACAGCCTTGAATCCCTTCAACACCAGATAACCTCTTTAGCAGGAGTGGCTCTCCAAAACCGGAGGGCCCTGAACTTGTTGACTGGTGAATATGGGGGAACTTGTGTTTTGCTGGGGGAAAAATGTTGCTTCTATGTCAATGAATCTGGGCTGGTAGAACAAAATGTACAAATGCTCAAGGAGCTCCAGGGGAACCTCTGGACACGCTATGCTCCCAACACCCCTACCCCTTGGTACTCTAACCCCTTGATGGCCTGGATTCTTCCCCTCCTTGGCCCCATACTAGCCACTGGAGCCTTGCTTCTCTAGGCACCCTGCCTCATTCAGTTTCTAAAACAACAGATGAGTAACATTGCAAAAGTGACTACCAATCAGGTCTTGGCTCAGTATCAAACTGTTCCCAACATAGGAGACACTTATTCTGATGACACCTCTCCTTTATAAAAGAACAGAGAGGGAATTGTAGGGCAGTGAACTATGACAAAAAGCTGGATGCCTGGTAGAATGAGCTTTAGAACCCCGGAACCCTGGATAACCACTGGGACGGAAGGCGTTCAAGCTCTTCCTAGGCCTCTGGCTCTCTCAGCTTCAGCCCTCCACAGTCCTTCCCACAGAGAGGCCCATGGTCATCAGACACATAGGAGTAGTGCCATCATGCAGATGAGGCATTCCCAAGCTCTCAGACCAAGCCAATAGGGGTTACCTGCTGCCAGACCTTAACCCACCCCAAAACTGTATATATGAGCAGAACTCAAAAGTAAAGGTGTGTGAGATTCTTCCTGTTGTCTGAGAGCTTCTGTCTCAGTTCCTCCCCTCTTTGCCAGCCAGCCAGTGCCTCACTGGGGCTCTTCAAAGAGCTGTAACACTTTTCAAAGAGCTGTAACACTTTTCCCCTCTCCGCTGTGGAGACGTGGTCTGCAGCAGAGGCAACAGCGGACTCTCCCTGTCTGCACTCCTTGCTGCCGCCGTTTGCACCCTGTCCTCAGCCAAGTCAGAGATCCTCGTGGGACCCCATCTGGAGACGGACCTGCACATGGATCAATAGGATCCCTACCAATCATATTTAACAATGTTTAACTTTGAGGGGAAAAACTCTCTATGTAAGGTCACAAGCTCCCAAAACTTACAGTCCTCCTGAATCAACCAGAAATGTGGTAGAATTACTGGCACATACCACTGTGCCTGATTGTTTTTCTTCATTTTTGATTGTGTTCTCTAAAGGGGTGCACAGCAGAAGAGAATTTTCACTAGTTCTTGCTTAATAAGTGGGGACAATATACTTGCCAAAAGAGGAGAAATGTTTACGTGTTTTTATAGTAAGGGCTGGTGAATGGGCAGCCTTTCCTGCGAGAGAATGAATACATAAGTACGTACACACAGTTAGACATGACCAAAACCTCGATAAACAGGGGAAGATAATGCTTCTTCCTTCTCTGGCCTCTTCTAAGCTCCAAAGGACCTTAAAGCAGCAGGAATTGATGTAAGACAGAGACTTAAAGGTACAAAGCCAAATGAAAAAATAGGCAAATGGCGAGAACCCATATCATTTCTGCCTCATTGTGCTGAGAAATAGCAAACTATAAAAAAAAATCTAAGGCAAAATAAAAACTCAGCACTGGATTGCTTGTGTACAATTTTCATCTATGGACTGGAATTCTCCAGATTTTTTTTTTTGGGGGGGTTGGTTTTTCGAGATAGGGTTTCTCTGTGTAGCCCTGGCTGTCCTGGAACTCACTCTGTAGACCAGGCTGGCCTCGAACTCTTGAACTCAGAAATCCACCTACTTCTGCCTCCCAAGTGCTGGGATTAAAGGCGTGCGCCACCACCGCCCGGCCCCAGATTTCTACTAAAATGAAGCAACTCATCATAGACACGCCCCGACCTGCAACTCATCATAGACACGTGCAGATCTGCAACTCATCACAGACACACGCAGATCCGCAGCTCATCACAGACACGCCCCGACCCGCAACTCATCACAGACACGCGCAGATCCGCAACTCATCATAGACACCCCCCGACCCGCAACTCATCATAGACACGCCCCGACCCGCAACTCATCATAGACACGTGCAGATCCGCAACTCATCACAGACACGCGCAGATCCGCAATTCATCACAGACACGCGCAGATCCGCAATTCATCATAGACACGCCCCGACCTGCAACTCATCATAGACACGCCCCGACCCACAACTCATCACAGACACGCGCAGATCCGCAACTCATCACAGACACTCACAGATTCCGTTTACAGACTGAGAAAAGGCCTGTGGCTACAGCACTCAGGCCTCTGTGGCACAGCTACTCAAAGGATTGTCGATATTCATTTTATATACGTAAATATACAAACAGAAAATACCAGTTGTCAGGGCGCCATCTGCTGGACGATGCATAAGAAAGTAGTTCAGGTTCTACTAATCTCTTCAAATGTAGTGTCATCTTCCTTTTCAAGTTCATCTTCCTTTTGAACTAAGCTTCAGGCTGCCAAAAATATAATTAATATTTAACGTCCCTATGAGAAAGCAATAATAACATAAAAGCTAAATGTGTGATTAAGCACAATAAAACTACTAATTAAATTAAGCATCTTGTCATAAAGCAAATTTGCAACTTGTGTTCCTAAAGAATGCCTCTTTTGTACAAAACAAAGGCACATTAAGAACACTGATTATGCTCACTCCCTAGACTCAGTTACCCAAGAACCACTCTACTGCCCTATCTCCCCCCACCTCACTGACAGCCCTGTGGATAGGTCCCTGCCCCCAATTCCAGCAGACTCCAGCTGCTCAGGCACCAGCCTCAGCAGTCAGAAGAACTAACAGACATTATGACTCAAATAGACCTAACAGTCATCTACACAACATTTCACCTAAACACAGAAGAACACACCTTCTGCCCAGCACCTCATGCAACCTTCTCCAAAACTGACCATATACTTGGTCACAAAGAAAATCTCAACAGATACAAGAAAGTTAAAGTAATCCCCTGTGTCATTTCAGACAACCATGGATTAAAGCCTGACTTCAACAACAGAAGGCCTACAGACTCGTGAAAAATGAACAACTCTGTACTGAATGATCACTGGATCAAGGAAGAAATAAAGAAATTAAAGACTTCCTAGAGATCCATGAAAACGAAGACGCAGCATATCCAAACTTGTGCGACACAATGAAAGCAGTGCTGAGAGGAAAGTTCATAGGACAAAGTGACTCCATGAAGAAATTAGCGAGACCTCAAACTAGCGACTTAACCGCACACCTGAAAGCTCTAAAACAAAAGGAAGCAAACACTCCCCAGAGGAGTAGATGCCAGGAAACAATCAAACTCAGGGATGATGTAGCATCTATTGGGATATTGTTGGATTTTGAAGTAGATCAATTCCCAGCTTTCTGAAAAACCACCACACTGATTTCCATAGTTGTTGTATAAGTTTTCACTCCCATCAGCAAAGGAGGAGGAGTGCTCCCCTTGCTCCACATCCTCACCAGCATGAGCTGTCACTGTGTTATTGATCTTAGCCAGTCTGACAAGTCTAAGACTGAATCTCAAAGAAGTTTTGATTTGTCCTTTGTAGGCATACTTTGGGGCTACTTTATTGGGTTCTTTTATCTATCACCTTTCACTACCCCAATCCCTTCAAACCCCACAACACTAGGTTGGTGAAAAAGAAGATTAGAGAGGAAAGGGGGCATAGGTCTCTTTAGACTACTTCCTGCTGATTAGGGCATTGAGTTTCTTGGGGCAAATCAGACCTTTGTCATTAAACTATCTCCAGCCAGCAGTCCAGCAGCCCAGCAGTCCAGCGGCCCAGTGGTCCAGCGGCCCAGCAGTCCAGCGGTCCAGTGGTCCAGTGGTCCAGCAATCCAGCGGTCCAGTGGTCCAGCGGTCCAGCGGTCCAGCAGTCCAGCAATCCAGCAGTCCAGCAGTCTAGCAATCCAGCAGTCCAGCAATAGCAAAAGCAGCAACAAGAACCAGCAGCAGCAGCCTCCACAGGCTCTCTTGGGTCTCTCGAATTTATCCTCTCTCAAGAGTCCCCCGAATTCCAAATGTAAATGATTTTTCAGTTGGCAAAAAATCACAGTCCTCTTAGAGTAAAAGACAATCATAGTTAATGGCTGTGGACAACCTGAAGCAGCTCCATATCCCACAGCTAAGATTTAAACAAAAACATATTCCCATAACTGGGTTTTTTAAGAAACTCACATTCTCACTATAGCCTTTCCTTGATGACTAAGGATGCTGAACATTGTCTTAAGTGTTTCTTTTTCTTTCTCCCTTCCTTCCTTTCTTCTTTCTTTCCTTCCTTCCTTTCTTCCTTCCTTCCTTCCTTTCTTCTTTCCTTCCTTTCTTGCTTGCTTGCTTTCAGTTTGAGTTTCCCCTATAGAGAATCTTCTGTTTAGATCTGTACCCTATTTTCAATTGAATTATTTGTTTTGATACATATTTTCTTGATTTCCTTACATACTTTGGATATTATCCCTCTGTCAGATGTGGAGTTGATAAAAATTGTTTCCATTCTGTGGGCTGCCATTTTATCTGCACAGTGCTGTCCTTTGCCTTACAGAGCTTTGCAGTTTCATGTGGTCCCATTTATTAAGATTGTTGATCTTAGTGCCTGTGCTAATGGTGGTGTGTTCAGAAGGATGTTTCCTGTGCCAAGGCATTAAAGGCTATTCCCTATTTTCACTTCTTTAAGGTTTAGTATATCTGGGTTTATCTTAAGATCATTAATCCATTTGGAGTTGAGTTTTCTGCAGAGTGATAGGTATGAATCTATTTATATTTTTGTACGTGCAGACATCCAGTTTGATTAATACCATTTGTTGTCAGTTGTGTCTTTTTTCCAGTGTGTATTTTTAGTTTCTTAATAAGAAATCAGTGTGCATAGGTGTGAGGATTTATGTTTGGGCTTTCAATTCCATTCCATTGGTTGGCATGTCTATTTTTATGTCACGTTCATGATGTTTTTATTACTGTGGCTTTGTATGACAACTTGGAATATGGAAAGATAATACCTCTGAAAGTTTTATATTATTATTCAGGATTGTTTTAGCTATCCTGGGTTTTGTGGGTTGTGTTTCCCCCTCCATATCAAGCATCCAACCCAGTTACAAAGTCTTTCACCTACACTCCATCCTGCCTGCAAGACATGCTATGGCAATGCAGGCACAAAGTTTGTGGGAGTGACCATCTGTGCTGGAATGAATATGTTTGGCCCAGGGAGTGGAACTATTAGGAAGCATGTGGCCTTGTTGGAGGAAGTGTGTCCAGTCCAACTGTACAATTAAGTGAGACCCTTAGGCCCTATGGAGAGGACTGAGATGTTCGAGAAAATAAGGAAGCACAGCAAGTCAAGAAGTCTGATCAAGCTGGCAAAGATTTTATAGTTCACACAGGTTATATACTCTGAAAACAGAATATGGGGAGGGGTAGGAAAGGAAAGAGGGCTTTGCAGGTGGAGGAAGCTAGCTGCAGCTGTGGGGTCTAGCTAAGTTATACCTGTTGTTCTCACAAAGCCTTGCCATTACCAGGGGTTCTAAAAACATCTACCTAGCAGGATGTTGGCTAAATCTAAAGATCCGGAGGAAGGGTTACTAAGGTGGGTTGCTATGAGGCCTTGTTTAAAGTTCTGAGAACTGACAAGTGAATCATGGAAGGTAAGCAGAAAGAAAAATAGTAGATAGGAGAGCCAAGGATGAATGTTTTCCAAGAGTAAGGCCTTGCCATGGCTTCCCACAGAAGTGTGTCACTGTGGGTGTGGTCTTTAAGACCCTCATCCTAGCTGCCTGGAAGCCAGTCTTCTTCTAGCTTCTTCAGAGCAAGATGCAGAACTCTCAGCTCCTCCAGCTATATGCCTACATAAACGTTGCCATGCTTCCCACCATAATGATAATAGACTGAACCTCTGAACCTGTGAGTAGACCCCAACTAAACGTTTTCCTTTGTAAGAGTTGTTGTGGTCATGGTGTCTCTTCACAGCAATGAAACCCTACCTCAGACAACCCCCATAGATTCGTGTATTTTAATCCTTGTCCCACAGGGAGTGGCACTATTAGAATGTATGGCCTTGTTGGAGTAGGTGTGGCCCAATCGGAGGAAGTGTGTCGCTGTGGAGGGAGGTTTTGAGATCTCTTCCACTCAAGCTACACACAGCATGGCTCACCATCCCCTTGGCTGCCTGCAGATCCAGATGTAGAACTCTCTGCACCAAGTAAGCCTGCTTGGCACCATACTTCCCACCATGATGATGGACTAAACCTCTGAACTGTAAGCCAGCCCCGATTAAATGTTGTCCTTTGTAAGGGTTGCCATGGTCATGTTGCCTCTTTACAGCAATGGAAACCCTAACTAAGAGAACAACTCTGTGTGTTTAACATTCCCGGTGCTTATCTGTGGACAGGACAACCTCCATGCCTCCGACATTGTACACCAGCCCAACCTCCTCAGTCCACCTAATGCATTGCCAACCGCTAGTCCCAACTTTCCTTCATATTCTTTCTTCTACTCCAACTTCTGTACAAATCAGACACAAAACTAGTAAAAGAAATTACATGCATAGATATCATCACAGTAAGAGAGACAAAATGAAAAATAAAGCCAGTATCTCCTTGGGAAACCTGCCATCCCTGTAGAAATGTTTGCCTTGAGAATTATCTAGATGAACCCCGGCATATGGAATTTAAATTTAGCAATCATAAACTTCCTCAAAGAATTTAAGGAGCTTAGAAAAGACACAAAAAACAGCTCCAAGAACTTAAGAAACAATTTAAGGGAAATGTAAAGGCCCAGGTCATACCAAACACGAGGAAATGATAGTCCAGGACTTGGAAGCAGAAATCAGTACAGAGTCGGAAACATTGAAGAGGACTGGAGCTGAGATGAAGATACAATTTTTAAAAAAAGACAAAACAAAAAAGATTTCTAAAAATCTTAAAGGAAAGCTTTACAAGTAGAATACATCAAGCAGTGAAGCCAAAAATAGAGGAACGGTACATGGAGGATGTGAGGTGTGTGGGACACGACTAAAAACCAAAACTTAGAATTATAGGCATAGATGAAGAAGAATCCCAAATGAAAGGAAGAGACTAGATATTCAACAGATCATAGGAAAAAAATTCCCAAATGAAGGCAAGACATACCCATATAGATACAAGATGCACATAGGACAACAAATAGTCAGGATGGAAAAAAAGATTGGCGCAGACTATCAAGATTAAAACATTCAGTATTTATAATACTGAGCATTGAAGGCTGCAAGAGAAAAAAATACAAATCACATATAAAACACCCTTTGGGAAAACATACAGCTTCTCAATGGAACTTTGAAAGTCAAAAGAGCCTATAGCAATGCATTCCACATTGTAAAAGGCCATGAATAGCTTAGACTAATATATCTAGTAAAACTTCTACCATATTTGAAAGAGAAAGAAAAACTTCTCATGACATAAACAGCCTAAAAAAAAACTTCAATCAAAATGTAAAAGAATACAGAAAGCAAAATATTGGACAGAATGAAGAAATGAACACAGCCAAGAGAATGTAGAAAGAAATATGAAGCCAAAATACCTAAAGAACAAAATACCTCAGAAAACATAAGTGACAACAGCCAACCCAACAACAGAACTGTAACAATGTACATATACATCTTAATAGTAAATGTAAAGTTAATGACCTCAGTTCTCCAGTCATAAAGGACAGGCGACTGGATCAAGAAACACACACTATATGTTATTGACTATAAGAAACACATCTAAGCTTTAAAAATAGTATCAGCTAAGAGTACAAGGATGGAGAAAAGTACTCCAATCAAATAGAACCAGAAAGCTAGAAAGTGTCTTTATCCTAACATCTGACAAAATAGACATCAAACTAAAACTCATTAGAAAATATAAAAAGGAACGCTCCATTCTAATCAATGTAACAGTTAACTCAGAATGCATTACTAGCCTACACTTCAATGTGGCAGGATACAGAATCAACTTGCACACATCAATAGCTTTTCTATACAACAACTTACATATAAAGAAAGAGATTGTGAAGTATTTTTATTAACTATAGACTCAAAGAAAGAAATATATCTAAGAATAAATCTAACCACAGAAGTAAAGAACCTCTACAACCAAAACTTTAAGCCACCAAAGAAAGAGCTAGAGAGAGTAGAGAATAGACAGAAATCCGTGGTCAGGGATTGGTAGATTTAAGACTATGGAAGTGACTGTCCTATTGGAAGCTATTTGCAGATTCAACACAATTCAAATCAAAATCCCCATCTCATTCTTTACAAAAATAGAAAAGTACTAACCTAAGATTCATATACAACCATAAAAGACCCAGTGTATCCAAGACAATCCTGAGCAAAAAGAACAGGGCTGGATGGATTACAATTCCTGATCTTACAGCGCCACTGTAAGCAAGACAATATGCGACAGGCACAAAAACAGACAAATAGACCAAAAATCAGAGACCCAAATGTGAGTACATATGAGTTCAGACATTTGATATTTGACAAAGATGCCAAAAATATGTGCTAGAAAAAATATAGGCTAGAAAAATAAAAACATATACAAAAATGGTGCTGAAAAATGAATATCCACATGCAGAAAAATGAAATTAGATTTAAATCTGTTACACAAAAGCTAACTTCAATTGGATTAAAAACATAAATGTGAAACCTGACACACTGAAAAAGACAGAAGAAAACATAGTACCCTACCTAATACAGATACAGGAAAAACACTTTCTGATAGGATTCCATCTGCCCAAGAATCAAGGCCAACATTCGAGAAGAGAGACTTAATAAAACTAAAAAGCTTCTGAATAGGTAAGGAAACTCACCTGGGTGAAAAGGAAGGCCACAGAATAGGGGGAATATTTACTAACTGGCAGAGGATTAGCATCCGGACTATATAAACAATGAATGACAAATTACCCCTTCAAGGCCTCTCTTTTTCTGAAGAGAAACAGAAGAGGAGTAGATGGGAAGGGGGTGGAAGGCTGTGGAGGGAAGACTGGAAGGAGAGGAGGGAGTGGCACCTGAGATTGGTATGTAAATTAAATAAATAAATTAATTATTTTTTAAAATTACTCATTCACAAAATAGGCCTGGTACTTGTAACAGAGTTCTCAAAAGAAGGAAAACATGACTAAGAAATAACTCAAGGACATCAGGTCTGGGCCCGAGCACAGAGAAGATCCCAGGCAGCAGCTCTGTATCCAACCTCACAAAACCCAGAGGAAGAGGGTCTCCCAGAAGCTCTAACCCGGGCTGTATCTCAGGTAAAAATGAATCACCCGTGATGTCTACTGTTAGAAGTTCTAATCTAGATGCTAGCCTCCGAACTTATACTACTTAGACCTTTGACGGGCCATTGACAAGAACATCAAACAGCTAGAGATTGACATCACTAATCTGAAGAAATCCCTCGTTTTGCTGTCTGAAGAGACCTCCAAAAATTGCAAAGGACTTTATTGGACTTGATTTACTATATTACAATAGATAAGGCTGTGTACAGCTCTTGACTGTGTACAACCCTTAAAGAAGAATGTTGTCTTTACACAGACAAGACAGGGATGGTTAAAGAGAGCATGAAAAAAGTCAGAGAAGGCCCTGAGAAAAGACAGAGAGAGAAAGAGAAAGATGAGAGCTGGTACAAGAATTGGTTTTCAACCTCTCCATGGTTGTCAACCCTACTTCCACCCATCTTGGGACCATTAATTGGGTTATTTTTGCTTACTTGTTTTGGTCCCTGGGCCTTAAATAGGCTTACTAACTTTGTGAAACAACAGATAAATAATTTGGTAGCAAAACCTATTCAGATACATTATCATGTTAACTATGGAGGACCACGAGATGAGGTTGTTACTCTATCCAGGGTGTTCCCAAAACCCATCTCTGCCCAACCTAAAAGAGGGGACTTCCGCCCCTAGACCAAGCAGAGAGGGGCCACCCAGAACCCCCTCTGACTGGCGATCTGAATTCTTGCTTAGGCTGCGAGGCTAAGCACTGCAAGGGAATATAAATAAAAGTTAAAAATATCTCTCTGGGTTCCCTGAGGGTCAAGCCTGACTGCATAGGGGTTGTTGTCAAAAGTATCCCCTCTCCAGGAAAAAGACATCGAGGTGGGTATGGCCCTCATGCTTCACTGGACAACGACAGGGGGACCGGAGCCATTACAATGTCCCCTTCAATTACTGTAGGTCAGGCCTCTATCCCCACCTTCGCAAGATTAGAATCACCACAGCCCTTCTATACTTAGAGAAGGGAGGAGATGTCAGGGGCAGCCCTGCTTATACACTGAAGGCCTAAAATCAGCCATAGGCCTAAAATCAGCAATAGGCCTGTCATACATGTATACTAACACCAAGTCTTGGGTCTCTGTGGAAAAACATTGAAACAGATGGCTATAAGCTATTGTAAACAGGCAGCTTTTGTGGAAATTTGCCAGCCTGAGTAGTCATAGACCTTGTAAATAGGTAGCCTTGGCAGATACCAACTTAGATAAGGACAAGTGAGTCATAGGCAGAGTCATAGTGACCTGTCCCCTGAACCTTCACCCAGCCGATACCCTGTTCTGAACAATATCTGTACTCCCCCTGAACATCCACACTCCGGTGTCATCCCCTTCCCCACGTCCTGCCTTTTTGTGTTTGTAACCCCTGTGTGAATAAGAAAAGATTACGATTTGATTTAAAAAATAAATAAAAAGAAATTTAAAAAAAAGAAATAACTCAAGAAATAATAATGTTCATCATTAGGGAGACACAAATGCAAATCAAAGATCTCAAGATTTCATCTTACTCTAGTCAGAAATCAGTTAACAATCTACAACAAATACTAGAGGGAATGTGAAGAATACTCACTAACTGTGGTTAGAATTGCAAAGTGGTCCAGCTACTCATGTGAATGCCAGAGAACAGTCTCAGGTGTCATTTCTCGGGTGCTATCCATCTAATGTTTTAATTTTTTATTAAATTTTTATTTATGTTGCACAAGAGTGGTGTACACAGGACAGCACTTGGTGGAAGTCAGAATACAATTTCCAAAGCTGGTTCTTTCTGGCATGTATGTCTCAGGGATTAATCCCAGGGCAGAGAACACCTTTTACCCACTGGGCCATCTTTCTCACCATCTTAGTTTTTCAGGCATGTGGGGGTGGGGTGTGTCTGGGTGTATCTGGGTATGTCTGGGCGTGTCTGGGTGTTTCTTTTGTGTGCATGTGCACTTGCATGAGGATGACTACAGAGGTTAGGAGGCTTCAGATCCTCTGGAGCTGGAGTTAGAGGCTGTGGAGATGGATGCTAGAACTAAAGTCAGTTCCTTAGAAGGAACACCAATGTCTCTTAACTGCTGAGCCGTCCTTCCTGTCCCTTCCTCTGGTTTTTGAGACAAGATTGTTCAGTGGTGTGGAATTCATTGAATAAGCCAGGCTGGCAGGTCAGGGAGACCCAGGGACCTGCCTGTCTTTACCTCCTCAGCCTCAGATCACAAACCAACGACACACACAAGAAGGGATTTGTTTCTAAAAACAAACAAGCAAAACGTGGACTCTGGAGTCCTCATACTTGCAAGGCAGTCGGTTTACCTGATGAGCCTTCTCCCTGTTAACTGCCAGCAACTGTATCATAACGGCTCTGTACCTGCCTCCTAGAGCACATCAGATGGAGTATGCTCAGTTTCTAAAATGAGTCTAAACTATTTCCAATGCAGATGCTCCAGCCTGTCCTTCCATCACTGGCCATCTTCATTAATACTTCTGATGGAATTCGATATGGTCCAGCTTCTGGTTTTGATTATTCTAGTAGATGTCATGGTATTTCTCTGTAGTTTTAATTTGCTAACAACATTCCTTAAAAAGTCAAGACTATCTCACATGTTCATTGGCCATTTGTCCTCTTTGTTACTCTTGCTGCTGTTCAGGGTATTGGCCCAATGCTTCGCACATCCAGTGCTCTCCCACTGAGCTACATGCTGCATGCTCCTCCCTTTTCCTTTTTTTTTTTTTTACAGGACTTATTTTCTATTATTTTACCCTGCTCTTCATCCCCATGTGGTGTGTGTGTGTGTGTGTGTGTGTGTGTGTGTGTGTGTGTGTAAGTACCTACAAAGGCCAGCAGAGGGCATCAGAGCCCCTGGAACTGCCTAAATGAGGGCTGAGAATCAAATCTGAGTCCTCTCCAAGATCATCTTTAATCACTAAGCCGTCTCTCCAGTCCCTTCCTCCTTTTCTTGAAGTGTTTGTTCTAGCCCAACTTTTAGGGGAAGGATAAGGGCACGGGTTTCAGAGATTACTCAAGGACAGAGTCCCAGTCTAGAGTTTAGTTCTTTAACCATACAATTGACTGGACAATAACTCTCCTAGCAATCTGTATTCCATCACACTCCATGACACTCTATCAATATGACTGTCAAAGGGAGCAAGAGATATGGCTCACCATTTATAGGCACTAGCTGCCCCTCCAGAGGACCTACATTTGGCTTTCAGCATCCACACTGTGGCTCACAACTGTCTGTAACTCCAGTTTCAGGACCTCCAAAGCCCTCATCTGGCCTCTGTGGGCACTAGAGTGCACACGGTATATAGATATGCATGCAGGCAAAATACTCATACTCACACATGTTGCAGTAAAACTCCAACCCAAGAAGCCCTGATCAATAAAATCACAACTCAATTATTATAAATACAAACTACACGCCTACATTGGGCAGATTCACCGCTACAGTACTCTATCCTACATCCATGAGGTCCCTTATCACTTGTGGCTTTTCCAGGCCACGTGCATCTCCTCCATTGTCCTTCCACCTTCTTCCTCGTAGTCCTCCTCCTCTCTCCCCAAAACTCTTTGCTCTACCTCCCCTTCTACTGCCCAGAAACCTACTCTAGCCTTTATTCTACAAATTAATGTGAGCAGAAGGTTCACAAGTCACCTGCATACTCATTCACTCCTCATCTTCAGCCCCTTCCAAGAAAGCGGAATTACCATCAAAATACAAGACCAGGGGTATCCACAACACTCCGCCCTTTCTGTTCAATTAAAAGATTCTTTTATCTCAGATATGAATTAAGCACAACTATTACCATTTTGTGATTTACAAAGTGCAAGATAGACATAACACCCAGTCCATCATTTTGCCAACTAAATAGAACCTCTGTCATCTAGTCTAACTAAAAGACTTTAGTTCTCCACCTGACTATATCTTGGGTTTAGAATGACTGTCATCTGATAAACCATCCTCTCAAATCTGTTATCTCAGAATAAATAGCCTGGGTTGGCTATGAGACTATAAGTCTTACAAAACTAGAATGACTGAATTAACTAAAAATATGGGAAGGACAAAGCATAGCTTCTAAAATTTACCCAATATATATAGACCACCTGGATAGTCCTTATACTTCAAAATGTTGGAGCATCTGATCTTCAGCCTTCTGGCCCAGGATCATCTGACAGACCTAGTAATGTAAAATTTCTAAGGGCTGATTTCCCTGTCTAGACAGAGATTATCAGTTGACTATTCTGCATAATGTATCCTATTTCTGGACAGTATTGTCTGTAGATGAAACGAGGCCATTTTTGCCTCGTGTCTGTCTCGACACTACTGGAGTAACTCCAAAGATGTTCTATTTCTTCTTAAAATCCAATAAGGGGAAGCTGTCAGGAGCAGATAGGTCTCTAATCAAATGATCTTTAATAAAAAAAAATGTCTATACCATCAATTCTGTGGACTTCTGACGTTTTTGAAAACCAACTATCTATGTAAAGCAATCTGGGCTGTTTCCGTTAATTACTCTCAGCTATTTCTAATTTAAATCTAGAAAACACCATATCAATAAACTCAGAGCCATGAATTTGCTATTAGGCCCTTAACTCACATTGCTTAATCATCTAAAAACCGTTTATAACAGTTATAGAACGACTGGGTCTAAGCCTTGTATTCTTATATTTTTGGTTTTGAGCCTAGCCTTTGACAGCTGAGCCATCTCTCCAGCCTCTAAGCCTTAAATTCTTAAAGTTGTTATGTAGGCACAATGCCTATATGATCATAACAATATTAATCCCAATTTTATATCAATAAGAAATTAATACCAATGAAAACTTTAAATTTGTACAAAGTAAATTCTGTACCAATGTAAGAGATTATAACTTCAACTTTGTATCAATTATAAAGATTTCTACCAATGTAAAATATACCTATGTAATATTTTGCTTGAGAGTAAATCTGCTAACCTATCCCTATTTGTCTAGTTCTATGATTTCAATGACATTACTACTCCGCCCTTTCTTTTCTACTCCCCTTCTTTTTACCTAAGAAGGAAGGATAGAGGACAGGAAAGGTAGAAATTCCTGAGTTTAAGCTCTCTAGTTCCCTCCCTGTCCAAAGCTACATTTGTAAAGTATCCTTTAAATGAATATATATATATATATTCTAAAATGAACAGAACCATCCTCCCTAACATAAGGAACTGGAATGATGATCTTTTTTGTCTGCTTCCGGCTGAATTGGGGTGAAGAATTCCCATCTGGGGGCCTAAAGGGAAGTAGGAAAATTGGCTTAGTTAAAGGAGAGCTAGCTGGCATCATTTGTCTTGCAGTCACTATGTGCTGAGAAAGTTCATTGTTTAGCTGACACCCTGACTGTGACAGTCAGAAAGCCTGGACAGGCAAGCTAGCTGTTCTAGAGAGGTTCTGGAAGCAAGTCTTTAAAAGAAGCAGCTTCGATGTGGTTGAAACAGAGTCAAGCAGGAAGCTGGAATGGAAAGTCCCCGAATCTCAACATCCCAGAGTGTGAATCTTTTCAGGGATGTCTTCGTTCTTTCGTTCTTTCGTTCTTTCGTTTCTTTCTTTCTTTCTTTCTTTCTTTCTTTTTTTATCTTATAATATATAAAAGTTAAAAGCAACATGTAGTTCTGTAAAGACACTCACATGGAGTGTACAGGGTGCACAGATTGGTCAATGAAGATCAATAAAGAAACCTTTCTTTAGGTTAGTTTGATCATATAATCAAACTGTAATATAACTTTGTATACATGCCTTTGTATAAGATGTCATGTAATAATAAGTCATGAGGGGGCTGGAGAGATGGCTCAGTGGTTAAGAGCACTGACTGCACTTCCAGAGGTCCTGAGTTCAAATCCCAGCAACTACATGGTGGCTCACAATCATCTGTAATGAGATCTGATGCCCTCTTCTGGTGTGTCTGAAGACAGCTACAGTGTATTCACATATAATAAATAAATCAATCTAAAAAACTAATAATAAGTCATGAGAAATTAGTACACAATAAGTGTTCTTGGCTGTGTATAGACATTTTTGTCTCAGCCGGTTCCAGAGCTGTCTCCATATAGAGAGACATAAACATCACCACATATACATCACCTGTTTGGTTGATTGTGTTAGTCTCCCTTTTCCTCTGTGTTGCCAAGGTCTTCAGGGGGTCTCCCTTTGTCATGTCTGATTTTTATCAACTTGGAAGGAACTTAAAGCTTTTCTCTTCCTATGGAAACATAGACATAACCCCTTCCCCAGCGTAACACATTTCCCTCCTTCCATTCTGACGTCAGAATATCCTTAAGATAAACAGGTTGGTTTAGTTCAACAGTTTCTTCCTCCATCCAATGTCTTTCAGCAGCTGTGGTGTTTTGTTCATTAGCATTTTAAAAATTTAAGGTTGCAGGGCGGTGGTGGCGCAAGCCTTTAATCCCAGCACTTGGGAGGCAGAGACAGGCGGATTTCTGAATTTGAGGCCAGCCTCTTCTGCAGAGTGAGTTCCAGGACAGTCAGTGCTACACAGAGAAACCCTGTCTCGAAAAACCAAAAAATAAAAAATAAAAAATAAAAAAGTTTAAGGTTAATAAAGCACTGTGTAATCTATCTTTGGGGGTTCTTGTTGATCCCTTTGCCTATTAACTATCTCCTTTAGAGTTCCATTAGATCTCTCTACAACTGCTTGTCCTGTAGGATTGTGTGATCTGCCTGTAACATGTTTTATATTATAATATGTAAAAAAACTTCTTCATCTTATTGCCAGACAGTTGTCCATTTTAATTTGTATTAGTTATATAATGAGCAAGTAGGGCATTGTCTGACAATTTCCTTGGCTTGTTGCCAAGTGATAGAGAATTCTTTTTTAAAACCTTTGTTGTTAACATGGTGTTTATGGAATTCTGAGACTCTAGTACTCTTCCTATCCATAGCTGGTCCATTTCATTATTACCTTGCACCAGAGGGCCTGGCAGACCTGTTTGGGATCTTATGTGTGTTATATATAGTGGGTGAGTTACTATATTAAGGGACTATAGTCAGTTACTATACTAAAGGACTCTTGAAAATCTGACAACACCACGATTATTTCATATAATTCAGATTTTTGAACTGACTTATAGGGACTCTTAGCCACCTTACTTACATCTTCTGATTTATTAAAAAAATAAATAAATAACTGAAAGATATTCTCTGTCTCCTGATAACAATCTTCTAGAAGTCCAGGTCACAGCTACTCCACTGTAGATCCTGAACCCAGGTTAATAATAGAATGTGGTGATCTCAAAACATTTGGCAACAGTAGAGTTTCTAAGCCTACAACAGCAAAACTCTTCAGAATCACTCAATGAATTGGTGTCTCTGGAAGTGCTGTATCACCCGACTTCACTGCAGCCTTGGTTCTGAACACATGATACACACACTCGGAACTTCCCATTGAAGCACATCCTAAAGTGCCAGCAAATGCTGTCTCAAGTCAAAGCTCAGATTCCAGACTTATATGTAATGAATCGCAGTGTTTTACTGCATGTATAAATTTGCTTATTATATAGAAATAAAATGGGTTAATTACAGAAAACAAAGACTTTTAATGTTTTTCTGCTGTTATTCCTCAGCATGTGTCAAACCTGTGTATTAGATTACAGTCAAAGAATTCATTAATTTATACATTGGTTTATTTATTTTACTGGTCTGCCCCTTCCCTCCAGTCTAAGTGTGTACACTCCTTACAGGTGTCCACATTCACATCCTGCTGTAAATGATGTTTTGTTCACTGGTGCTGGGATTAAATCTGCAGACTCTGTCACACTAGACCTCGGTCACTGATCAACCCACACTGCTCTTTAAATAGAGTCTTTTGGTTTTGTTTAGATTTGCTGGATGCTGCTCCTGTTACTGCAGTGCTGGGGATCTAACTTAGTGTCTTGACAGGTTGGGCAAGTGCTATACTATTGAGCTATGTCCTAGTCCCAAATGTTTGATTTGCTGCCTTAAATTTCATAAGAATAAAATAAAATTGGCAAGTGAATTTTTTGACTGAAGGCAAAAAGAATTTCCAACAGTTACTGGAATGGCCCTAAACATACTTCAGCTGTCTTGTATTATGTGTTTTTTTTTTTTTTTTTGTAAAGTAGCATTCTCAGCTTTGACAATTATAAAATCAAAATACCAGCCAACTCTGAAAAATATAGAAGATACTGTGTCTTGCAGTAGCAAGTATTCAGCTGACATTTAATTCCTTAAGTAAAATTATCAAGCATACACATATGTATCAGTACACAAGTTTGCTTTCCTTGTTAATGAACACTGAAATGTTTTGCTTTGGTTTCTTTGCTTTGCTTTGGTTTTCTGAGGCAAGTCCTGTATCTCAGTCTGGCCCTGACCTCCCTATGCAGCCAAGGATGTCAGTGAACTCCTAATTCTTCTGCCTTCACCTCCAAAAATTAGGTATACAGGTATGCACCACCGAACAGTTCTTCAAAGAACTGTTTTTAAATTGATTTCTTTCTGACAGTAAATGTCAGACCAAGGTCGCACCAGAAACTTGTTGAAAGTGGAAAATGTTGAAGCAACTCTGATGTAGTCCAGCAGCAAACACTCTGAAGCTCGGGGTCCGTAAACTGAGACTTCCTGCCAGTAGCCAGAGCCATCCCTGCAAGCAGATAACCTGGAGGATGCTAGTCTGGACCTTAGAACTACAAACATTCTTCTTTTTTTAATCAACCAAATTCAGTGTTCCTATCTCTCAAAATCACATCATCAGATAAACAGGTACTGGGGTGAGTGCAGAAGGCAGGGACAGGTACCAACCAAGCCCAGTCTCAGTCCATGGAAGGGTTGACATCCGCCACACAGCACGTGTGTCCTCAAAGGCTGCCCACCACATCCATGTTTGTGTACCAAGCAAGACCCTGGAAGAGCATTGTGGGAACTGGGTGTGGGGGTAGGTAGGGGCAGCTCCCTGGAGAGAAAGTTGGATGAGGAGATGAGGTGCTTCATGTAACTGAACTGAAGAGGAGGCTGAGATGAGCCACCAGGGTACTGTGGGTAACCTGGAGTTTCTGACTATAGAGTATTTAGGGGGAAAACTCAGCTCATGGAGTTGCTGAGCCAGTTCCCTAGCTCCTTCTCTGTGTCTGATCGAGTAAAAAAGGTCTTGCCCCCACTGGCCTTCTGTCTACCTCTTCCTAAGCACAGGTCCCAGCCCGCCACTTTGCTGCCCCTCTGCCTACCTCTTCCTAAGCACAGGGTCCCCAGCCGCTGCTTTGCTTCCCCACCACGTTCTCCCCAGGCTCTCCATTCCCTGCCCCCATATTATTGGATCCCTGCTGCTGTCCATTGACTTTTGGGCACCCTCACACCCCAACCCCCAAATCAAACATGGCCTCTTGGTGCCTGTCGCTCAGTATGACAGGGAGAGGGCTCAGTGGGTGGCAGAGTCTGGGGACTGTCTAGCTCCAGGTGAGTGGTTGAGGCAAGACTAGACGTCACTCTCTTCCCCTGGAAAATGGAGACAATAGTGCAGATGTCATGGGAATGCTGGGAAGATGAAAAGAATAAGAACTGACTGCACATGGCATAGATACTCAGGTGGAGTGGTCTTCAGAGGGCCTCTCCTTCAGTTTCTGTCCCTCACTTTGTCTCCATATTTGCTCCCTTGAGTATTTTGTTGCTCCTTCTAAGAAGGACCGAATCACCCCCACTTGGTCTTCCTTCTTCATGAGCTTCATGTGGCCTGTGAGTTGCATCTTGGGCATTTCAAGGTTCTGGGCTAATATCCAATAATCAGTGAGTGAATACCATGTGTGTTCTTTTGTGATTGACTTACCTCACTCAGGATGATAATTTCTAGTTCCATCCATTTGCCTAGGAACCTCTCAAATTCATTGTTTTTAATAGCTGAGTAATACTCCATTGTGTAAATATACCACATTTTTTTAATCCATTCCTCAGTTGAAGGACATCTGGGTTCTTTCCAGCTCCTGGCTATTATAAATAAGGCTGCTATGAACATAGTTGAGCATATGTCCTTGTTATATGTTCGAGCATCTTCTGGGTATATGCCTAGGAGTGGTATAGCTGGATCCTCGGGTAATGCTATGTCCAATTTTCTGAGGAACCGCCACACTGATTTCCAAAGTGGTTGCACCATCTTGCAGTCCCACCAACAATGGAGGAGTGTTCCTCTTTCTCCACACCCTCGCCAGCATCTACTATCACCTGAGTTTTTAATCTTAGCCATTCTGACTGGTGTGAGATGGAATCTCAGGGTTGTTTTGATTTGCATTTCCCTGACGACTAAGGATGCCGAGCATTTCTTTAGGTGCTTCTCGGCCATTCGAGTTTCTTCTGTTGAAAATTCTTTGTTAAGCTCTATACCCCATTTTTTAATAGGGTAATTTGGTTGCCTGGAGTCTAATTTCTTGAGTTCTTTGTATATATTGGATATTAGCCCTCTATCAGATGAAGGATTGGTAAAGATCTTTTCCCAATTTGTTGGTTGTCGTTTTGTCCTATTGACAGTGTCCTTTGCCTTACAGAAACTTTGCAATTTTATGAAGTCCCATTTGTCAATTCTCGATCTTAGAGCATATGCCATTGGAGTTCTGTTCAGGAACTTTTCCCCTGTGCCCAAGTGTTCGAGGCTTTTCCCCACCTTCTCTTCTATTAGTTTCAGTGTATCTGGTTTTATGTGGAGGTCCTTTATCCAC